>NC_092708.1:189696106-190004437 GCF_047496885.1 Scyliorhinus torazame | reverse complement strand
CTGAAATGCTCCCCCATTGACACTTCTACCATCTGCCTGGCTTCATTCCCTAAAAGTAGGTCCTCTCTCTTGTAGAACTTTCTAAATGCTGGCTCAAAAGGCTCTCCTGGATGCACTTCAAGAATTCCAGCCCCTCTAATAATTCTACAATTTGCTTATCCCAATTAATATTGGGGAAGTTGAAATCCCCTACTATTATTACCCTATTGTTTTTACACTTCTTGAGATTTTCTCACATATCTGCTCTTCTATCTCTCCCTGACTGTTTGGAAACCTATAGTGCACTCCCAGCAATGTGATTACCCCTTTTCTGTCTTTAAGTTCTTCCCATATGGCCTAATTTGAGGAATCTTCTAAGATATCATCCCTCCTTACTGCAGTAATCAACTCCTTGATCAATATTGCAACAGCATCTCCTCTTTTACATCCCCCCTACCTCGCCTGAATATTCTATACCCCAGAATATGAAAAATGAAATGAAATGAAAATTGCTTATTGTCACAAGTAGGCTTCAAATGAAGTTACTGTGAAAAGCCCCTAGTCGCCACATTCCGGCGCCTTTTCGGGGAGGCTGGTATGGGAATTGAACCATGCTGCTGGCCTGCCTTAAAAGCCAGCTATTTAGCCCAGTGCTAAACCAGCCCCTATATTATGCTGTCAGTTCTGCCCCTCCCTCAAACATGTCTCTGTGATAGCAATAATATTATACTCCCATGTGTTAATCAGTGCCCTAATACATCTGCCTTGCCCATAAGGCCCCTTGCATTAAAATAAATGCCAACCAGCCTTGCCATATTCTTGCCATATATATTGACAAAGAGTCATCCAGACTCGAAACATTAGCTCCATTCTCTCGACAGATACTGTCAGACCTGCTGAGATTGTTCAGCATTTTCTGTTTTTGTTGCGTTATTTCCTTGTGTCTTAACACGTTTATCTTTGCTCTGCCTTCTAGGCTGACTTGATCACTTTCCCATCTCCTGGACCCCAAGCTCTAGAATTCTCTCCCTAATCCTCTCCACCTCCATCCTTTTTTTAAAACCCACATCTTTGACCAAGTTTTTGATCATCTGACCTGACCCGAGTAGTCCCTCTGGATTGGAAAATTGCACATGTCACTCCACTTTTTAAGAAAGGTGAAAGGGGAAACCAAGGAATCACAGACCAGTTAGCCTAACATCTGTGGTGGGCAAATTGCTGGAGTTTATAATCAGGGATGGGGTAACTGAATACCTCAAAACATTTTGGTCAATCAGGGAGTGCCAGCATAGATTTGTGAAGGGAAGGTCATGCCTGACTAATCTTTTTTTTTTCTTTTTTAAATAAATTTAGAGTACCCCATTCATTTTTTCCAATTAGTATGGCCAATCCACCAATCCTGCACATCTTTGGGTTGTAGGGGCAAAACCCACGCAAACATGGGGAGAATGTGCAATCCCCACACGGACAGTGGCCCAGAGCCGTGATCGAACCTGGGACCTCAGCGGCGTGAGGCAGCAGTGCTAACTACTTTGTCACCGTGCTGCCCCTCATGCCTAACTAATCTTATTGAATTTTCTGAAGTGCCTGACGGAGGTAGTGGACAGGAGAATGCCTCTGGATGTTATTTATATGGACTTCCAGAAGGCATTTGATAAAGCCTCACCGAAGAGACTGTTAACTAAGTTGGAAGCCCATGGAGTTGAGGGCAAATTATTAATATGATTAGGAAATTGGTTGAGTGGCAGCGAGAGAGAGTGGGGATAATGGGTAATTATTCTAATTGGCAGGAGGAGACTCGTGGTGTACCACAGAGATCTGTGTTGGGGATGGCACAGTAGAACTGTGGTTAGAACTGTTGCTTCACAGCGCCAGGGACCCGGGTTCGATTCCCGCTTGGGTCACTGTGTGGAGTCTGCATGTTCTCCCCGTGTCTGCGTGGGTTTCCTCCGGGTGCTCCGGTTTCCCCCCACAAGTCCTGAAAGACGTGCTTGTTCGGTGAATTGGACATTCTGAATTCTCCCTCAGTGTACTCGAGCATGTGCAGTAGTGTGGTGTCTAGGGGCTTTTCACAGTAACTTCATTGCAGTGTTAATGTAAGCCTACTTGTGTCACTAATAAAAATATTATTAAAGACTTATTCCCATTATTCATTAATGACTTGGATGATGGCATAGAAAGTCATATATCTAAATCTGCAGATGATACAAAGTTAGATGGCATTGTAGACAGATCAGCTGATAGCATAAAATTGCATGAAGATATTGACAGACTGGGTGAATGGGCAAAATTGTGGCAGATGGAACTCAAAGTAAGCAAGTGTGAGGTTATCCATTTTGGACCAAAAATGGATAGAGCAGGGTACTTTCTAAATGGAAACAGGTGAAGGATGCCCAGAGAGAAATTACACAAATTAGGCACGTTTTCACTAGAATTTAGAAGATTAAGGGGTGATCTGATCAAAGTATTCAAGATATTAACAGAAATAGACAGGGTAGATAAAGGTAAACTATTCCCACTCTTTGGAGATTCTAAAACTAGAGGGCTTGTTTTACAAATTAGGTCCAGACCGTTCAGGAGAGATGTCAGGAAACACTTCCTCATGCAAAAGGTGGCAGAAGTTTGGAACTCTCTCCCACAAACAGCAGTTGGAGCTGGAACAGTTGTTAATTTTAAATCTGAGATAGATTTTTGTTGAGCAAAGATATTAAGGGATATGGGCCAAAGGCAGGTGTTTGGGTTAGGCCACAGATCAGCCATGATCTCATTGAATAGCGGGACAGGCTGGAGGGGCTGAATGGCCTACTCCTGTTCCTATGTTCCTTTATCCTCCTCATGCGACTCAATGTTGAATTTTGCTGCACAATGCTCTTGTGAATTGGTTTGGGAAGTATTATTACGTTAATGGAACCATATAAATGCAAGCTGTGTTATAATTATCAACCTCTTTTCCAGATATGGGCAGCACGGCAGTACAGTTAGCTCTGCTGCCTCACAGCGTCAGAGACCCCGAGATCGATTCCGATCTCCAGTGACTGTCTGTGTGGAGTCTGCACGTTCTCCCCGTGTCTGCGTGGGTTTCCTCTGGGTGCTCCGGTTTCCTCCCACAATCCTAAAATATGCAGGTTGGGTGGGGCAACAGGATTGCGGTGGATAGGGTGGGGGAGTGGGCCTAGATAGGCTGCTCTTTGGGAGGGTTGGTGCAGACTCAATGGCCCAATTGGCCTCCTCCTACACTGTAGGGATTCTATGTTGGGGGATGGGTGGCAAAGTTCTCGCATTTTCTGCTCTTATTTCTGATTTCTGTTTTTCCTTGTTCTATAATATCTTCAATAAGTATTCAGACTACTCAGTTTGTTATTTATTTTTAACAGGTCTCACACACCGACACCCTGGATATAAAGAGGTAAAAGGTTCTGCTGCTCAGTGAGAGTGAGGTTGATTCATTCACTTTGAGTGGATTGTTTTTAGGTTATAGATGTCACTGTCAGGCATACAGGCCTTTATTGTCCATGTCTAAAGCAATCCAGGAGTTTGAGAGTGCTGCATGCGTTGAGCCGGAGTCTGTTGGGGATGCGAGGGAGTTTCAGATGAAGTGGGTAGGACAGACCCTTCACTGGGCCCTGTCACTTCCACCCACAGGAGTCCAACTCTAAGCCTCAGCTCCACTGGGCTTTAACTCCACCCCTTTTGCTCCAGCTCCCTCCGTCCCTGTCCCGCCCTCCGCTATAGTTCCCACCTTCTGCTAAAGCTCCTCCCCTTTACTCCAGCACCTCCCCTTCTTTTCCAGCTCCTCCCCCACCCTATCATTCACCCCAGAGCTGGGGCGCCTCCCTTTTGTCCTCTGGCTGCTCCCCCGGGTTTCACTCCTCCCTCTCTATGCTTCAGTCCTTCTGCTTGGGACCTACCTTGTCTCTCATTGAGGGATGGCTCTAACCCCAGGGCAATAGATGCTCCCAATTTGCGAAATAATCCCTGCCTATGGGATTTGGGCAGTAGCTCCTCCGCTGGGCTCCAGCTCCACCCCTACCCTCAATCAATAGTTCTCCCCTTCTGGTGTCAAGCTCTGCCCCACTAAGTCAATATCTCCTCCCCCTCTGGTGTCAAGCTCCGCCCCACTCAGGCAATAGCTCTGCCATCTCTGAGCTGAATTCCCCAGCTCCTACTCTTCCTTCTCTGAGCTCTATATCCACCCCCCCCACAGTCAATAGCCCCTCCTCTGGTGTGCTCTAGATCCACACACCAGTCAATAATTCCTCCCCCTCTGGTGTCAAGCTCCACCCCCCAATCAATAGCTCCTCCGCTCTGGCATCTTATTAGCGTGGCTCCATACTCATGGGGTGATCCCAGCTTGTTTCCCCACTCCATTCTTTCCCTTTGCTGCTCTCTTGCATTCTTCTCATTCTGAATTACTCACTCTGCACTTTCCCAATACAGCCAATCTCCTCTTGTCTTGTCTACGTTTCAATTTTGCAAAAGACTTCCAGGCACCTCCTTGGACATTCCCACTTTGCTCACTGTTCCTGACAGGTTGCCAGCTCTGGGAAATGCTGGGCTCACTGCTCGTTCTGGTGAGGAGTTGCCTGCCTCCTGACTAGAGCCTTGTTGTGACGAGTCATGAGACTCTAGCCCTGTGACTGAACAGTAATTTGTTTGAAGTCTCGCTGAGGGAGGGCTGTGCAGTCAGGGATAGAATGTCCAAGTGGAGAACATGGGGAAGAATCTGTTGCTGTTCAGGATCTGAGTCCAGTCTGGCAAGCGTTCGGAATGGAAGGGAAGCTTCTTTTGAGGTAATTCCGGTATGAAAGCTGAGGACAAAGCGATTCACTGGCAATGAGTAGTTGAGGCAAGTGGTATTGATGCGTTAAAGGAGAAAACAGAAATGTGGGAGCGGGAAAAAAATAATAATCTTTATTGTCACCAGTAGGCTTACATTAACACTGCAATGATGTTACTGTGAAAATCCCCCAGTCGCCACATTCCGGCGCCTGTTCAGGAACACTGAGGGAGAATTCAGAATGTCCAAATTACCTAACAGTACGTCTGTGGGACTTGTGGGAGGAAACCGGAGCACCCGGAGGAAACCCACGCAGACACGGGGAGAACGTGCAGACTCCGCACAGACAGTGACCCAAGCTGGGAATCAAACCTGGGACCCTGGAGCTATAAAGCAACAGTGCTAACCACTGTGCTACCCTGCCACCCATGTAGTGAGTTACATTGATTGAGGTAGATGAGCGAGGATGGAGAAGAGATTCTAGTGGACTGGTTGGACCACATTGCTGTTTCTGAGCTGTATGTCTGTAATTTTAAGTAAAAGGTTCCATGGCAGAGGTGCATTGTAACCTTTACCTTGGAGACAATGTGGTGATGCCCATGCTCAGGCCATCCTGAGGTTGCAGTGTGACAGAAACTCTAACCTCACGAGAAGGAAGTCTCAACACACAGAGGAGGCAACAAAGAGGAGCTAAAGACTCAGCGAAGAAACAAAATTCAGAATCACCAAGCATTATTGGCCTACATTTTAATCTTCAGATTGAATCACTGTCACGCAATGCCATTTTGGGAATCAACCCCAGGGTTTGTTAAGTTTGATTTGAATGTTATTTATCATCCTACTGCATCAGGAGGTCGCTGCAAGCTGAGAGAGTGTTCTCAAACAGAAGCTGGACAACGGGATGTTGTGTGTTAGAAAGGGCCAGGTTCCGATTGGGGTATCTATACATAAAATTGGACATTCTGAATTCTCCCTCCGTATACCTGAACAGGTGCTGGAGTGTGGCGACAAGGGGATTTTCACAGTAACTTCATTGCCGTGTTAATGTAAGCCTACTTGTCACAATAATAAAGATTATTATTAGAAACTTGTTTAGATGCTTATTAGTGGTCCAGGTTATTGCAAGTAATTTTAGCCCTGGCCAACATGGTGCTGGCAGCAGGAACTGAAAGAATCCACCTCAATGAATGGGAGCTGGCATAACCTCACCCTATTTTTTTTATAAATTTAGAGTACCCAATTCATTTTTTTTCCCAATTAAGGGCCAATTTACCGTGGCCAATCCACCTACCCTGCACATCTTTGGGTTGTGGGGGCGAAACCCATGCAAACACAGCGAGAAAGTGCAAACTCCACACGGACAGTGACCCAGAGCCGGGATCGAACCTGGGACCTCGGCGCCGTGAGGCAGCAGTACTACTCACTGCGCCACTGTGCTGCCCTCTAACCCCACCCCTGACGTTGGGCTCCTCCCATAACTCATCCCGAACAACCTGCCCGTCTAATAACCTCAACCCTAACAATAGGCTCCTTCCACAACCCCATCCTAACAACAGAGCCCTCCCATAATCCCACCCTTAACAGGCCCCTCCCATAACTCCACCCTTAACAACACGTCCCTGCTAAACACTCACCCCTAACAGGCTGCTCCATAGTCCCACCTCTAACATTAGGTGCTTCCCATAGCTCCACCCCTAACAGGCCCATCCAACAATCCTGCTCCTGACAATACGCCCCTCCGATAATCCTACTGTTAGCTGTCTGTGTGGAATTTGCACTTTCTCCCAGTGTCTGCGTGGGTTTCATTCAGGTGCTCCAGTTTCGTCCCACAATCCAATGATGTACTGGTTAGGTGAATTGCCATGCTCAATTGCCCTTTAGTGTCCAGAGGTGTTCAGGTTAGGTAGGGTTACGGAGATAGTGGGGAGGGGGGTGGGCCTAGGTAGGTTGCTCTCACGGAGGGTCGGTGCAGACTCAATGGGCTGAATGGCCTCCTTCTACACTAGGGATTCTATGATTCTAACAACACGTCCCGCCCACAATTCCACTCCTAACAACAGGCCACCCCAAACTACTGAACATGGAACTACCCCACCCTAACAACAGGCTCCACCCATAGTTCTGCCCCACACAATGGGAGCTGGGATAGTGCCGCACCCAACAACAATCCACTCCTATAACCCTGCCCCACTTTGGGAGCTCAGATCACCCTCCCCCCCCCACCTAACAACAGGTCCCCCCTATTACCAGACCCCTATCAACATTCCTTCCCACACACAGGCTCCTCCCACATT
The DNA here is from genome assembly GCF_047496885.1 of Scyliorhinus torazame. Taxonomy (NCBI): domain Eukaryota; kingdom Metazoa; phylum Chordata; class Chondrichthyes; order Carcharhiniformes; family Scyliorhinidae; genus Scyliorhinus; species Scyliorhinus torazame. Next base: position 189,997,387 of record NC_092708.1, on the reverse strand, counting down.
ATTGGACCTGGGATAGCCTCATCCCTTAACACAGGCTCCTCCCATGACCACATCCCTAGCAACATGCTCTGCCTCTAACAACAGGCCCTGCCCTGAACAACATGCCCTTCTGCACATTTGGAGCTGGGATCGCCCTGCCCCTAGCAACAGGTCTCTCCCATCACTCCACCCTTAACAACAAGCCCCTCGCATAACCGCACCAAATAACGGGCCTCTCCCACATTTTAGGAGTTGGGATAAACCCCATCCCTGACAGCAGGCCCCTCCCAAATTCTGGGACCTGGGATAGCCCTGGCTTTCTCTCCTCCTGGACGATGCGCTGAAGTCCCTTGAATGGGGCTTCAACCCACAACCTTCTAATTCTGGGTAAGAGTGATACCCACCGAGCCCAGCTGTAGGGGCAGGAAAGGTTTGAATATCACTGGAGATCACATGGCAAAGCAAAGGGACCAGGGGAGAGGACCAGTAAGCAATTGGAGCCCGAGCATTTTCACAGCGATGGTGATTATTCGGCGTATAACCCAGCACTGTCTCGATAAGAACGTTGTTTTCTCTTTTTCCAGCTGACTGAGGTTGCCGAGTCACCGAGAAGTCCGTTTGTCTGCGAGCCCCGCCTGTACCACACACTGCAGGCCCGAAAACCCAGCGGGCACAGGAGTCGCAGCAACAGCATTCCGATAGGGTGCAAGAACTACACCCAGGGTCACCAATGGGTACGCTGCATCAACACTAATCTCCATATAACAGTCCCTACCCGTATCATAGCTTATCTCCCCAAGTCCACTTAGAGTATGATGCATTTTATGTTGGGATGTATCCCCCTGTAACCTTCTCTAGATCTATCTATAGATTGGACAGTGTCAACTGTGGCTCATTGGGTAGCGTTCTCATCTATGAGTCAGAAGGTTGTGGGCTTAAGTTCCACTCCAGAGACTTAAGCATGAAAAGAAAGTAACGTTGCAGTACTGAGAGAGTGCTGCAGTGTTGGAGGTGCCATTTTCTGAATGATCCATTAAACGGAGGCCCCACCTGCCTTCTCAGAAGGACAGGGGAGTTCTCCCCGGTGTCCTGGGCAACATTCATCCCTCAGCCAACACCGCCAAAGAAGGTCTTTGGGCTGTTATTTCATTGCTATTTTTGGCAGCTTGCTGTGCACAAAATGGCTGACACATTTCCCCCTTTATGCCAGTGCTAACAGTTCAAAAGTACTTCACTGGTGCAACTTGGGATGTCCTGAGGTTATGAAAGCCGCTATGGAAATGCAAGTTGTAATATTAGTTTCTGCATTTCAGCGAAGTGGCCTACGTTTCGGGACAGCAGCCTCTTACCTAAACCTGGAGAAACTAGGGGAAGGATCCTACTCCACAGTGTACAAGGGGATCAGCAGGTTAGTTATAATGTTTTTTTTAATCCTCCTTGTTACCCCAGTTCGGACTGGTTCCTCCAGCACTGAAGACCTTTGGAGGCTTTTTTAAAAAAATATATTTTATTGAAAAATTTTTCCAAACAACAATTTTTCCCCTCTTACAAAGCAAACATAACAATAAAGAAATTTTTAACAATACACAAATAACAAAACCCCATTATCTTTTGACATAAACTAAACTAAAACCCCCGCCCCCCCCCTCCCCCCCCCCCCCCCCCCCCTCCCCCTGGGTTGCTGCTGCTGGTCATCTGTCTTCCCTCTAATGTTCCCCTAGGTAGTCGAGAAATGGCTGCCACCGCCTGGTGAACCCTTGAGCCGACCCTCTCAGGGCAAACTTTATCTGCTCCAGTTTAATGAACCCCGCCATATCGTTTACCCAGGCCTCCAGTCCGGGGGGTTTCGCCTCCTTCCACATGAGTAGGATCCTGCGCCGGGCTACTAGGGACGCAAAGGCCACAACGTCGGCCTCTTTCGCCTCCTGCACTCCCGGCTCATCCGCAATTCCAAATAGAGCTAACCCCATCCTGGTTTGACCCGGGCCTTCACCACCTTCGAAATCACTCCCGTCACTCCCTTCCAATACCCTTCCAGTGCCGGGCACGCCCAAAACATATGTGCGTGGTTTGCCGGGCTCCCGCCACACCTCCCACATCTGTCCTCCACTCCAAAGAACCTGCTCAATCTTGCTCCCGTTATGTGTGCTCTATGTAGCACCTTAAATTGAATCAGGCTAAGCCTGGCGCATGAGGAAGAGGAATTCACCCTGCTTAGGGCATCAGCCCACATACCCTCCTCTATCTCCTCCCCTAGTTCTTCTTCCCACTTTCCTTTTAGTTCGCCCACCAACTCCTCCCCCTCTTCCCTCATCTCTCGGTATATCTCTGACACCTTGCCCTCTCCGACCCACACCCCTGAAAGCACTCTGTCCTGAATCCCCTGTGTCGGGAGCAGCGGAAATTCCCTCACCTGTTGTCTAGTAAACACCCTCACCTGCATATATCTCAAGAAATTTCCCCGGGGCAACCCATACTTTTCCTCCAATGCTCCCAAGCTCGCAAAAGTCCCATCTATAAACAAATCTCCCACCCTCCTAATTCCCAACTGGTGCCAGCTCTGAAATCCTCCATCCATTCTTCCTGGGGCGAACCTATGGTTGTTCCTGATTGGGGACCCCACCAGGGCTCCCCGCACCCCTCTCTGTCACCTCCACTGTCCCCAGATATTCAATGTTGCCGCCACCACCGGATTCGTGGTAAACTTTTTAGGTGAGAACGGTAGCGGTGCCGTCACCAGCGCCTCTAAACTCGTCCCTTTACAGGACTTTCTCTCCAGTCTTTTCCACGCCGCTCCCTCACCCTCCATCATCCATTTACGTATCATTGCCACATTGGCGGCCCAATAGTAATCGCCCAAGTTTGGTAGTGCCAATCCTCCTCTGTCCCTACTACGCTGAAGGAACCCCCTCCTTACTCTCGGAACTTTCCCTGCCCACACGAAGCTCGTTATGCTCCTGTCTATTTTATTAAAAAAGGTCTTGGTGATTAGTATAGGGAGACATTGAAATACAAATAGGGACCTCGGGAGGACCATCATCTTGATTGCTTGCACCCTGCCCGCCAGCGATAGAGGCTGCATGTCCCACCTCTTGAAGTCCTCCTCCATTTGTTCTACCAGCCGTGTCAGATTAAGTCTGTGCAAGGTTCCCCAGCTCCTAGCGATCTGAATCCCCAGGTATCGGAAGTTTCTTTCCACTTTCCTTAGAGGCAAGCCTTCTATCTCTCTACTCTGGTCCCCTGGATGTATCACAAATAATTCACTCTTCCCCATGTTTAGCCTATACCCCGAGAAATCCCCGAACCCCCTCAAAATTCGCATTACCTCTATCATCCCCCCCGCTGGGTCCGACACATATAACAATAGGTCATCTGCGTATAACGAAACTCGGTGTTCTTCTCCCCCTCTAATCACCCCTCTCCATTTCCTGGAGTCTCTCAACGCCATGGCCAGAGGTTCAATTGCCAATGCGAACAACAATGGAGACAGCGGGCATCCCTGTCTTGTTCCCCTATATAGTCGGAAATACTCCGATCTTTGTCGACCTGTAACTACACTTGCCGTTGGAGCCCCATAAAGAAGTCTAACCCAGCTAATAAACCCGTTCCCGAACCCAAACCTCCTTAACACTTCCCATAAATACTCCCACTCCACCCTATCAAATGCCTTCTCTGCATCCATTGCCGCCACTATCTCTGCCTCCCCCTCCACTGGGGGCATCATTATCACCCCTAATAGTCGTCGCACGTTAACATTCAGTTGTCTCCCTTTTACGAACCCTGTCTGGCCTTCGTGCGCTACCCCCGGGACACAGTCCTCTATCCTCGATGCCAGTACCTTTGCCAGCAATTTGGCCTCCACGTTCAATAATGAAATAGGTCTATAGGACCCGCACTGCAACGGATCTTTATCCCTCTTCAAAATTAGCGATATCGTCGCCTCCGACATCGTCGGGGGTAGAGTCCCCCCTTCCCTGGCCTCATTGAACGTCCTCGCCATCAACGGGGCCAACAAGTTCACATATTTTCTGTAATATTCCACCGGGAACCCGTCTGGTCCCGGGGCCTTCCCTGCTTGCATGCTTCCCAGTCCCTTAATAACCTCGTCCACCTCAATCGGTGCCCCCAGGCCTGCCACCTCCTGCTCCTCCATTTTCGGGAACCTCAATTGGTCCAGGAACTGCCGCATCCCCTCCTCTCCCTCTGGGGGTTGAGACCTATACAGTCCCTCATAGAAGGTCTTGAACACCTCATTTATCTTTCCTGCCCTTCGCACCGTGTCTCCCCTTTCGTCTCTAATTCCTCCTATCTCCCTCGCTGCTGCCCTCTTTCGCAATTGATGAGCCAACAGGCGACTAGCCTTTTCCCCATATTCATACCTCCTCCCCTGTGCCTTCCTCCACAGTACCTCCGCCTTTCTGGTGGTCAGAAGGTCAAACTCCGTCTGGAGTCGTCTCCTCTCCCTGTACAGTTCCTCCTCCGGGGTCTCTGCAAATTCCCTATCCACCCTTAAAATCTCCCCCAGTAATCTTTCCCTTTCCTTGGCCTCTGTTTTCCTTTTGTGGCCCCAATGGAGATCAGCTCTCCTCTGACCACCGCTTTTAGTGCTTCCCATACCACTCCCACAGGGACCTCGCCGTCGTCATTGACCTCCAGGTATCTCTCAATACACCCCCTCACTCTTGCACACACTCCCTCATCCGCCATCAGTCCCACCTCTAATCGCCAGAGTGTTCTCTGCTCCCTTTCCTCTCCTAATTCCAGGTCCACCCAATGTGGGGCATGGTCCGAAACTGCTATGGCTGAGTACTCAGCTTCTTCCACCCTAGAGATCAACGACCTTCCCAAAACAAAAAAATCTGTCCGGGAGTACACTTTATGGACATGGGAGAAGAAGGAGAACTCCCTAGCCCTAGGTCTAAGAAATCGCCATGGATCCACTCCCCCCATTTGGTCCATAAACCCCTTAAGTACTTTGGCCGCTGCCGGCCTTCTTCCGGTCCTTGAGCTGGATCTATCTAGCCCCGGGTCCAGCACCGTATTAAAGTCCCCTCCTAAAATCAAGTTTCCTACCTCCAGGTCCAGTATACGCCCCAGCATCCGTCTCATAAATCCCGCATCGTCCCAGTTTGGGGCATACACATTAACCAACACGACCTCCATTCCCTCCAGCCTGCCACTCACCATTACATATCTACCCCCGCTATCTGCTACGAGGTTCTTTGCTTCAAATGCTACCCGTTTCCCCACCAAAATGGCCACCCCTCTATTCTTTGCGTCTAGTCCTGAGTGGAACACCTGTCCCACCCATCCTTTCCTTAACCTAACTTGGTCCGCCACCTTTAGGTGCGTCTCTTGGAGCATAACCACGTCTGCCCTTAGTCCTTTTAAATGCGCGAGCACTCGGGCCCTTTTTATCGGTCCGTTCAGGCCTCTCACGTTCCACGTGATCAGCCTCACTAGGGGGCTACCTGCCCCCCTCCCGTGTCGACTAGCCATTACCTTCTCTAGGCCAGTCCCATATTCCGCCTCCGCGCTCCCGCTCGCTCCCCCAGCGTCGCACACCATCCCCGTCCACCCACTCCATTTCCTTTTGGATTTCCGCAGCAGCAACCCAGTTGTCCCCCCCCCCCCCCCCGCTAGATCTCTTTCTAGCGTGATTGCTCCCCCCATATTACTTCCGTAAGTCAGCTGACTTCAACTGACCCCGGCTACTCCTGCTCACTCCTCGACCCCCCCGTGTGGGGAACTCCCATCCGCCTTGCGCCTGTCTTCCCGCCTTATTCTTTCTAGCGCGGGAACATCCCTTTACCTGACCCGCCTCTTATGGCGCAGCTCCCTTTCCCCTCCCCCTCCCCTTCCCCATTCTCCAACTATGTCCCGTCTTTCCCCCCTCACCGGCGCCCACATTTCCCCAATGTCTCCCCCCTTCCCAATTTACTTCTCAATTAACTCCAACCATAACATTAACAATAACATTTCCTGCAGCATCAGTCCCTCAGTTCCGATCCAATTTCTCCTCTTTGATAAAGGTCCAGGCTTCCTCCGCCGTCTCGAAATAATGGTATCTCTCCTGATACGTGACCCATAGTCTTGCCGGCTGCAGCATCCCGAACTTCACCTTCCTTTTATGCAACACCTCTTCGGCTCGGTTAAAGCTCGCCCTCCTTTCCGCCACCTCCGCACTCCAATCCTGGTATACCCGTACCACTGCATTCTCCGATCTGCTACTCCGCACCTTTTTCGCCCATCTCAGGACCTCTTCTCTATCCTTAAGGCGGTAAAATCGCACGATTATCGCCCTGGGTGGTTCTCCCGCTTTTGGTCTTCTCGCCGGAATCCGATTTGCCCACTCCACCTCCAAGGGGCCCGTAGGGGCCTCAGCACCAATCAGTGAGCTCAGTATTGTACTTGCATAAGCTCCACAGTCCACTCCTTCCACACCCTCAGGGAGACCCAGTATCCGAAGGTTCTTCCTTCGCGCTCCGTTTTCTAGGGCCTCGATCCTTTCAGTACACTTTTTATGAAGTGCCTCGTGCGCCTGTGTCTTAACCGCCAGGCCCAGGATCTCATCCTCAATATCTGTCACCTTCTGCTCCACCACGCGGAGCTCTGTCTCCTGGGTCTTTAGTGTCTCCTTGAGCCCCTCAATTGCCTGTAGCAACGGGGTCAGCACCTCCCTCTTCAGCAGCTCCACGCACCGTCTCACAATTTCATCCTGCTCAGGCCCCCATGTCGCCTGCGCTTTCTCCGCCGCCATCTTGTGCTTCTCTCTTTCTGACCCTTTGGTCGACGATTCCTCGCGCTGCAGCCGCCGCCGCCGGTTTTTTCCTCCTTCGTTGGGGGGGGGGGACTCCCTTCTCACACACCCCACACCGGGTTGCGTCGTCAAAAAATTCCCCGTTGGGGCTCTTAAAAGAGCCCGAAGGTCCGTCGGAGCTGGAGCCGCCGAAACGTGCGGCTAGCTCATCCTCACCGCAACCGGAAGTCCTTTGGAGGCTTTTTGAGGGACACTATCCAGTGTAGCGCCCATCAAACCTGACAAACTATTACCTCCAATTTCCAGAAGGGGAGGTAAATGGGAGGAGCAGACTGTAGGGTGGGGGGGACTAGGAATAGGGCAAGGGGGAGTAATGAGAAGGGGGTTAATGGAGCAGGTGGGAGTAATGGTGCAGAGAGGGGGAGTGATGATGGCAAGATACATGAATGGGCGTGGCAGGGTCATGGGGAAGGAGAGGAAACTGATGCAGTCAGGGCACGGAAGTGATGGGGGATCAGGTTTCGGAAAGGAGTGCAGTAGGATTGGGGGAAGGGAAGGTGTGTTGATGGTGCCAGGGAGGGGGAGTGATGGGATCAGATGAGTGTACAGGTAACCCCTCAGTTTCCAAAGCATTCCTTATTAAATTTCCCCATAGTGTTACAACCAGGCTAGGAAGGGTGAACTGACATTTGAATATTTGTTTTAAAAAAGCGATATTGCCAGTTCAATGTGAACTTAACCGTGTCTACTCCTTTAAGACCTCTCAGTTTTCAGCAATGAGCTGCTCTTCTCGTGAGTTTTCAAACGACAAACAGGCTCAGCTTTGTTGAGGGGTTTCAGAACGAGGGGGTAAGGGGGTTGTTCCTACTGTCCCTGTTGCAGTCTCTGTCTGTTTGTTCAAATCTAATATGCAGTTGTGTCATGTGACGTCTCTCAGGTTTCAATCTGGGCCTTTTCTTAGCCACTGTCCCTGAGAGCTCTATAGATTCTGGTTGGAATGTTCTGACTTTTTGTTTTGCAGAGTGGCGCAGTGGGTGTGAAAAACTGGGTTGAGGGTGCTTGGCCCAAAGGCGGCTTCCTCCACTGCATTTTTAGGCTCTTAGTCAACATAAATTGTAAAAAATAAATAAATTTACAGTACCCAATTCATTTTTTCCAATTAAGGGGCAATTTAGCGTGGCCAATTCACCTACGCTGCACATCTTTTGGGTTGTGGAGGCGAAACCCATGCCGACACGGGGAAAATGTGGAAACTCCACACGGACAGTGACCCAGAGCCGGGATCGATCCTGGAACCTCGGTGCCGTGAGGCAGCAGTGCTAACCACTGCGCCAAGTCAACATAATTTTAAGGGGCCGGTCCTACAACAACACACTAGCGAGGCGGGCGGGCTCAGACAACAACTGGGGTTTTTAAAAGATGGAGTGTCGTTTTGCCACGCCCCCTCACAAAGCTCCCACTACGGAACACCCACCCTGCCAACACCATTCCTGGTACTGTCCCCTGGCAAAGTCCAGGCGTGACACTCCCCCTCACGGGGGTAAAACCGCAACGGGGGGGGGGGGGCTGAAACCTGTCATGATTCACACTGTCATAAATGGACAAATGAACATCGGGATACCTGTTATGTCATTGGCGGGGGGACATGGACAATCGCAGCAGGAAAACTCGCCGCCATGAGATTCGTTTTGAAATTCCCCCCTCTGGAAAACAGGAGCGGAAAATCCCCCCCCCTTTCTCCATAAATCTGCACATGGTCTCTACAAATGCATCTTAGTCACTGCAATACGCCAGTGTCCTTTGGTTTACACAAAATGTCCTTTTCAGAAAGTTTACGTGTTCAGCAGGTCACGTTACCAATTAATGTACCACAGAGCACACCTTTGTAACAATAGTTTTTTCTATTCCAGTGGAAACAATTCCAATCTCTCCCCATAACTTTTAGCTTCCATCCCTGCCCTCAGCCTGGTGAATCCACTTTGTAACTTCTCTCTGAGCTTGTTCTCTTTTCTGTAAAAATGCCTAAAAAGCTTCTATTTATAGAATCCCAAATCAAAATGACCCTTTTAATGGAATTATCTCCCTCCATTCAAACTGTCGGGATTTGTGTGTTTGAATCTGACAGCCTCTGTTTATCCACGTGCTCTAAGGTCCCCTCCCGTTCCCTCCGAACATGGTTACCTCTCACCTCTCCACATTAAACTGGAGTTGCCCACTCTCTGCCCGTTCCATTAAACTGAGGTTGTTCTCACTCCACCTCAACTACGCCAAGCCATCTTACTGTACTCAATCATTGTCCACGTTTTAGACTGTTGTCCCTGTGCCCAAATCCATATCATTGAGAAGACGACTGTGCCCAGCATTAACCCTGCGGGCATCCTACTCTCAACTCATGCCTAATCTCAGGAATACGCCATTCATTCCAACTGTGAATCCTCATGTCAATCAGCCATCTGGCTATCCATGTGCTCCAAGGTCTCTTCATTTAGTGTTCCCTCCCACTCCCTCTGAACATGTATTACCCCTCACCCCTCCACATTAAACCAGAGTTGCCCCTCTCTGCCATTCCACTAACCTGAGGTTGTTCTCACTCCTCCTCACTATGCTCTTTATCTGGCTATCCATGCCACTCTGTTTTGAATTATTCGAAACACAGACAGCCTCCTCCACCCCATCCTAGCAAGTACTTTCTGAAAATCTCTACACTTAACATCCCCCACATTTCCTTTATCTCCTTCAAACGTGAATTGACTTTCACAAATCTGTGCTGTGTGTCTCATTTTGGAGTGGCTACTAACTTTATCCGAATGGTTCAAAAGTGGGTGGTTTCAGCTGTTTACTTGTCAAATTGTTGGTTGCAGCCATTTCTACCAATTATCTTGAATCTGGATCATTTTCTTTTGATCCCTCTGCCAGGGGATACAGATTCCCATTATCATTCTAATAGAAAGACCAGAGCTAAATGCTGGGTCATCCATATAAAGGCCACAGCACGTGTTCAAAGAGTTGGGGTGACCGCTAAACCGCCAGGTTAACTGGAAATCCCTCTTATTGCTGCTCTTGAGTAATTGTCCCATTTCTCCACACAACAACCATTGCACCACTATTATGGCAAACAGTCTGAGATATTTCAGTATGAGTATCACTGGTGTTAATGCTCCACTCACTCTGCACAGGATAAATGGTAACCTTGTTGCCCTGAAAGTGATTAAGATGCAGGAAGAAGAAGGCGTCCCTTTCACAGCAATCCGTGAGGGTAGGTACAGAACGAGGTGTGTTATATATGCAGTAATTCACTGCCGTGAGGGATGGTGCAGTGCGAGGATGTGTTACATATACCGTAATTTACTGGTGTGAGAGATGGTGCAGAGCGAGGGTGTGTTACATATACTGTAATTTACTGGTGTGAGAGATGGTGCAGAGCGAGGGTGTGTTACATATACCGTAATTCACTGCCGTGAGGGATGGTGCAGAGCGAGGGTGTGTTACATATACTGTAATTCACTGGTGTGAGGGATGGTGCAGAGCGAGGGTGTGTTACATATACTGTAATTCACTGCCGTGAGGGATGGTGCAGAGCGAGGGTGTGTTACATATACTGTAATTCACTGGTGTGAGGGATGGTGCAGAGCGAGGGTGTGTTACATATACTGTAATTCACTGGTGTGAGAGATGGTGCAGAGCGAGGGTGTGTTACATATACCGTAATTTACTGCTGTGAGAGATGGTGCAGAGCGAGGGTGTGTTACATATACTGTAATTCACTGCCGTGAGGGATGGTGCAGTGCGAGGATGTGTTACATATACCGTAATTTACTGGTGTGACAGATGGTGCAGAGCGAGGGTGTGTTACATATACCGTAATTTACTGGTGTGAGAGATGGTGCAGAGCGAGGGTGTGTTACATATACTGTAATTTACTGGTGTGAGAGATGGTGCAGAGCGAGGGTGTGTTACATATACCGTAATTCACTGGTGTGAGAGATGGTGCAGAGCGAGGGTGTGTTACATATACTGTAATTTACTGGTGTGAGAGATGGTGCAGAGCGAGGGTGTCTTACATATACTGTAATTTACTGGTGTGAGAGATGGTGCAGAGCGAGGATGTGTTACATATACCGTAATTTACTGGTGTGAGAGATGGTGCAGAGCGAGGGTGTGTTACATATACTGTAATTTACTGGTGTGAGAGATGGTGCAGAGCGAGGGTGTGTTACATATACTGTAATTCACTGCCGTGAGGGATGGTGCAGAGCGAGGGTGTGTTACATATACTGTAATTCACTGCCGTGAGGGATGGTGCAGTGCGAGGATGTGTTACATATACCGTAATTTACTGGTGTGAGAGATGGTGCAGAGCGAGGGTGTGTTACATATACCGTAATTTACTGGTGTGAGAGATGGTGCAGAGCGAGGGTGTGTTACATATACTGTAATTTACTGGTGTGAGAGATGGTGCAGAGCGAGGGTGTGTTACATATACCGTAATTCACTGGTGTGAGAGATGGTGCAGAGCGAGGGTGTGTTACATATACTGTAATTTACTGGTGTGAGAGATGGTGCAGAGCGAGGGTGTCTTACATATACTGTAATTTACTGGTGTGAGAGATGGTGCAGAGCGAGGGTGTGTTACATATACCTTAATTCACTGCCGTGAGGGATGGTGCAGAGCGAGGGTGTGTTACATATACTGTAATTCACTGGTGTGAGAGATGGTGCAGTGCGAGGATGTGTTACATATACTGTAATTTACTGCTGTGAGGGATGGTGCAGAGCGAGGGTGTGTTACATATACCGTAATTTACTGGTGTGAGAGATGGTGCAGAGCGAGGGTGTGTTACATATACTGTAATTTACTGGTGTGAGAGATGGTGCAGAGCGAGGGTGTGTTACATATACTGTAATTTACTGGTGTGAGAGATGGTGCAGAGCGAGGGTGTGTTACATATACTGTAATTCACTGGTGTGAGAGATGGTGCAGTGCGAGGATGTGTTACATATACCGTAATTTACTGGTGTGAGAGATGGTGCAGAGCGAGGGTGTGTTACATATACTGTAATTTACTGCTGTGAGGGATGGTGCAGAGCGAGGGTGTGTTACATATACTGTAATTCACTGGTGTGAGGGATGGTGCAGAGCGAGGGTGTGTTACATATACTGTAATTCACTGGTGTGAGAGATGGTGCAGAGCGAGGGTGTGTTACATATACTGTAATTTACTGGTGTGAGGGATGGTGCAGAGCGAGGGTGTGTTACATATACTGTAATTTACTGGTGTGAGAGATGGTGCAGAGCGAGGGTGTGTTACATATACCTTAATTCACTGGTGTGAGAGATGGTGCAGAGCGAGGGTGTGTTACATATACTGTAATTTACTGCTGTGCGAGATGGTGCAGAGCGAGGGTGTGTTACATATACCGTAATTCACTGGTGTGAGAGATGGTGCAGAGCGAGGGTGTGTTACATATACTGTAATTCACTGGTGTGAGAGATGGTGCAGAGCGAGGGTGTGTTACATATACCGTAATTCACTGGTGTGAGAGATGGTGCAGAGCGAGGGTGTGTTACATATACCGTAATTCACTGGTGTGAGGGATGGTGCAGAGCGAGGGTGTGTTACATATACCGTAATTCACTGGTGTGAGAGATGGTGCAGTGCGAGGATGTGTTACATATACCGTAATTTACTGGTGTGAGGGATGGTGCAGAGCGAGGGTGTGTTACACATACTGTAATTCACTGCCGTGAGGGATGGTGCAGTGCGAGGATGTGTTACATATACCGTAATTTACTGGTGTGAGAGATGGTGCAGAGCGAGGGTGTGTTACATATACTGTAATTTACTGGTGTGAGAGATGGTGCAGAGCGAGGGTGTGTTACATATACCGTAATTCACTGGTGTGAGAGATGGTGCAGAGCGAGGGTGTGTTACATATACTGTAATTTACTGGTGTGAGGGATGGTGCAGAGTGAGGGTGTGTTACATATACCGTAATTCACTGGTGTGAGAGATGGTGCAGAGCGAGGGTGTGTTACATATACTGTAATTTACTGGTGTGAGAGATGGTGCAGAGCGAGGGTGTGTTACATATACCGTAATTTACTGGTGTGAGAGATGGTGCAGAGCGAGGGTGTGTTACATATACTGTAATTTACTGGTGTGAGAGATGGTGCAGAGCGAGGGTGTGTTACATATACCGTAATTTACTGGTGTGAGAGATGGTGCAGAGCGAGGGTGTGTTACATATACTGTAATTTACTGGTGTGAGAGATGGTGCAGAGCGAGGGTGTCTTACATATACTGTAATTTACTGGTGTGAGAGATGGTGCAGAGCGAGGGTGTGTTACATATACCTTAATTCACTGCCGTGAGGGATGGTGCAGAGCGAGGGTGTGTTACATATACTGTAATTCACTGGTGTGAGAGATGGTGCAGTGCGAGGATGTGTTACATATACTGTAATTTACTGCTGTGAGGGATGGTGCAGAGCGAGGGTGTGTTACATATACCGTAATTTACTGGTGTGAGAGATGGTGCAGAGCGAGGGTGTGTTACATATACTGTAATTTACTGGTGTGAGAGATGGTGCAGAGCGAGGGTGTGTTACATATACTGTAATTTACTGGTGTGAGAGATGGTGCAGAGCGAGGGTGTGTTACATATACTGTAATTTACTGGTGTGAGAGATGGTGCAGAGCGAGGGTGTGTTACATATACTGTAATTCACTGGTGTGAGAGATGGTGCAGTGCGAGGATGTGTTACATATACCGTAATTTACTGGTGTGAGAGATGGTGCAGAGCGAGGGTGTGTTACATATACTGTAATTTACTGCTGTGAGGGATGGTGCAGAGCGAGGGTGTGTTACATATACTGTAATTCACTGGTGTGAGGGATGGTGCAGAGCGAGGGTGTGTTACATATACTGTAATTCACTGGTGTGAGAGATGGTGCAGAGCGAGGGTGTGTTACATATACTGTAATTTACTGGTGTGAGGGATGGTGCAGAGCGAGGGTGTGTTACATATACTGTAATTTACTGGTGTGAGAGATGGTGCAGAGCGAGGGTGTGTTACATATACCTTAATTCACTGGTGTGAGAGATGGTGCAGAGCGAGGGTGTGTTACATATACTGTAATTTACTGCTGTGAGAGATGGTGCAGAGCGAGGGTGTGTTACATATACCGTAATTCACTGGTGTGAGAGATGGTGCAGAGCGAGGGTGTGTTACATATACTGTAATTCACTGGTGTGAGAGATGGTGCAGAGCGAGGGTGTGTTACATATACCGTAATTCACTGGTGTGAGAGATGGTGCAGAGCGAGGGTGTGTTACATATACCGTAATTCACTGGTGTGAGGGATGGTGCAGAGCGAGGGTGTGTTACATATACTGTAATTTACTGCTGTGAGAGATGGTGCAGAGCGAGGGTGTGTTACACATACTGTAATTCACTGGTGTGAGAGATGGTGCAGAGCGAGGGTGTGTTACATATACTGTAATTTACTGGTGTGAGAGATGGTGCAGAGCGAGGGTGTGTTACATATACTGTAATTTACTGGTGTGAGGGATGGTGCAGAGCGAGGGTGTGTTACATATACTGTAATTCACTGGTGTGAGAGATGGTGCAGAGCGAGGGTGTGTTACATATACCGTAATTCACTGGTGTGAGAGATGGTGCAGAGCGAGGGTGTGTTACATATACTGTAATTTACTGGTGTGAGGGATGGTGCAGAGCGAGGGTGTGTTACATATACCGTAATTCACTGGTGTGAGAGATGGTGCAGAGCGAGGGTGTGTTACATATACTGTAATTTACTGGTGTGAGAGATGGTGCAGAGCGAGGGTGTGTTACATATACTGTAATTTACTGGTGTGAGAGATGGTGCAGAGCGAGGGTGTGTTACATATACTGTAATTTACTGGTGTGAGAGATGGTGCAGAGCGAGGGTGTGTTACATATACCTTAATTCACTGGTGTGAGGGATGGTGCAGAGCGAGGGTGTGTTACATATACTGTAATTTACTGGTGTGAGGGATGGTGCAGAGTGAGGGTGTGTTACATATACCGTAATTCACTGGTGTGAGGGATGGTGCAGAGCGAGGGTGTGTTACATATACTGTAATTTACTGGTGTGAGGGATGGTGCAGAGCGAGGGTGTGTTACATATACCGTAATTCACTGGTGTGAGGGATGGTGCAGAGCGAGGGTGTGTTACATATACTGTAATTTACTGGTATGAGGGATGGTGCAGAGCGAGGGTGTGTTATATATACCATAATTCACTGCTGTGACGATGTTATATATACCGTAATTCACTGCTGTGGGGGGGTGTAATCTCTACCATAATACACTGCTGTGAGGGTGTGTTATATATACCGTAATTCACTGCTGTGAGGATGTTATATATACCGTAATTCACTGTTGTGAGCATCTTATACATACTGTAATTCACTGTTGTGAGAGTGTGATATATATACCATAATTTACTACTGTGAGGATGTTATATATAACGTAATTCGCTGCTATGAGGGTGTTATATATACCGTAATTCACTGTTGTGAGCATCTTATACATACTGTAATTCACTGTTGTGAGAGTGTGATATATATACCATAATTTACTGCTGTGAGGATGTTATATATAACGTAATTCGCTGCTATGAGGGTGTGTTATACATATAGTGTAATTCACCGCTGTGAGGGTGTTATATATACTGTAATTCACTGCTGTGAAGGTCTGTTTTATAATCCATAATTCACTGCTGTGAGGGTGTGTTATATATATATAGCGTAATTCACCGCTGTGAGGGTGTGTTAAATATACCGTCATTCACTGTTGTGAGGGTGTGTTATATGTACCGTAATTCACTGTTTGAGGGTGTGTTATATATACTGTAATTCACTGCTGTGAGGGTATGTTATATATACCGTAATTTACTGCTGTGAGGGTGTGTTATACATATAGCGTAATTCACTGCTGTGAGGGTGTGTTATATATACTGTAATTCACTGTTGTGAGGATGTGTTATATATATATATACCATAATTTACTGCTGTGAGGATGTTATATATACCTTAATTCACTGCTGTGAGGGTGTGTTATATATACCGTAATTTACTGCTGTGAGGGTGTGTTATATATACCGTAATTCACTGCTGTGCGGGTGTGTTATATATACCGTAATTTGCGGCTGTGCGGGTGTGTTATATATACCGTAATTCACTGTTGTGCGGGTGTGTTATATATATCGTAATTCACTGCTGTGAGGGTGTGTTACAAATACCATAATTCACTGCTGTGAGGGTGTGTTATATATACCGTAATTTACTGCTGTGAGGGTGTGTTATATATACCGTAATTCACTGTTGTGCGGGTGTGTTATATATACCGTAATTTACTGCTGTGAGGGTGTGTTATATATACCGTAATTCTCTGTTGTGCGGGTGTGTTATATATACCGTAATTCACCGCTGTGAGGGTGTGTTATATATACTGTAATTCACTGCTGTGAGGGTGTGTTATATATACCATAATTCACTGCTGTGAGGGTGTGTTATATATACCGTAATTCACCGCTGTGAGGGTGTGTTATATATACTGTAATTCACTGCTGTGAGGGTGTGTTATATATACCATAATTCACTGCTGTGAGGGTGTGTTACAAATACCATAATTCACTGCTGTGAGGGTGTGTTCTATATACTGTAATTCACTGCTGTGAGGGTGTGTTATATATACCGTAATTCACTGCTGTGAGGGTGTGTTACAAATACCATAATTCACTGCTGTGAGGGTGTGTTATATATACCGTAATTTACTGCTTTGAGGGTGTGTTATATATACCGTAATTCACAGTTGTGCGGGTG
Source organism: Scyliorhinus torazame (assembly GCF_047496885.1). Taxonomy (NCBI): domain Eukaryota; kingdom Metazoa; phylum Chordata; class Chondrichthyes; order Carcharhiniformes; family Scyliorhinidae; genus Scyliorhinus; species Scyliorhinus torazame. The sequence goes on along the minus strand of NC_092708.1, from coordinate 189,980,776 downwards.
TGTTATATATACCGTAATTTACTGCTGTGAGGGTGTGTTATATATACCGTAATTCACTTTTGTGCGGGTGTGTTATATATACCGTAATTCACCGCTGTGAGGGTGTGTTATAATATACTGTAATTCACTGCTGTGAGGGTGTGTTATATATACCGTAATTCACTGCTGTGAGGGTGTGTTATATATACCGTAATTCACCGCTGTGAGGGTGTGTTATATATACTGTAATTCACTGCTGTGAGGGTGTGTTATATATACCATAATTCACTGCTGTGAGGGTGTGTTACAAATACCATAATTCACTGCTGTGAGGGTGTGTTCTATATACTGTAATTCACTGCTGTGAGGGTGTGTTATATATACTGTAATTCACTGCTGTGAGGGTGTGTTATATATACCGTAATTTACTGCTGTGAGGGTGTGTTATATATACCGTAATTCACTGTTGTGCGGGTGTGTTATATATACCGTAATTCATGCTGTGATGGTGTGTTACATATACCGGAATTCACTGCTGTGAGGGTGTGTTATATATACCGTAATTCACTGCTGTGCGGGTGTGTTATATATACCGTAATTCACTGTTGTGAGGATGTATTATATATACCATAATTCACTGTTGTGAGTGTGTACTATATAAACTGTAATTCACTCCTGTGAGGGCGTGTTATATATACCATAATTTACTGCTGTGAGGGTGTGTTATATATACCATAATTCACTGCTGTGCGGGTGCGTTATATATACCGTAATTCACTGCGGTGCGGGTGTGTTATAAATACTGTAATTCACTGCTGTGCGGGTGTGTTATATATAGCATAATTCACTCCTGTGAGGGTGTGTTATATATACCATAATTCACTGCTGTGCGGGTGCGTTATATATACCGTAATTCACTGCGGTGCGGGTGTGTTATATATACTGTAATTCACTGCTGTGCGGGTGTGTTATATATACCATAATTCCCTCATGTGAGGGTGTGTTATATATACCATAATTTACTGCTGTGCGGGTGTGTTATATATACCGTAATTCACTGCTGTGCGGGTGTGTTATATATACCGTAATTCACTGCTGTGCGGGTGTGTTATATATACCATAATTCACGGCTGTGAGGGTGTGTTATATATACCATAATTCACTCCTGTGAGGGTGTGTTAGATATACCATAATTTACTGCTGTGAGGGTGTGTTATATATACCGTAATTCACTGCTGTGCGGGTGTGTTATATATACCATAATTCACTGCTGTGAGGGCGTGTTAGATATTCCATAATTTACTGCTGTGAGGGTGTGTTATATATACCGTAATTCACTGTTGTGCGGGTGTGTTATATATACCATAATTCACTGCTGTGAGGGTGTGTTAGATATACCATAATTTACTGCTGTGAGGGTGTGTTATATATACCGTAATTCACTGCTGTGCGGGTGTGTTATATATACCGTAATTCACTGCTGTGAGGGTGTGTTATATATACCGTAATTCACTGCTGTGCGGGTGTGTTATATATATCGTAATTCACTGCTGTGAGGGTGTGTTATATATACCGTAATTCACTGCTGTGAGGGTGTGTTATATATACTGTAATTCACTGCTGTGCGGGTGTGTTATATATACCGTAATTCACTGCTGTGCGGGTGTGTTATATATACCGTAATTCACTGCTGTGCGGGTGTGTTATATATACCGTAATTCACTGCTGTGCGGGTGTGTTATATATACCGTAATTCACTGCTGTGCGGGTGTGTTATATATACCGTAATTCACTGCTGTGAGGGTGTGTTATATATACCGTAATTCACTGCTGTGAGGGTGTGTTATATATACCGTAATTCACTGTTGTGCGGGTGTGTTATATATACCGTAATTCACTGCTGTGCGGGTGTGTTATATATACCGTAATTCACTGCTGTGAGGGTGTGTTATATATACCGTAATTCACTGCTGTGAGGATGTATTATATATACCGTAATTCACTGTTGTGCGGGTGTGTTATATATACCATAATTCACCGCTGTGAGGGTGTGTTATATATACTGTAATTCACTGTTGTGAGGATGTATTATATGTACCGTAATTCACTGCTGTGCGGGTGTATTATATATACCGTAATTCACTGCTGTGAGGATGTGTTATATATACCGTAATTCACTGCTGTGAGGATGTATTATATGTACCGTAATTCACTGCTGTGCGGGTGTATTATATATACCGTAATTCACTGCTGTGAGGATGTGTTATATATACCGTAATTCACTGCTGTGAGGGTGTGTTATATATACCGTAATTCACTGTTGTGCGGGTGTGTTATATATACCATAATTCACTGCTGTGAGGGTGTGTTAGATATACCATAATTTACTGCTGTGAGGGTGTGTTATATATACCGTAATTCACTGCTGTGCGGGTGTGTTATATATACCGTAATTCACTGCTGTGAGGGTGTGTTATATATACCGTAATTCACTGCTGTGCGGGTGTGTTATATATATCGTAATTCACTGCTGTGAGGGTGTGTTATATATACCGTAATTCACTGCTGTGAGGGTGTGTTATATATACTGTAATTCACTGCTGTGCGGGTGTGTTATATATACCGTAATTCACTGCTGTGCGGGTGTGTTATATATACCGTAATTCACTGCTGTGCGGGTGTGTTATATATACCGTAATTCACTGCTGTGCGGGTGTGTTATATATACCGTAATTCACTGCTGTGCGGGTGTGTTATATATACCGTAATTCACTGCTGTGAGGGTGTGTTATATATACCGTAATTCACTGCTGTGAGGGTGTGTTATATATACCGTAATTCACTGTTGTGCGGGTGTGTTATATATACCGTAATTCACTGCTGTGCGGGTGTGTTATATATACCGTAATTCACTGCTGTGAGGGTGTGTTATATATACCGTAATTCACTGCTGTGAGGATGTATTATATATACCGTAATTCACTGTTGTGCGGGTGTGTTATATATACCATAATTCACCGCTGTGAGGGTGTGTTATATATACTGTAATTCACTGTTGTGAGGATGTATTATATGTACCGTAATTCACTGCTGTGCGGGTGTATTATATATACCGTAATTCACTGCTGTGAGGGTGTGTTATATATACCATAATTCACTGCTGTGAGGGTGTGTTATATATACCGTAATTCACTGCTGTGCGGGTGTATTCTATATACCGTAATTCACTGCTGTGCGGGTGTATTATATATACCGTAATTCACTGCTGTGCGGGTGTATTATATATACCGTAATTCACTGCTGTGCGGGTGTATTATATATACCGTAATTCACTGCTGTGAGGGTGTGTTATATATACCGTAATTCACTGCTGTGAGGATGTATTATATATACCGTAATTCACTGCTGTGCGGGTGTATTATATATACCGTAATTCACTGCTGTGAGGGTGTGTTATATATACTGTAATTCACTGCTGTGCGGGTGTGTTATATATACCGTAATTCACTGCTGTGAGGGTGTGTTATATATACTGTAATTCACTGCTGTGAGGGTGTGTTATATATACTGTAATTCACTGCTGTGACGGTGTGTTATATATACCGTAATTCACTGCTGTGAGGGTGTGTTATATATACTGTAATTCACTGCTGTGAGGGTGTGTTATATATACTGTAATTCACTGCTGTGAGGGTGTGTTATATACATCGTAATTCACCGCTGTGAGGGTGTGTTATATATACCATAATTCACTGCTGTGCGGGTGTGTTATATATACCGTAATTCACTGCTGTGCGGGTGTATTATATATACCGTAATTCACTGCTGTGAGGGTGTGTTATATATACCGTAATTCACTGCTGTGCGGGTGTGTTATATATACCGTAATTCACTGCTGTGAGGGTGTGTTATATATACTGTAATTCACTGCTGTGAGGGTGTGTTATATATACTGTAATTCACTGCTGTGAGGGTGTGTTATATATACCGTAATTCACTGCTGTGAGGGTGTGTTATATATACTGTAATTCACTGCTGTGAGGGTGTGTTATATATACTGTAATTCACTGCTGTGCGGGTGTGTTATATATACCGTAATTCACTGCTGTGCGGGTGTGTTATATATACCGTAATTCACCGCTGTGAGGGTGTGTTACAAATACCATAATTCACTGCTGTGAGGGTGTGTTATATATACCGTAATTCACCGCTGTGAGGGTGTGTTACAAATACCATAATTCACTGCTGTGCGGGTGTGTTATATATACCGTAATTCACTGCTGTGCGGGTGTGTTATATATACCGTAATTCACCGCTGTGAGGGTGTGTTACAAATACCATAATTCACTGCTGTGAGGGTGTGTTATATATACCGTAATTCACCGCTGTGAGGGTATGTTATATATACCATAATTCACTGCTGTGAGGGTGTGTTATATATACTGTAATTCACTGCTGTGAGGGTGTGTTATATATACCGTAATTCACTGCTGTGCGGGTGTGTTATATATACCGTAATTCACTGCTGTGAGGGTGTGTTATATATACCGTAATTCACTGCTGTGCGGGTGTGTTATATATACCATAATTCACTGCTGTGCGGGTGTGTTATATATACCATAATTCACTGCTGTGAGGGTGTGTTATATATACCGTAATTCACTGCTGTGAGGGTGTGTTATATATACTGTAATTCACTGCTGTGAGGGTGTGTTATATATACCGTAATTCACCGCTGTGAGGGTGTGTTATATATACCATAATTCACTGCTGTGAGGGTGTGTTATATATACCGTAATTCACTGCTGTGAGGGTGTGTTATATATACTGTAATTCACTGCTGTGCGGGTGTGTTATATATACCATAATTCACTGCTGTGCGGGTGTGTTATATATACCGTAATTCACTGCTGTGAGGGTGTGTTATATATACCGTAATTCACTGCTGTGCGGGTGTGTTATATATACCATAATTCACTGCTGTGAGGGTGTGTTATATATACCGTAATTCACTGCTGTGAGGGTGTGTTATATATACCGTAATTCACTGCTGTGAGGGTGTGTTATATATACCGTAATTCACTGCTGTGCGGGTGTGTTATATATACCGTAATTCACTGCTGTGCGGGTGTGTTATATATACCGTAATTCACTACTGTGAGGGTGTGTTATATATACCGTAATTCACTGCTGTGCGGGTGTGTTATATATACCATAATTCACTGCTGTGAGGGTGTGTTATATATACCATAATTCACTGCTGTGAGGGTGTGTTATATATACCGTAATTCACTGCTGTGAGGGTGTGTTATATATACCGTAATTCACTGCTGTGAGGGTGTGTTATATATACTGTAATTCACTGCTGTGAGGGTGTGTTATATATACCGTAATTCACTGCTGTGAGGGTGTGTTATATATACCATAATTCACTGCTGTGAGGGTGTGTTATATATACCGTAATTCACTGCTGTGAGGGTGTGTTATATATACCGTAATTCACTGCTGTGAGGGTGTGTTATATATACTGTAATTCACTGCTGTGAGGGTGTGTTATATATACCGTATTCTTGATGCCCTTTTATCTTTTCCGGAAAACATCTCGTATCCTGCTTTTCTCCTGCCTGCAGCCTCGCTGCTGAAGGGATTGAAACACAGCAATATCGTACTGCTACACGACATCATCCACACACAGGAAACTCTGACCTTCGTTTTTGAATATGTGGTGAGTTAGTTAACTGCTGTTGGTGTGGAAGGAGTGAAGTGTGTGTGTAACCGAACAAAGCTCATGTTTTATAACGCACCTTAAAAGGGGGAGAGATTTAGGGAGGGACTTCCAGAGCGTTGGCCCCAGGCAGCTGAAGTTACGGCCGCCAATGGTGGAATGATGGAAGTGGAGATTTGCAAGAGACCTGAATTGTAGCAATGCTGATATTTGGAGACACCGAGATGTAGCTTGATTTCCACATTGGTAGGAGGAGAGTGGAGACATGGGACCATCAGGAGGCCATCCAACCCCTTGAGCACTGACTGCCGTTCGATTAGATCATGGCCGACCCGTACTTCAACCCCATTTGACTCTGGCTTGAGAGTGTTTTCTGATTGCAATGTAGTTGTGCACATGGACAAGAATAGGGGTGAAGATGTACAACACACAGGGAAGGGTTTGTGCGGGGAGGGCATGGATGCCCTACATTGGTGTGCCAGATGGCTCGGCAATCGAGGCCCAGAATGATGGAGTTAAGATGACCTAGGATAAACATGAAGATCAAAATTTCCTGGACTCGTTTGAAGAGGTTTGTGACTGGTTTTTGGGACAGGAGTGATGAGTCAGGGAGTGGTGGGTGGATGTTGAGGGTTGGTCGAGGGTTGGTCTAGTGCCAGGAGGATCAAAGGGTTCACTTTCTGACCAATGCTAATGATGTCTCAGAGAGGCTTGACACCACAAAGAGATTTGTGAAGACAAAAGGATCTTGAAATCAAATCAATGAGAAATGGCAGGCCAATGGAGATGGGTATAATAGCCGGGAGGGAGTGGGGAGTCCAGCAACGAGAGTGCCAGGGGAGTCAGTCCTGGAGGCTTTGAGAACAGGCGGCCAATTCTTGGGGTGTGGAAGAAAGTGGTTGGCGATGACTGAGTGTGGATTTAAAGCACCGATGTGGGGTTGAATAGGACACTGTGGCTGTGGGGGCATCTCCGATGGAGTTAGATACAGAAACATGTTAATGTGATCCATACAAACCAACCTCACACATGCTGACAGACATGGGATGGATGGGCTGAATGGCCTGTTTCTGGCTTGTATAGTCTATGTAATTCAATGTTGTTTGTGCTTGAGGGAGAAAATGAAGAAGTAAATCACCTGCAGACAGGGTACAGTTGAGATTATCAGTAAACAATTGGATCAAGAAGGGGAAGTTTCTTTGTAATAATAATCTTTGTCACAAGTATGAAGTTACTGTGAAAAGCCCCTAGTCGCCACATTCTGGCGCCTGTTTGGGTAAGCCGGTACGGGAATTGAACCCGCGCTGCTGGCCTTGTTCAGCATTACAAACCAGCTGTTTAGCCCACTGAACTAAACCGGCCCTTACAGTTGTCATACACTTAACTCCAGAACTTGGTGATGTGTTTAAGGATTTACAAGGGAAAGTTTGCAGTCTGCCTTGGCTGAATCTGTATTATATTCATTCCAGTTTCTTTCTCCCAATCCAGCAAACAGATCTTGCGCAGTACATGACCCAGCACCCAGGAGGTCTGCACACACACAATGTCAAGGTAAGGTGGAGTTCAGGAGATGCAGAGGCCCACTGTTCCCATTAACAAGCCTGACACTGTGAGAGAGAAAATGATCGACCACTCCAGCACTGATCCTGTAAAATACACAACACACAGGCTCAATTAACGCAAACTATCAAACCCGCAATGCATGTCTCACTTCTCGCTTTGATTCCAACTTTCATTTTTTAAAAATAAATTTAAGAGTACCCAATTCATTTTTTCCAATTAAGGGGCAATTTAGCATGGCCAATTCACCTACCCTGCACATCTTTGGGTTGTGGGGCTCAAACCCATGCAAACACGGGGAGAATATGCAAACTCCACACGGACAACGACCCAGAGCCGGGATTCGAACCAGGGACCTCAGCGCCGTGAGGCAGCAGTCCTAAAATTCCAACTTTCATTAATCCTTCCTTGACGGTAAAGACACAAACTGACTGGTCATTGCCACTGGTCACCCAGGTTCCCGTCACTTTGGTCCATTTTTTCTCTGACTCCACTTTTTCTCTGACCCTGGTCACTTTGGTTCAATTAGCACTAGTCTGCCTGTTTCCAATGGTGGATGGCACTCTCTGGTTCCCCTGATATTGGCCACTCCCTGATTCTCTAGCATTGGTCACTCTCTGGTTCTCCTGACACTGGTAACTCCTTGATTCTCCAGCACTGGTCACTCTCTGGCTCTCTGACACTGGTCACTCACTGGTTCTCCAGCACTGGTCACTCTCTGGTTCGCTGACACTGGTCACTCTCTGGTTCCCCTGACACTGGTAACTCCTTGATTCTCCAGCACTGGTCACTCTCTGGCTCTCTGACACTGGTCACTCTCTGGTTCTCTGACATTGGTCACTCACTGGTTCTCCAGCACTGGTCACTCTCTGGTTCGCTGACACTGGTCACTCTCTGGTTCCCCTGACACTGGTAACTCCTTGATTCTCCAGCACTGGTCACTCTCTGGCTCTCTGACACTGGTCACTCTCTGGTTCTCTGACACTGGTCACTCACTGGTTCTCCAGCACTGGTCACTCTCTGGTTCCCTGACACTGGTCACTCTCTGGTTCCCTAACACTGGTCACTCTCTGGTTCTCTGACACTGCTCATTCTCTGGTTCTCTGACACTGGTCACTCTCTGGTTCTCTGACACTGGTCACTCTCTGGTTCTCTGACACTGGTCACTCTCTGGTTCCCCTGACACTGGTCACTCTCTGGTTCTCTGACACTGGTCATTCTCTGGTTCCCTGACACTGGTCACTCTCTGGCTCTCTGACACTGGTCACTCTCTGATTTTCTGACACTGGTCACTCTCTGGTTCTCTGACACTGGTCACTCTCTGGTTCTCTGACACTGGTCACTCTCTGGTTCTCTGACACTGGTTACTCTCTGGTTCCCCTGACTCTGGTCACTCTCTGGTTCCCTGACACTGGTCACTCTCTGGTTCCCCTGACACTGGCCACACTCTGGTTACCCTGACACTGCTCACTCTCTAGTTCTCGGACACTGCTCACTCTCTGGTACTCTGACACTGCTCACTCTCTAGTTCTCGGACACTGCTCACTCTCTGGTTCTCGGACACTGCTCACTCTCTGGTTCTCTGACACTGGTCACTCTCTAGTTCTCGGACACTGGTCACTCTCTGTTTCCCTGACACTGGTCACTCTCTGGTTCTCTGACTCTGGTCATTCTCTGGTTCTCTGACACTGGTCACTCTCTGGTTCTCTGACACTGGTCACTCTCTGGTTCTCTGACATTGGCCACTCTCTGGTTCTCTGACACTGGTCACTCTCTGGTTCTCTGACACTGGTCACCCTCTGGTTCCTGTGACACTGGTCACTCTCTGGTTCTCTGACTCTAGTCATTCTCTGGTTCCCTGACCCTGGTCACTCTCTGACACTGGTCACTCTCTTACACTGGTCACACTCTGGTTCTCAGACACTGGCCACTCTCTGGTTCTCTGACACTGGTCACTCTCTGGTTCCCTGACACTGGTCATTCTCTGGTTCCCTGACACTGGTCACTCTCTGGTTCTCTGACTCCGGTCACTCTCTGGTTCTCTGACACTGGTCACTCTCTGGTTCTCTGACACTGGTCACACTCTGGTTCTCAGACACTGGCCACTCTCTGGTTCTCTGACACTGGTCACTCTCTGGTTCCCTGACACTGGTCACTCTCTGGTTCTCTGACACTGGTCACTCTCTGGTTCTCAGACACTGGCCACTCTCTGGTTCTCTGACACTGCTCATTCTCTGGTTCTCTGACACTGGTCACTCTCTGGTTCTCTGACACTGGTCACTCTCTGGTTCTCTGACACTGGTCACTCTCTGGTTCCCCTGACACTGGTCACTCTCTGGTTCTCTGACACTGGTCATTCTCTGGTTCCCTGACACTGGTCACTCTCTGGCTCTCTGACACTGGTCACTCTCTGATTTTCTGACACTGGTCACTCTCTGGTTCTCTGACACTGGTCACTCTCTGGTTCTCTGACACTGGTCACTCTCTGGTTCTCTGACACTGGTCACTCTCTGGTTCTCTGACACTGGTTACTCTCTGGTTCCCCTGACTCTGGTCACTCTCTGGTTCCCTGACACTGGTCACTCTCTGGTTCCCCTGACACTGGCCACACTCTGGTTACCCTGACACTGCTCACTCTCTAGTTCTCGGACACTGCTCACTCTCTGGTTCTCTGACACTGGTCACTCTCTAGTTCTCGGACACTGGTCACTCTCTGTTTCCCTGACACTGGTCACTCTCTGGTTCTCTGACTCTGGTCATTCTCTGGTTCTCTGACACTGGTCACTCTCTGATTCTCTGACACTGGTCACTCTCTGGTTCTCTGACATTGGCCACTCTCTGGTTCTCTGACACTGGTCACTCTCTGGTTCTCTGACACTGGTCACCCTCTGGTTCCTGTGACACTGGTCACTCTCTGGTTCTCTGACTCTAGTCATTCTCTGGTTCCCTGACCCTGGTCACTCTCTGACACTGGTCACTCTCTTACACTGGTCACACTCTGGTTCTCAGACACTGGCCACTCTCTGGTTCTCTGACACTGGTCACTCTCTGGTTCCCTGACACTGGTCATTCTCTGGTTCCCTGACACTGGTCACTCTCTGGTTCTCTGACTCCGGTCACTCTCTGGTTCTCTGACACTGGTCACTCTCTGGTTCTCTGACACTGGTCACACTCTGGTTCTCAGACACTGGCCACTCTCTGGTTCTCTGACACTGGTCACTCTCTGGTTCCCTGACACTGGTCACTCTCTGGTTCTCTGACACTGGTCACTCTCTGGTTCTCAGACACTGGCCACTCTCTGGTTCTCTGACACTGGTCACTCTCTGGTTCCCTGACACTGGTCATTCTCTGGTTCCCTGACACTGGTCACTCTCTGGTTCTCTGACTCTGGTCACTCTCTGGTTCTCTGACACTGGTCACTCTCTTGTTCTCTGACACTGGTCACTCTTTGGTTCTCTGACTCTGGTCACTCTCTGGTTCTCTGAAGCTGGTCACTCTCTGGTTCTCTGACACTGGTCACTCTCTAGTTCTCTGACACTGGTCACTCTCTGGTTCTCTGACACTGGTCACTCTCTGGTTCTCTGACACTGGTCACTCTCTGGTTCTCTGACTCTGGTCATTCTCTGTTTCTCTAGCACTGGTCATTCTCTGGTTCTCTTACTCTGGTCACTGTCTGGTTCTCTGACACTGGTCACTCTCTGGTTCTCTGACACTGGTCACCCTCTGGTTCTCTGACTCTGGTCACTGTCTGGTTCTCTGACTCTGGTCACTCTCTGGTTCTCTGACAATGGTAACTCTCTGGTTCTCTGACACTGGTCAATCTCTGGTTCCCCTGACACTGGTCACTCTGTGGTTCCCTGACACTGGTCATTCTCTGGTTCCCTGACACTGGTCACTCTCTGGTTCTCTGACTCTGGTCACTCTGTGGTTCTCTGACTCTGGTCACTCTCTGGTTCTCTGACACTGGTCACTCTCTGGTTCTCTGACTCTGGTCACTCTGTGGTTCTCTGACTCTGGTCACTCTCTGGTTCTCTGACACTGGTCACTCTGTGGTTCTCTGACTCTGGTCACTCTCTGGTTCTCTGACAGTGGTCACTCTCTTGTTCTCTGACTCTGGTCACTCTCTTGATCACGTGACACTGGTCATTCTCTGGTTCCCGTGACACTGGTCACTCTCTGGTACTCTGACACTGGTCACTCTCTGGTTCTCTGACTCTGGTCACTCTCTGGTTCTCTGACACTGGTCACTCTCTGGTTCTCTGACACTGGTCACTCTCTGGTTCCCCTGACACTGGTCACTCTCTGGTTCCCCTGACACTGGTCACTCTCTGGTTCTCTGACACTGGTCACTCTCTGGTTCTCTAACTCTAGTCACTGTCTGGTTCTGTGACACTGGTCACTCTGGTTCCCCTGACACTGGTCACTCTCTGGTTCGCTGACACTGGTCACTCCCTGGTTCCCTGACACTGGTCACTCTCTGGTTCTCTGACACTGCTCATTCTCTGGTTCTCTGACACTGGTCACTCTCTGGTTATCTGACACTGGTCACTCTCTGGTTCTCTGACACTGCTCATTCTCTGGTTCTCTGACACTGGTCACTCTCTGGCTCTCTGACTCTGGTCACTCTCTGGTTCCCCTGACACTGGTCACTCTCTGGTTCTCTGACACTGGTCATTCTCTGGTTCCCTGACACTGGTCACTCTCTGGCTCTCTGACACTGGTCACTCTCTGATTTTCTGACACTGGTCACTCTCTGGTTCCCTGACACTGGTCACTCTCTGGTTCTCTGACACTGGTCACTCTCTGGTTCTCTGACACTGGTTACTCTCTGGTTCCCTGACTCTGGTCACTCTCTGGTTCCCCTGACACTGGTCACTCTCTGGTTCCCCTGACTCTGGTCACTCTCTGGTTCCCTGACACTGGTCACTCTCTGGTTCCCCTGACACTGGCCACTCTCTGGTTACCCTGACACTGCTCACTCTCTGGTTCTCTGACACTGGTCACTCTCTGGTTCTCGGACACTGGTCACTCTCTGTTTCTCTGACACTGGTCATTCTCTGGTTCTCTGACACTGGTCACTCTCTGTTTCTCTGACTCTGGTCATTCTCTGGTTCTCTGACACTGGTCACTCTCTTGTTGTCTGACACTGGTCACTCTCTGGTTCTCTGACACTGGTCACTCTCTGGTTCTCTGACACTGGTCACTCTCTGGTTCTCTGACACTAGTCACTCTCTGGTTCCCTGACCCTGGTCACTCTCTGACACTGGTCACTCTCTTATACTGGTCACACTTAGGTTCTCAGACACTGGCCACTCTCTGGTTCACGGACACTGGTCACTCTCTGTTTCTCTGACACTGGTCACACTCTGGTTCTCTGACACTGGTCACTCTCTGGTTCTCTGACTCTGGTCATTCTCTGGTTCACTGACACTGGTCACTCTCTTGTTCTCTGACACTGGTCACTCTCTGGTTCTCTGACACTGGTCACTCTCTGGTTCTCTGACACTGGTCACTCTGGTTCTCTGACACTAGTCACTCTCTGGTTCCCTGACCCTGGTCACTCTCTGACACTGGTCACTCTCTTACACTGGTCACACTCTGGTTCTCAGACACTGGCCACTCTCTGGTTCACGGACACTGGTCACTCTCTGGTTCCCTGACCCTGGTCACTCTCTGACACTGGTCACTCTCTTACACTGGTCACACTCTGGTTCTCTGACACTGGTCACTCTCTGGTTCTCGGACACTGGTCACTCTCTGTTTCTCTGACACTGGTCACTCTCTGGTTCTCTGACACTGGTCACTCTCTGGTTCTCTGACTCTGGTCATTCTCTGGTTCTCTGACACTGGTCACTCTCTGGTTCTCTGACACTGGTCACTCTCTGGTTCTCTGACCCTGGTCACCCTCTGGTTCCTGTGACACTGGTCACTCTCTGGTTCTCTGACTCTAGTCACTCTCTGGTTCCCTGACCCTGGTCACTCTCTGACACTGGTCACTCTCTAACACTGGTCACACTCTGGTTCTCAGACACTGGCCACTCTCTGGTTCTCTGACACTGGTCACTCTCTGGTTCCCTGACACTGGTCATTCTCTGGTTCCCTGACACTGGTCACTCTCTGGTTCTCTGACTCTGGTCACTCTCTGGTTCTCTGACACTGGTCACTCTCTGGTTCTCTGACTCTGGTCACTCTCTGGTTCTCTGACACTGGTCACTCTCTGGTTCTCTGACACTGGTCACTCTCTGGTTCTCTGACGCTGGTCACTCTCTGTTTCTCTGACACTGGTCACTCTTTGGTTCTCTGACTCTGGTCACTCTCTGGTTCTCTGAAGCTGGTCACTCTCTGGTTCTCTGACACTGGTCACTCTCTAGTTCTCTGACACTGGTCACTCTCTGGTTCTCTGACACTGGTCACTCTCTGGTTCTCTGACACTGGTCACTCTCTGGTTCTCTGACTCTGGTCATTCTCTGGTTCTCTAACACTGGTCACTCTCTGGTTCTCTTACTCTGGTCACTCTCTGGTTCTCTGACACTGGTCACTCTCTGGTTCTCTGACACTGGTCACTCTCTGGTTGCCCTGATACTGGTCACTCTCTGGTTCTCTGACACTGGTCACCCTCTGGTTCACTGACTCTGGTCACTCTCTGGTTCCCTGACACTGGTCACTCTCTGGTTCTCTGACACTGGTCACCCTCTGGTTCACTGACTCTGGTCACTGTCTGGTTTTCTGACACTGGTCACTATCTGGTTCCCCTGACACTGGTCACTCTCTGGTTCTCTGACACTGGTCAGTCTCTGGTTTTCTGACACTGGTCACTATCTGGTTCCCCTGACACTGGTCACTCTCTGGTTCTCTGACACTGGTCACTCTCTGGTTCCCTGACACTGGTCATTCTCTGGTTCCCTGACACTGGTCACTCTCTGGTTCTCTGACTCTGGTCACTCTGTGGTTCTCTGACTCTGGTCACTCTCTGGTTCTCTGACACTGGTCACTCTCTTGTTCTCTGACTCTGGTCACTCTCTTGATCACGTGCCACTGGTCATTCTCTGGTTCCCGTGACACTGGTCACTCTCTGGTACTCTGACACTGGTCACTCTCTGGTTCTCTGACTCTGGTCACTCTCTGGTTCTCTGACACTGGTCACTCTCTGGTTCTCTGACACTGGTCACTCTCTGGTTCCCCTGACACTGATCACTCTCTGGTTCCCCTGACACTGGTCACTCTCTGGTTCTCTGACACTGGTCACTCTCTGGTTCTCTGACTCTGGTCACTGTCTGGTTCTGTGACACTGGTAACTCTGGTTCCCCTGACACTGGTCATTCTCTGGTTCCCTGACACTGGTCACTCTCTGGTTCTCTGACTCTGGTCACTCTGTGGTTCTCTGACTCTGGTCACACTCTGGTTCTCAGACACTGGCCACTCTCTGGTTCTCTGACACTGGTCACTCTCTGGTTCCCTGACACTGGTCATTCTCTGGTTCCCTGACACTGGTCACTCTCTGGTTCTCTGACTCCGGTCACTCTCTGGTTCTCTGACACTGGTCACTCTCTGGTTCTCTGACACTGGTCACACTCTGGTTCTCAGACACTGGCCACTCTCTGGTTCTCTGACACTGGTCACTCTCTGGTTCCCTGACACTGGTCACTCTCTGGTTCTCTGACACTGGTCACTCTCTGGTTCTCAGACACTGGCCACTCTCTGGTTCTCTGACACTGCTCATTCTCTGGTTCTCTGACACTGGTCACTCTCTGGTTCTCTGACACTGGTCACTCTCTGGTTCTCTGACACTGGTCACTCTCTGGTTCCCCTGACACTGGTCACTCTCTGGTTCTCTGACACTGGTCATTCTCTGGTTCCCTGACACTGGTCACTCTCTGGCTCTCTGACACTGGTCACTCTCTGATTTTCTGACACTGGTCACTCTCTGGTTCTCTGACACTGGTCACTCTCTGGTTCTCTGACACTGGTCACTCTCTGGTTCTCTGACACTGGTCACTCTCTGGTTCTCTGACACTGGTTACTCTCTGGTTCCCCTGACTCTGGTCACTCTCTGGTTCCCTGACACTGGTCACTCTCTGGTTCCCCTGACACTGGCCACACTCTGGTTACCCTGACACTGCTCACTCTCTAGTTCTCGGACACTGCTCACTCTCTGGTTCTCTGACACTGGTCACTCTCTAGTTCTCGGACACTGGTCACTCTCTGTTTCCCTGACACTGGTCACTCTCTGGTTCTCTGACTCTGGTCATTCTCTGGTTCTCTGACACTGGTCACTCTCTGATTCTCTGACACTGGTCACTCTCTGGTTCTCTGACATTGGCCACTCTCTGGTTCTCTGACACTGGTCACTCTCTGGTTCTCTGACACTGGTCACCCTCTGGTTCCTGTGACACTGGTCACTCTCTGGTTCTCTGACTCTAGTCATTCTCTGGTTCCCTGACCCTGGTCACTCTCTGACACTGGTCACTCTCTTACACTGGTCACACTCTGGTTCTCAGACACTGGCCACTCTCTGGTTCTCTGACACTGGTCACTCTCTGGTTCCCTGACACTGGTCATTCTCTGGTTCCCTGACACTGGTCACTCTCTGGTTCTCTGACTCCGGTCACTCTCTGGTTCTCTGACACTGGTCACTCTCTGGTTCTCTGACACTGGTCACACTCTGGTTCTCAGACACTGGCCACTCTCTGGTTCTCTGACACTGGTCACTCTCTGGTTCCCTGACACTGGTCACTCTCTGGTTCTCTGACACTGGTCACTCTCTGGTTCTCAGACACTGGCCACTCTCTGGTTCTCTGACACTGGTCACTCTCTGGTTCCCTGACACTGGTCACTCTCTGGTTCTCTGACTCTGGTCACTCTCTGGTTCTCTGACACTGGTCACTCTCTTGTTCTCTGACACTGGTCACTCTTTGGTTCTCTGACTCTGGTCACTCTCTGGTTCTCTGAAGCTGGTCACTCTCTGGTTCTCTGACACTGGTCACTCTCTAGTTCTCTGACACTGGTCACTCTCTGGTTCTCTGACACTGGTCACTCTCTGGTTCTCTGACACTGGTCACTCTCTGGTTCTCTGACTCTGGTCATTCTCTGTTTCTCTAGCACTGGTCATTCTCTGGTTCTCTTACTCTGGTCACTGTCTGGTTCTCTGACACTGGTCACTCTCTGGTTCTCTGACACTGGTCACCCTCTGGTTCTCTGACACTGGTCACCCTCTGGTTCTCTGACTCTGGTCACTGTCTGGTTCTCTGACTCTGGTCACTCTCTGGTTCTCTGACAATGGTAACTCTCTGGTTCTCTGACACTGGTCAATCTCTGGTTCCCCTGACACTGGTCACTCTGTGGTTCCCTGACACTGGTCATTCTCTGGTTCCCTGACACTGGTCACTCTCTGGTTCTCTGACTCTGGTCACTCTGTGGTTCTCTGACTCTGGTCACTCTCTGGTTCTCTGACACTGGTCACTCTCTGGTTCTCTGACTCTGGTCACTCTGTGGTTCTCTGACTCTGGTCACTCTCTGGTTCTCTGACACTGGTCACTCTGTGGTTCTCTGACTCTGGTCACTCTCTGGTTCTCTGACAGTGGTCACTCTCTTGTTCTCTGACTCTGGTCACTCTCTTGATCACGTGACACTGGTCATTCTCTGGTTCCCGTGACACTGGTCACTCTCTGGTACTCTGACACTGGTCACTCTCTGGTTCTCTGACTCTGGTCACTCTCTGGTTCTCTGACACTGGTCACTCTCTGGTTCTCTGACACTGGTCACTCTCTGGTTCCCCTGACACTGGTCACTCTCTGGTTCCCCTGACACTGGTCACTCTCTGGTTCTCTGACACTGGTCACTCTCTGGTTCTCTAACTCTAGTCACTGTCTGGTTCTGTGACACTGGTCACTCTGGTTCCCCTGACACTGGTCACTCTCTGGTTCGCTGACACTGGTCACTCCCTGGTTCCCTGACACTGGTCACTCTCTGGTTCTCTGACACTGCTCATTCTCTGGTTCTCTGACACTGGTCACTCTCTGGTTATCTGACACTGGTCACTCTCTGGTTCTCTGACACTGCTCATTCTCTGGTTCTCTGACACTGGTCACTCTCTGGCTCTCTGACTCTGGTCACTCTCTGGTTCCCCTGACACTGGTCACTCTCTGGTTCTCTGACACTGGTCATTCTCTGGTTCCCTGACACTGGTCACTCTCTGGCTCTCTGACACTGGTCACTCTCTGATTTTCTGACACTGGTCACTCTCTGGTTCCCTGACACTGGTCACTCTCTGGTTCTCTGACACTGGTCACTCTCTGGTTCTCTGACACTGGTTACTCTCTGGTTCCCTGACTCTGGTCACTCTCTGGTTCCCCTGACACTGGTCACTCTCTGGTTCCCCTGACTCTGGTCACTCTCTGGTTCCCTGACACTGGTCACTCTCTGGTTCCCCTGACACTGGCCACTCTCTGGTTACCCTGACACTGCTCACTCTCTGGTTCTCTGACACTGGTCACTCTCTGGTTCTCGGACACTGGTCACTCTCTGTTTCTCTGACACTGGTCATTCTCTGGTTCTCTGACACTGGTCACTCTCTGTTTCTCTGACTCTGGTCATTCTCTGGTTCTCTGACACTGGTCACTCTCTTGTTGTCTGACACTGGTCACTCTCTGGTTCTCTGACACTGGTCACTCTCTGGTTCTCTGACACTGGTCACTCTCTGGTTCTCTGACACTAGTCACTCTCTGGTTCCCTGACCCTGGTCACTCTCTGACACTGGTCACTCTCTTATACTGGTCACACTCTGGTTCTCAGACACTGGCCACTCTCTGGTTCACGGACACTGGTCACTCTCTGTTTCTCTGACACTGGTCACACTCTGGTTCTCTGACACTGGTCACTCTCTGGTTCTCTGACTCTGGTCATTCTCTGGTTCACTGACACTGGTCACTCTCTTGTTCTCTGACACTGGTCACTCTCTGGTTCTCTGACACTGGTCACTCTCTGGTTCTCTGACACTGGTCACTCTGGTTCTCTGACACTAGTCACTCTCTGGTTCCCTGACCCTGGTCACTCTCTGACACTGGTCACTCTCTTACACTGGTCACACTCTGGTTCTCAGACACTGGCCACTCTCTGGTTCACGGACACTGGTCACTCTCTGGTTCCCTGACCCTGGTCACTCTCTGACACTGGTCACTCTCTTACACTGGTCACACTCTGGTTCTCTGACACTGGTCACTCTCTGGTTCTCGGACACTGGTCACTCTCTGTTTCTCTGACACTGGTCACTCTCTGGTTCTCTGACACTGGTCACTCTCTGGTTCTCTGACTCTGGTCATTCTCTGGTTCTCTGACACTGGTCACTCTCTGGTTCTCTGACACTGGTCACTCTCTGGTTCTCTGACCCTGGTCACCCTCTGGTTCCTGTGACACTGGTCACTCTCTGGTTCTCTGACTCTAGTCACTCTCTGGTTCCCTGACCCTGGTCACTCTCTGACACTGGTCACTCTCTAACACTGGTCACACTCTGGTTCTCAGACACTGGTCACTCTCTGGTTCTCTGACACTGGTCACTCTCTGGTTCTCTGACCCTGGTCACCCTCTGGTTCCTGTGACACTGGTCACTCTCTGGTTCTCTGACTCTAGTCACTCTCTGGTTCCCTGACCCTGGTCACTCTCTGACACTGGTCACTCTCTAACACTGGTCACACTCTGGTTCTCAGACACTGGTCACTCTCTGGTTCTCTGACTCTGGTCACTCTCTGGTTCTCTGACACTGGTCACTCTCTGGTTCTCTGACACTGGTCACTCTCTGGTTCTCTGACTCTGGTCACTCTCTGGTTCTCTGACACTGGTCACTCTCTGGTTCTCTGACACTGGTCACTCTCTTGTTCTCTGACACTGGTCACTCTTTGGTTCTCTGACTCTGGTCACTCTCTGGTTCTCTGAAGCTGGTCACTCTCTGGTTCTCTGACACTGGTCACTCTCTAGTTCTCTGACACTGGTCACTCTCTGGTTCTCTGACACTGGTCACTCTCTGGTTCTCTGACACTGGTCACTCTCTGGTTCTCTGACTCTGGTCATTCTCTGGTTCTCTAACACTGGTCACTCTCTGGTTCTCTTACTCTGGTCACTCTCTGGTTCTCTGACACTGGTCACTCTCTGGTTCTCTGACACTGGTCACTCTCTGGTTGCCCTGATACTGGTCACTCTCTGGTTCTCTGACACTGGTCACCCTCTGGTTCACTGACTCTGGTCACTCTCTGGTTCCCTGACACTGGTCACTCTCTGGTTCTCTGACACTGGTCACCCTCTGGTTCACTGACTCTGGTCACTGTCTGGTTTTCTGACACTGGTCACTATCTGGTTCCCCTGACTCTGGTCACTCTCTGGTTCTCTGACACTGGTCACTCTCTGGTTTTCTGACACTGGTCACTATCTGGTTCCCCTGACACTGGTCACTCTCTGGTTCTCTGACACTGGTCACTCTCTGGTTCCCTGACACTGGTCATTCTCTGGTTCCCTGACACTGGTCACTCTCTGGTTCTCTGACTCTGGTCACTCTGTGGTTCTCTGACTCTGGTCACTCTCTGGTTCTCTGACACTGGTCACTCTCTTGTTCTCTGACTCTGGTCACTCTCTTGATCACGTGCCACTGGTCATTCTCTGGTTCCCGTGACACTGGTCACTCTCTGGTACTCTGACACTGGTCACTCTCTGGTTCTCTGACTCTGGTCACTCTCTGGTTCTCTGACACTGGTCACTCTCTGGTTCTCTGACACTGGTCACTCTCTGGTTCCCCTGACACTGATCACTCTCTGGTTCCCCTGACACTGGTCACTCTCTGGTTCTCTGACTCTGGTCACTGTCTGGTTCTGTGACACTGGTAACTCTGGTTCCCCTGACACTGGTCATTCTCTGGTTCCCTGACACTGGTCACTCTCTGGTTCTCTGACTCTGGTCACTCTGTGGTTCTCTGACTCTGGTCACTCTCTGGTTCTCTGACACTGGTCACTATCTTGTTCTCTGACTCTGGTCACTCTCTTGATCATGTGACACTGGTCATTCTCTGGTTCCCGTGACACTGGTCACTCTCTGGTACTCTGACACTGGTCACTCTCTGGTTCTCTGACTCTGGTCACTCTCTGGTTCTCTGACACTGGTCACTCTCTGGTTCTCTGACACTGGTCACTCTCTGGTTCCCCTGACACTGGTCACTCTCTGGTTCCCCTGACACTGGTCACTCTCTGGTTCTCTGACACTGGTCACTCTCTGGTTCTCTGACTCTGGTCACTGTCTGGTTCTGTGACACTGGTAACTCTGGTTCCCCTGACACTGGTCACTCTCTGGTTCTCTGACAATGGTAACACTCTGGTTCTCTGACACTGGTCACTCTCTGGTTCCCCTGACACTGGTCACTCTCTGGTTCTCTGACACTGGTCACTCTCTGGTGCCCCTGACACTGGTCACTCTCTGGTTCTCTGACACTGGTCATTCTCTGGTTCCCTGACACTGGTCACTCTCTGTTTCTCTGACTCTGGTCACCCTCTGGTTCTCTGACTCTGGTCACGCTCTGGTTCTCTGACACTGGTCATTCTCTGGTTCGCCTGACACTGGTCATTCTCTGGTTCCCCTGACACTGGTCACTCTCTGCTTCTCTGACACTGGTCATTCTCTGGTTCCCTGACACTGGTCACTCTCTGGTTCTCTGACTCTGGTCACTCTCTGGTTCTCTGACTCTGGTCACTCTCTGTTTCTCTGACACTGGTCACTCTCTGGTTCTCTGACTCTGGTCACTCTCTGGTTCTCTGACTCTGGTCACTCTCTGGTTCTCCTGACACTGGTCACTGTCTGGTTCTCTGACACTGGTCATTCTCTGGTTCTCTGACTCTGGTCATTCTCTGGTTCTCTGACACTGGTCACTCTCTTGTTCTCTGACTGGTCACTCTCTAGTTTCCCTGACTCTGGTCATTCTCTGGTTCTCTGACTCTGGTCACTCTCTTGTTCTCTGACTGGTCACTCTCCAGTTTCCCTGACTCTGGTCACTCTCTTGATCATGTGACACTGGCCATTCTCTGGTTCGTGTGACACTGGTCACTCTCTGGCTCTCTGACGCTGGTCACTCTCTAGTTTCCCTGACTCTGGTCACTCTCTGGTTCCCTGACTCTGGTCACTCTCTGTTTCTCTGACACTGGTCATTCTCTGGTTCCCGTCACACTGGTCACTCTCTGTTTCGCTGACTCTGGTCACTCTCTGGTTCTCTGACACGGGTCACTGTCTTGTTCCCCTGACACTGGTCACTCTCTGGTTCTCTGACTCTTGTCACTCTCTGGTTCCCTGACACTGGTCACTCTCTGGTTCTCTGACACTGGTCACTCTCTGGTTCTCCTGACACTGGTCACTGTCTGGTTCTCCGACACTGGTCACTCTCTGGTTCTCTGACACTGGTCACTCTCTGGTTCTCTGACTCTGGTCACTCTCTGGTTCCCGTCACACTGGTCACTCTCTGGTTCTCTGACTCTGGTCATTCTCTGGTTCTCTGACACTGGTCACTCTCTGGTTCTCTGACACTGGTCACTCTCTGGTTCTCTGACTCTGGTCACTCTCTAGTTCCCGTCACACTGGTCACTCTCTGGTTCTCTGGCTCTCGTCACTCTCTGGTTCTCTGTCTCTGGTCACTCTCTGGTTCTCTGACACTGGTCACTCTCTGGTTCTCTGACACTGGTCACACTCTGGTTCTCTGACACTGGTCACTCTCTGGTTCTCTGACACTGGTCACATTCTGGTTCTCTGACAGTGGTCACTCTGTGGTTACCCTGACACTGGTCACTCTCTAGTTCTCTGACTCTGGTCACTCTCTGCTTCTCTGACACTGGCCCATCTCTGGGTCCCTGACTCTGGTCACTCTCTGGTTTCCCGACTCTGGTCACTCTCTGGTTCTCTGACACTGGACACCCTCTGGTTCCCTTAACACTGGTCACCCTCTGGTTCTCTGACACTGGACACCCTCTGGTTCCCTTAACACTGGTCACCCTCTGGTTCACTTAACACTGATCACCCTCTGATTCCCCAACACTGGTCACCCTCTGATTACCCAACACTGGTCACCCTCTGGTTCCCTTAACGCTGGACACCGTCTGGTTCCCTTAACACTGGTCACCCTCTGGTTCCCTTAACACTGATCACCCTCTTATTCCCTTAACACTGATCACCCTCTTATTCCCTTAACACTGATCACCCTCTGGTTCCCCAACACTGATCACCCTCTGGTTCCCCAACACTGGTCACCCTCTGGTTCCCTTAACACTGGTCACCCTCTGATTCCCCAGCACTGATCAACCTCTTATTCCCTTAACACTGATCACCCTCTGATTCCCTTAACACTGATCACCCTCTGGTTCCCCAACACTGGTCACCCTCTGGTTCCCTTAACACTGATCACCCTCTGATTCCCCAACACTGATCACCCTCTGGTTCCCCAACACAAATCACCCTCTGGTTCCCCAACACTGGTCACCCTCTGGTTCCCTTAACACTGGTCACACTCTGATTCCCTTAACACTGATCACCCTCTTATTCCCTTAACACTGATCACCCTCTTATTCCCTTAACACTGATCACCCTCTTATTCCCTTAACACTGGTCACCCTCTGATTCCCCAACACTGGTCACCCTTTTATTCCCTTAACACTGATCACCCTCTGATTCCCTTAACACTGATCACCCTCTTATTCCCTTAACACTGATCACCCTCTGATTCCCTTAACACTGATCACCCTCTGGTTCCCCAACACTGATCACCCTCTGATTCCCCAACACTGGTCACCCCCTGATTCCCTTAACACTGGTCACCCTCTGGTTCCCTTAACACTGATCACCCTCTGGTTCCCCAACACTGATCACCCTCTTATACCCTTAACACTGGACACCCTCTGGTTCCCTTAACACTGGACACCCTCTTATTCCCTTAACACTGATCACCCTCTTATTCCCTTAACACTGGTCACCCTCTGGTTCCCCAACATTGATCACCCTCTTATTCCCTTAACACTGATCACCCTCTGATTCCCTTAACACTGGACACCCTCTGGTTCCCTTAACACTGGTCACCCTCTTATTCCCTTAACACTGGTCACCCTCTGGTTCCCCAACACTGATCACCCTCTTATTCCCCTAACACTGGACACCCTCTTATTCCCTTAACACTGATCACCCTCTGATTCCCTTAACACTGGACACCCTCTCATTCCCTTAACACTGGTCACCCTCTGGTTCCCCAACACTGATCACCCTCTTATTCCCTTAACACTGGTCACCCTCTGGTTCCCTTAACACTGGTCACCCTCTGGTTCCCTTAACACTGGTCACCCTCTTATTCCCTTAACACTGGTCACCCTCTGGTTCCCTTAACACTGGTCACCCTCTGGTTCCCTTAACACTGGTCACCCTCTTATTCCCTTAACACTGTTCACCCTCTTATTCCCCAACACTGATCACCCTCTGGTTCCCTTAACACTGGTCACCCTCTTATTCCCTTAACACTGGTCACCCTCTGGTTCCCCAACACTGATCACCCTCTTATTCCCTTAACACTGATCACCCACTTATTCCCTTAACACTGGTCACCCTCTTATTCCCTTAACACTGGTCACCCTCTGGTTCCCTTAACACTGGACACCCTCTGGTTCCCTTATCACTGATCACCCTCTTATTCCCTGAACACTGGTCACCCTCTGGTTCCCTTAACACTGGACACCCTCTGGCTCCCTTAACACTGATCACCCTCTGATTCCCTTAACACTGGTCACCCTCTGGTTCCCTTAACACTGGACACCCTCTGGTTCCCTTAACACTGATCACCCTCTGCTTCCCTTAACACTGGTCACCCTCTGGTTCCCTTAACACTGATCACCCTCTGGTTCCCTTAACACTGGTCACCCTCTGGTTCCCTTAACACTGGACACCCTCTGGTTCCCTTAACACTGATCACCCTCTGGTTCCCTTAACACTGGTCACCCTCTTATTCCCCAACACTGATCACCCTCTTATTCCCTTAACACTGGTCACCCTCTGGTTCCCCAACACTGGTCACCCTCTGATTCCCTTAACACTGGTCACTCTCTGATTCCCCAACACTGATCACCCTCTTATTCCCTTAACACTGGACACCCTCTTATTCCCTTAACACTGATCACCCGCTGGTTCCCCAACACTGGTCACCCTCTGCTTCCCTTAACACTGGTCACCCTCTGGTTCCCTTAACACTGATCACCCTCTGATTCCCCAACACTGATCACCCTCTTATTCCCTTAACACTGGTCACCCTCTGGTTCCCCAACACTGATCACCCTCTGGTTCCCCAACACTGGTCAACCTCTGGTTCCCTTAACACTGGTCACCCTCTGGTTCCCTTAACACTGATCACCCTCTGATTCCCCAACACTGATCACCCTCTTATTCCCTTAACACTGATCACCCTCTGGTTCCCCAACACTGGTCACCCTCTGGTTCCCCAACACTGATCACCCTCTGGTTCCCTTAACACTGGACACCCTCTTATTCCCTTAACACAGGTCACCCTCTGATTCCCCAACACTGATCACCCTCTGGTTCCCTTAACACTGATCACCCTCTGGTTCCCCAACACTGGTCACCCTCTGATTCCCGTAACACTGGTCACCCTCTTATTCCCTTAACACTGGTCACTCTCTGATTCCCCAACACTGATCACCCTCTTATTCCCTTAACACTGGACACCCTCTTATTCCCTTAACACTGATCACCCTCTGGTTCCCCAACACTGATCACCCTCTGGTTCCCCAACACTGATCACCCTCTGGTTCCCTTAACACTGGTCACACTCTGATTCCCTTAACACTGATCACCCTCTTATTCCCTTAACACTGGACACCCTCTTATTTCCTTATCACTGGTCACCCTCTGATTCCCTTAACACTGGTCACCCTCTGATTCCCCAACACTGATCACCCTCTGGTTCCCTTAACACTGGACACCCTCTTATTCCCTTAACACTGGTCACCCTCTGATTCCCCAACACTGATCACCCTCCGGTTCCCTTAACACTGATCACCCTCTGGTTCCCTTAACACTGGACACCCTCTTATTCCCCAACACTGATCACCCTCTGGTTCCCGTAACACTGATCACCCTCTGATTCCCCAACACTGATCACCCTCTGGTTCCCCAACACTGATCACCCTCTGATTCCCCAACACTGATCACCCTCTTATTCCCTTAACACTGATCACCCTCTGGTTCCCCAACACTGGTCACCCTCTGGTTCCCTTAACACTGATCACCCTCTGATTCCCTTAACACTGGTCACCCTCTTATTCCCCAACACTGATCACCCTCTGGTTCCCTTAACACTGGACACCCTCTTATTCCCTTAACACTGGTCACCCTCTGATTCCGCAACACTGACCACCCTCTGGTTCCCTTAACACTGGACACCCTCTTATTCCCTTAACACTGGTCACCCTCTGGTTCCCTTAACACTGATCACCCTCTGATTCCCCAACACTGGTCACACTCTGGTTCCCCAACACTGGACACCCTCTTATTCCCTTAACACTGGCCACCCTCTGGTTCCCTTAACACTGGTCACCCTCTGGTTCCCTTAACACTGGTCACCCTCTGATTCCCTTAACACTGGTCACCCTCTGGTTCCCTTAACACTGGTCACCCTCTGGTTCCCTTAACACTGATCACCCTCTTTCCCCAACACTGGTCACCCTCTGATTCCCTTAACACTGGTCACCCTCTTATTCCCTGAACACTGGTCACTCTCTGATTCCCCAACACTGATCACCCTCTTATTCCCTTAACACTGGACACCCTCTTATTCCCTTAACACTGATCACCTTCTGGTTCCCCAACACTGATCACCCTCTGGATCCCCAACACTGGACACCCTCTTATTCCCTTAACACTGGACACCCTCTTATTCCCTTAACACTGGTCACCCTCTGATTCCCTTAACACTGGTCACCCTCTGATTCCCCAACACTGATCACCCTCTGGTTCCCTTAACACTGGACACCCTCTTATTCCCTTAACACTGGTCACCCTCTGATTCTCCAACACTGATCACCCTCTGGTTCCCTTAACACTGGACACCCTCTTATTCCCTTAACACTGGTCACCCTCTGATTCCCCAACACTGATCACCCTCTGATTCCCCAACACTGATCACCCTCTGGTTCCCCAACACTGGTCACCCTCTGGTTCCCTTAACACTGGTCACCCTCTTATTCCCCAACACTGATCACCCTCTGATTCCCCAACACTGATCACCCTCTGATTCCCCAACACTGATCACCCTCTTATTCCCTTAACACTGATCACCCTCTGGTTCCCCAACACTGGTCACCCTCTGGTTCCCTTAACACTGATCACCCTCTGGTTCCCTTAACACTGGTCACCCTCTTATTCCCCAACACTGATCACCCTCTGGTTCCCTTAACACTGGACACCCTCTTATTCACTTAACAATGGTCACCCTCTGATTCCCCAACACTGACCACCCTCTGGTTCCCTTAACACTGGACACCCTCTTATTCCCTTAACACTGGTCACCCTCTGGTTCCCTTAACACTGATCACCCTCTGATTCCCCAACACTGGTCACACTCTGGTTCCCTTAACACTGGACACCCTCTGGTTCCCTTAACACTGGTCACCCTCTGGTTCCCTTAACACTGGTCACCCTCTGGTTCCCTTAACACTGGTCACCCTCTGATTCCCTTAACACTGGTCACCCTCTGGTTCCCTGAACACTGGTCACCCTCTGGTTCCCTTAACACTGATCACCCTCTGGTTCCCCAACACTGGTCACCCTCTGATTCCCTTAACACTGGTCACCCTCTTATTCCCTTAACACTGGTCACTCTCTGATTCCCCAACACTGATCACCCTCTTTTTCCCTTAACACTGGACACCCTCTTATTCCCTTAACACTGATCACCTTCTGGTTCCCCAACACTGATCACCCTCTGGATCCCCAACACTGGACACCCTCTTATTCCCTTAACACTGGACACCCTCTTATTCCCTTAACACTGGTCACCCTCTGATTCCCTTAACACTGGTCACCCTCTGATTCCCCAACACTGATCACCCTCTGGTTCCCTTAACACTGGACACCCTCTTATTCCCTTAACACTGGTCACCCTCTGATTCCCCAACACTGATCACCCTCTGGTTCCCTTAACACTGGACACCCTCTTATTCCCTTAACACTGGTCACCCTCTGATTCCCCAACACTGATCACCCTCTGATTCCCCAACACTGATCACCCTCTGGTTCCCCAACACTGGTCACCCTCTGGTTCCCTTAACACTGGTCACCCTCTTATTCCCCAACACTGGTCACCCTCTGGTTCCCTTAACACTGATCACCCTCTGGTTCCCTTAACACTGGTCACCCTCTGATTCCCCAACACTGATCACCCTCTGGTTCCCCAACACTGGTCACCCTCTTATTCCCCAACACTGATCACCCTCTGGTTCCCTTAACACTGGTCACCCTCTTATTCCCCAACACTGGTCACCCTCTGGTTCCCTTAACACTGATCACCCTCTGGTTCCCTTAACACTGGACACCCTCTTATTCCCTTAACACTGGTCACCCTCTGATTCCCCAACACTGATCACCCTCTGATTCCCCAACACTGATCACCCTCTGGTTCCCCAACACTGGTCACCCTCTGGTTCCCCAACACTGGTCACCCTCTGGTTCCCTTAACACTGATCACCGTCTGGTTCCCTTAACACTGGACACCCTCTTATTCCCTTAACACTGGTCACCCTCTGATTCCCCAACACTGATCACCCTCTGATTCCCCAACACTGATCACCCTCTGGTTCCCCAACTCTGGTCACCCTCTGGTTCCCTTAACACTGATCACCCTCTGATTCCCCAACACTGGTCACCCTCTTATTCCCCAACACTGATCACCCTCTGGTTCCCTTAACACTGGTCACCCTCTTATTCCCCAACACTGGTCACCCTCTGGTTCCCTTAACACTGATCACCCTCTGGTTCCCTTAACACTGGTCACCCTCTTATTCCCCAACACTGATCACCCTCTGGTTCCCCAACACTGGTCACCCTCTGGTTCCCTTAACACTGATCACCCTCTGATTCCCCAACACTGATCACCCTCTGGTTCCCCAACACTGGTCACCCTCTGGTTCCCTTAACACTGATCACCCTCTGGTTCCCTTAACACTGGACACCCTCTTATTCCCTTAACACTGGTCACCCTCTGATTCCCCAACACTGGACACCCTCTTATTCCCTTAACACTGGTCACCCTCTTATTCCCTTAACACTGGTCACCCTCTGGTTCCCTTAACACTGTTCACCCTCTGGTTCCCCAACACTGGTCACACTCTGGTTCCCCAACACTGGACACCCTCTTATTCCCTTAACACTGGTCACCCTCTTATTCCCTTAACACTGGTCACCCTCTGGTTCCCCAACACTGATCACCCTCTGGTTCCCCAACACTGGTCACCCTCTCGTTCCCGAACACTGGTCACCCTCTGGTTCCCTTAACACTGGTCACCCTCTGGTTCCCTTAACACTGGTCACCCTCTGGTTCCCTTAACACTGATCACCCTCTGATTCCCCAACACTGATCACCCTCTGATTCCCTTAACACTGGACACCCTCTTATTCCCTTAACACTGATCACCCTCTGGTTCCCCAACACTGATCACCCTCTGGTTCCCCAACACTGGTCACCCTCTGGTTCCCTTAACACTGGTCACCCTCTGGTTCCCTTAACACTGATCACCCTCTGATTCCCCAACACCGATCACCCACTTATTCACTTAACACTGGTCACCCTCTAGTTCCCCAACACTGATCACCCTCTGGTTCCCCAACACTGGTCACCCTCTGGTTCCCCAACACTGGTCACCCTCTGATTCCCTTAACACTGGTCACCCTCTTATTCCCTTAACACTGGTCACCCTCTGGTTCCCCAACACTGATCACCCTCTGGTTCCCCAACACTGGTCACCCTCTGGTTCCCCAACACTGGTCACCCTCTGATTCCCTTAACACTGGTCACTCTCTGATTCCCCAACACTGATCACCCTCTTATTCCCTTAACACTGGACACCCTCTTATTCCCTTAACACTGATCACCCTCTGGTTCCCCAACACTGGTCACCCTCTGGTTCCCTTAACACTGGTCACCCTCTGGTTCCCTTAACACTGATCACCCTCTGATTCCCCAACACTGATCACCCTCTTATTCCCTTAACACTGGTCACCCTCTGGTTCCCCAACACTGATCACCCTCTGGTTCCCCAACACTGGTCACCCTCTGGTTCCCTTAACACTGATCACCCTCTGGTTCCCTTAACACTGGTCACCCTCTTATTCCCCAACACTGATCACCTTCTGGTTCCCCAACACTGGTCACCCTCTGGCTCCCTTAACACTGATCACCCTCTGATTCCCCATCATTGATCACCCTCTTATTCCCTTAACACTGATCACCTTCTGGTTCCCCAACACTGGTCACCCTCTGATTCCCTTAACACTGGTCACCCTATTATTCCCTTAACACTGGTGACTCTCTGATTCCCCAACACTGATCACCCTCTTATTCCCTTAACACTGGACACCCTCTTATTCCCTTAACACTGATCACCCTCTGGTTCCCCAACACTGATCACCCTCTGGTTCCCCAACACTGATCACCCTCTGGTTCCCTTAACACTGGACACCCTCTTATTCCCTTAACACTGGACACCCTCTTATTCCCTTAACCCTGGTCACCCTCTGATTCCCTTAACACTGGACACCCTCTTATTCCCTTAAGACTGGTCACCCTCTTATTCCCCAACAATGGTCACCCTCTGATTCCCCAACACTGATCACCCTCTGGTTCCCTTAACACTGGACACCCTCTTATTCCCTTAACACTGGTCACCCTCTGATTCCCCAACACTGTTCACCCTCTGGTTCCCCAACACTGGTCACCCCCTGGTTCCCTTAACACTGATCACCCTCTGGTTCCCTTAACACTGGTCACACTCTGGTTCCCTTAACACTGATCACCCTCTGGTTCCCCAACACTGATCACCCTCTTATTCCCCAACACTGATCACCCTCTGGTTCCCTTAACACTGGACACCCTCTTATTCCCTTAACACTGGTCACCCTCTGATTCCCCAACACTGATCACCCTCTGATTCCCCAACACTGATCACCCTCTGGTTCCCCAACACTGATCACCCTCTGGTTCCCTTAACACTGGTCACCCTCTTATTCCCCAACACTGATCACCCTCTGGTTCCCTTAACACTGGTCACCCTCTTATTCCCCAACACTGGGCACCCTATGGTTCCCTTAACACTGATCACCCTCTGGTTCCCTTAACACTGATCACCCTCTTATTCCCTAACACTGGTCACCATCTGGTTCCCTTAACACTGGTCACCCTCTGATTCCCCAACACTGATCACCCTCTGGTTCCCTTAATACTGGACACCCTCTTATTCCCTTAACACTGGTCACCCTCTGATTCCCCAACACTGATCACCCTCTGGTTCCCTTAACACTGGACACCCTCTTATTCCCTTAACACTGGTCACCCTCTGATTCCCCAACA
The DNA here is from genome assembly GCF_047496885.1 of Scyliorhinus torazame. Taxonomy (NCBI): domain Eukaryota; kingdom Metazoa; phylum Chordata; class Chondrichthyes; order Carcharhiniformes; family Scyliorhinidae; genus Scyliorhinus; species Scyliorhinus torazame. Next base: position 189,949,880 of record NC_092708.1, on the reverse strand, counting down.
CTGATCACCCTCTGATTCCCCAACACTGATCACCCTCTGGTTCCCCAACACTGGTCACCCTCTGGTTCCCTTAACACTGGTCACCCTCTTATTCCCCAACACTGGTCACCCTCTGGTTCCCTTAACACTGATCACCCTCTGGTTCCCTTAACACTGGTCACCCTCTGATTCCCCAACACTGATCACCCTCTGGTTCCCCAACACTGGTCACCCTCTTATTCCCCAACACTGATCACCCTCTGGTTCCCTTAACACTGGTCACCCTCTTATTCCCCAACACTGGTCACCCTCTGGTTCCCTTAACACTGATCACTGGACACCCTCTTATTCCCTTAACACTGGTCACCCTCTGATTCCCCAACACTGATCACCCTCTGATTCCCCAACACTGATCACCCTCTGGTTCCCCAACACTGGTCACCCTCTGGTTCCCCAACACTGGTCACCCTCTGGTTCCCTTAACACTGATCACCCTCTGGTTCCCTTAACACTGGACACCCTCTTATTCCCTTAACACTGGTCACCCTCTGATTCCCCAACACTGATCACCCTCTGATTCCCCAACACTGATCACCCTCTGGTTCCCCAACTCTGGTCACCCTCTGGTTCCCTTAACACTGATCACCCTCTGATTCCCCAACACTGGTCACCCTCTTATTCCCCAACACTGATCACCCTCTGGTTCCCTTAACACTGGTCACCCTCTTATTCCCCAACACTGGTCACCCTCTGGTTCCCTTAACACTGATCACCCTCTGGTTCCCTTAACACTGGTCACCCTCTTATTCCCCAACACTGATCACCCTCTGGTTCCCCAACACTGGTCACCCTCTGGTTCCCTTAACACTGATCACCCTCTGATTCCCCAACACTGATCACCCTCTGGTTCCCCAACACTGGTCACCCTCTGGTTCCCTTAACACTGATCACCCTCTGGTTCCCTTAACACTGGACACCCTCTCATTCCCTTAACACTGGTCACCCTCTGATTCCCCAACACTGATCACCCTCTGGTTCCCCAACACTGGTCACCCTTCTGGTTCCCTTAACACTGATCACCCTCTGATTCCCCAACACTGGTCACACTCTGGTTCCCCAACACTGGACACCCTCTTATTCCCTTAACACTGGTCACCCTCTTATTCCCTTAACACTGGTCACCCTCTGCTTCCCTTAACACTGTTCACCCTCTGGTTCCCCAACACTGGTCCCCCTCTTATTCCCCAACACTGGTCACCCTCTTGTTCCCTTAACACTGATCACCCTCTGGTTCCCTGAACACTGGTCACCCTCTGATTCCCCAACACTGATCACCCTCTGGTTCCCCAACACTGGTCACCCTCTGGTTCCCTTAACACTGATCACCCTCTGGTTCCCCAACACTGGTCACACTCTGGTTCCCCAACACTGGACACCCTCTTACTCCCTTAACACTGGTCACCCTCTTATTCCCTTAACACTGGTCACCCTCTGGTTCCCTTAACACTGTTCACCCTCTGGTTCCCCAACACTGGTCACACTCTGGTTCCCCAACACTGGACACCCTCTTATTCCCTTAACACTGGTCACCCTCTTATTCCCTTAACACTGGTCACCCTCTGGTTCCCCAACACTGATCACCCTCTGATTCCCCAACACTGATCACCCTCTGGTTCCCCAACACAAATCACCCTCTGGTTCCCCAACACTGGTCACCCTCTGGTTCCCTTAACACTAGTCACACTCTGATTCCCTTAACACTGATCACCCTCTTATTCCCTTAACACTGATCACCCTCTTATTCCCTTAACACTGATCACCCTCTTATTCCCTTAACACTGGTCACCCTCTGATTCCCCAACACTGGTCACCCTTTTATTCCCTTAACACTGATCACCCTCTGATTCCCTTAACACTGATCACCCTCTTATTCCCTTAACACTGATCACCCTCTGATTCCCTTAACACTGATCACCCTCTGGTTCCCCAACACTGATCACCCTCTGATTCCCCAACACTGGTCACCCCCTGATTCCCTTAACACTGGTCACCCTCTGGTTCCCTTAACACTGATCACCCTCTGGTTCCCCAACACTGATCACCCTCTTATTCCCTTAACACTGGACACCCTCTGGTTCCCTTAACACTGGACACCCTCTTATTCCCTTAACACTGATCACCCTCTTATTCCCTTAACACTGGTCACCCTCTGGTTCCCCAACATTGATCACCCTCTTATTCCCTTAACACTGATCACCCTCTGATTCCCTTAACACTGGACACCCTCTGGTTCCCTTAACACTGGTCACCCTCTTATTCCCTTAACACTGGTCACCCTCTGGTTCCCCAACACTGATCACCCTCTTATTCCCCTAACACTGGACACCCTCTTATTCCCTTAACACTGATCACCCTCTGATTCCCTTAACACTGGACACCCTCTCATTCCCTTAACACTGGTCACCCTCTGGTTCCCCAACACTGATCACCCTCTTGTTCCCTTAACACTGGTCACCCTCTGGTTCCCTTAACACTGGTCACCCTCTGGTTCCCTTAACACTGGTCACCCTCTTATTCCCTTAACACTGGTCACCCTCTGGTTCCCTTAACACTGGTCACCCTCTGGTTCCCTTAACACTGGTCACCCTCTTATTCCCTTAACACTGTTCACCCTCTTATTCCCCAACACTGATCACCCTCTGGTTCCCTTAACACTGGTCACCCTCTTATTCCCTTAACACTGGTCACCCTCTGGTTCCCCAACACTGATCACCCTCTTATTCCCTTAACACTGATCACCCACTTATTCCCTTAACACTGGTCACCCTCTTATTCCCTTAACACTGGTCACCCTCTGGTTCCCTTAACACTGGACACCCTCTGGTTCCCTTATCACTGATCACCCTCTTATTCCCTGAACACTGGTCACCCTCTGGTTCCCTTAACACTGGACACCCTCTGGCTCCCTTAACACTGATCACCCTCTGATTCCCTTAACACTGGTCACCCTCTGGTTCCCTTAACACTGGACACCCTCTGGTTCCCTTAACACTGATCACCCTCTGCTTCCCTTAACACTGGTCACCCTCTGGTTCCCTTAACACTGATCACCCTCTGGTTCCCTTAACACTGGTCACCCTCTGGTTCCCTTAACACTGGACACCCTCTGGTTCCCTTAACACTGATCACCCTCTGGTTCCCTTAACACTGGTCACCCTCTTATTCCCCAACACTGATCACCCTCTTATTCCCTTAACACTGGTCACCCTCTGGTTCCCCAACACTGGTCACCCTCTGATTCCCTTAACACTGGTCACTCTCTGATTCCCCAACACTGATCACCCTCTTATTCCCTTAACATTGGACACCCTCTTATTCCCTTAACACTGATCACCCGCTGGTTCCCCAACACTGGTCACCCTCTGCTTCCCTTAACACTGGTCACCCTCTGGTTCCCTTAACACTGATCACCCTCTGATTCCCCAACACTGATCACCCTCTTATTCCCTTAACACTGGTCACCCACTGGTTCCCCAACACTGATCACCCTCTGGTTCCCCAACACTGGTCAACCTCTGGTTCCCTTAACACTGGTCACCCTCTGGTTCCCTTAACACTGATCACCCTCTGATTCCCCAACACTGATCACCCTCTTATTCCCTTAACACTGCTCACCCTCTGGTTCCCCAACACTGGTCACCCTCTGGTTCCCCAACACTGATCACCCTCTGGTTCCCTTAACACTGGACACCCTCTTATTCCCTTAACACAGGTCACCCTCTGATTCCCCAACACTGATCACCCTCTGGTTCCCTTAACACTGGACACCCTCTTATTCCCTTAACACTGGTCACTCTCTGATTCCCTTAACACTGGTCACCCTCTGATTCCCCAACACTGATCACCCTCTGGTTCCCTTAACACTGATCACCCTCTGGTTCCCCAACACTGGTCACCCTCTGATTCCCGTAACACTGGTCACCCTCTTATTCCCTTAACACTGGTCACTCTCTGATTCCCCAACACTGATCACCCTCTTATTCCCTTAACACTGGACACCCTCTTATTCCCTTAACACTGATCACCCTCTGGTTCCCCAACACTGATCACCCTCTGGTTCCCCAACACTGATCACCCTCTGGTTCCCTTAACACTGGCCACACTCTGATTCCCTTAACACTGATCACCCTCTTATTCCCTTAACACTGGACACCCTCTTATTTCCTTATCACTGGTCACCCTCTGATTCCCTTAACACTGGTCACCCTCTGATTCCCCAACACTGATCACCCTCTGGTTCCCTTAACACTGGACACCCTCTTATTCCCTTAACACTGGTCACCCTCTGATTCCCCAACACTGATCACCCTCCGGTTCCCTTAACACTGATCACCCTCTGGTTCCCTTAACACTGGACACCCTCTTATTCCCCAACACTGATCACCCTCTGGTTCCCGTAACACTGATCACCCTCTGATTCCCCAACACTGATCACCCTCTGGTTCCCCAACACTGATCACCCTCTGATTCCCCAACACTGATCACCCTCTTATTCCCTTAACACTGATCACCCTCTGGTTCCCCAACACTGGTCACCCTCTGGTTCCCTTAACACTGATCACCCTCTGATTCCCTTAACACTGGTCACCCTCTTATTCCCCAACACTGATCACCCTCTGGTTCCCTTAACACTGGACACCCTCTTATTCCCTTAACACTGGTCACCCTCTGATTCCGCAACACTGACCACCCTCTGGTTCCCTTAACACTGGACACCCTCTTATTCCCTTAACACTGGTCACCCTCTGGTTCCCTTAACACTGATCACCCTCTGATTCCCCAACACTGGTCACACTCTGGTTCCCCAACACTGGACACCCTCTTATTCCCTTAACACTGGCCACCCTCTGGTTCCCTTAACACTGGTCACCCTCTGGTTCCCTTAACACTGGTCACCCTCTGATTCCCTTAACACTGGTCACCCTCTGGTTCCCTTAACACTGGTCACCCTCTGGTTCCCTTAACACTGATCACCCTCTTTCCCCAACACTGGTCACCCTCTGATTCCCTTAACACTGGTCACCCTCTTATTCCCTGAACACTGGTCACTCTCTGATTCCCCAACACTGATCACCCTCTTATTCCCTTAACACTGGACACCCTCTTATTCCCTTAACACTGATCACCTTCTGGTTCCCCAACACTGATCACCCTCTGGATCCCCAACACTGGACACCCTCTTATTCCCTTAACACTGGACACCCTCTTATTCCCTTAACACTGGTCACCCTCTGATTCCCTTAACACTGGTCACCCTCTGATTCCCCAACACTGATCACCCTCTGGTTCCCTTAACACTGGACACCCTCTTATTCCCTTAACACTGGTCACCCTCTGATTCTCCAACACTGATCACCCTCTGGTTCCCTTAACACTGGACACCCTCTTATTCCCTTAACACTGGTCACCCTCTGATTCCCCAACACTGATCACCCTCTGATTCCCCAACACTGATCACCCTCTGGTTCCCCAACACTGGTCACCCTCTGGTTCCCTTAACACTGGTCACCCTCTTATTCCCCAACACTGATCACACTCTGATTCCCCAACACTGATCACCCTCTGATTCCCCAACACTGATCACCCTCTTATTCCCTTAACACTGATCACCCTCTGGTTCCCCAACACTGGTCACCCTCTGGTTCCCTTAACACTGATCACCCTCTGGTTCCCTTAACACTGGTCACCCTCTTATTCCCCAACACTGATCACCCTCTGGTTCCCTTAACACTGGACACCCTCTTATTCCCTTAACACTGGTCACCCTCTGATTCCCCAACACTGACCACCCTCTGGTTCCCTTAACACTGGACACCCTCTTATTCCCTTAACACTGGTCACCCTCTGGTTCCCTTAACACTGATCACCCTCTGATTCCCCAACACTGGTCACACTCTGGTTCCCTTAACACTGGACACCCTCTGGTTCCCTTAACACTGGTCACCCTCTGGTTCCCTTAACACTGGTCACCCTCTGGTTCCCTTAACACTGGTCACCCTCTGATTCCCTTAACACTGGTCACCCTCTGGTTCCCTGAACACTGGTCACCCTCTGGTTCCCTTAACACTGATCACCCTCTGGTTCCCTAACACTGGTCGCCCTCTGATTCCCTTAACACTGGTCACCCTCTTATTCCCTTAACACTGGTCACTCTCTGATTCCCCAACACTGATCACCCTCTTTTTCCCTTAACACTGGACACCCTCTTATTCCCTTAACACTGATCACCTTCTGGTTCCCCAACACTGATCACCCTCTGGATCCCCAACACTGGACACCCTCTTATTCCCTTAACACTGGACACCCTCTTATTCCCTTAACACTGGTCACCCTCTGATTCCCTTAACACTGGTCACCCTCTGATTCCCCAACACTGATCACCCTCTGGTTCCCTTAACACTGGACACCCTCTTATTCCCTTAACACTGGTCACCCTCTGATTCCCCAACACTGATCACCCTCTGGTTCCCTTAACACTGGACACCCTCTTATTCCCTTAACACTGGTCACCCTCTGATTCCCCAACACTGATCACCCTCTGATTCCCCAACACTGATCACCCTCTGGTTCCCCAACACTGGTCACCCTCTGGTTCCCTTAACACTGGTCACCCTCTTATTCCCCAACACTGGTCACCCTCTGGTTCCCTTAACACTGATCACCCTCTGGTTCCCTTAACACTGGTCACCCTCTGATTCCCCAACACTGATCACCCTCTGGTTCCCCAACACTGGTCACCCTCTTATTCCCCAACACTGATCACCCTCTGGTTCCCTTAACACTGGTCACCCTCTTATTCCCCAACACTGGTCACCCTCTGGTTCCCTTAACACTGATCACCCTCTGGTTCCCTTAACACTGGACACCCTCTTATTCCCTTAACACTGGTCACCCTCTGATTCCCCAACACTGATCACCCTCTGATTCCCCAACACTGATCACCCTCTGGTTCCCCAACACTGGTCACCCTCTGGTTCCCCAACACTGGTCACCCTCTGGTTCCCTTAACACTGATCACCGTCTGGTTCCCTTAACACTGGACACCCTCTTATTCCCTTAACACTGGTCACCCTCTGATTCCCCAACACTGATCACCCTCTGATTCCCCAACACTGATCACCCTCTGGTTCCCCAACTCTGGTCACCCTCTGGTTCCCTTAACACTGATCACCCTCTGATTCCCCAACACTGGTCACCCTCTTATTCCCCAACACTGATCACCCTCTGGTTCCCTTAACACTGGTCACCCTCTTATTCCCCAACACTGGTCACCCTCTGGTTCCCTTAACACTGATCACCCTCTGGTTCCCTTAACACTGGTCACCCTCTTATTCCCCAACACTGATCACCCTCTGGTTCCCCAACACTGGTCACCCTCTGGTTCCCTTAACACTGATCACCCTCTGATTCCCCAACACTGATCACCCTCTGGTTCCCCAACACTGGTCACCCTCTGGTTCCCTTAACACTGATCACCCTCTGGTTCCCTTAACACTGGACACCCTCTTATTCCCTTAACACTGGTCACCCTCTGATTCCCCAACACTGGACACCCTCTTATTCCCTTAACACTGGTCACCCTCTTATTCCCTTAACACTGGTCACCCTCTGGTTCCCTTAACACTGTTCACCCTCTGGTTCCCCAACACTGGTCACACTCTGGTTCCCCAACACTGGACACCCTCTTATTCCCTTAACACTGGTCACCCTCTTATTCCCTTAACACTGGTCACCCTCTGGTTCCCCAACACTGATCACCCTCTGGTTCCCCAACACTGGTCACCCTCTCGTTCCCGAACACTGGTCACCCTCTGGTTCCCTTAACACTGGTCACCCTCTGGTTCCCTTAACACTGGTCACCCTCTGGTTCCCTTAACACTGATCACCCTCTGATTCCCCAACACTGATCACCCTCTGATTCCCTTAACACTGGACACCCTCTTATTCCCTTAACACTGATCACCCTCTGGTTCCCCAACACTGATCACCCTCTGGTTCCCCAACACTGGTCACCCTCTGGTTCCCTTAACACTGGTCACCCTCTGGTTCCCTTAACACTGATCACCCTCTGATTCCCCAACACCGATCACCCACTTATTCCCTTAACACTGGTCACCCTCTAGTTCCCCAACACTGATCACCCTCTGGTTCCCCAACACTGGTCACCCTCTGGTTCCCCAACACTGGTCACCCTCTGATTCCCTTAACACTGGTCACCCTCTTATTCCCTTAACACTGGTCACCCTCTGGTTCCCCAACACTGATCACCCTCTGGTTCCCCAACACTGGTCACCCTCTGGTTCCCCAACACTGGTCACCCTCTGATTCCCTTAACACTGGTCACTCTCTGATTCCCCAACACTGATCACCCTCTTATTCCCTTAACACTGGACACCCTCTTATTCCCTTAACACTGATCACCCTCTGGTTCCCCAACACTGGTCACCCTCTGGTTCCCTTAACACTGGTCACCCTCTGGTTCCCTTAACACTGATCACCCTCTGATTCCCCAACACTGATCACCCTCTTATTCCCTTAACACTGGTCACCCTCTGGTTCCCCAACACTGATCACCCTCTGGTTCCCCAACACTGGTCACCCTCTGGTTCCCTTAACACTGATCACCCTCTGGTTCCCTTAACACTGGTCACCCTCTTATTCCCCAACACTGATCACCTTCTGGTTCCCCAACACTGGTCACCCTCTGGCTCCCTTAACACTGATCACCCTCTGATTCCCCATCATTGATCACCCTCTTATTCCCTTAACACTGATCACCTTCTGGTTCCCCAACACTGGTCACCCTCTGATTCCCTTAACACTGGTCACCCTATTATTCCCTTAACACTGGTGACTCTCTGATTCCCCAACACTGATCACCCTCTTATTCCCTTAACACTGGACACCCTCTTATTCCCTTAACACTGATCACCCTCTGGTTCCCCAACACTGATCACCCTCTGGTTCCCCAACACTGATCACCCTCTGGTTCCCTTAACACTGGACACCCTCTTATTCCCTTAACACTGGACACCCTCTTATTCCCTTAACCCTGGTCACCCTCTGATTCCCTTAACACTGGACACCCTCTTATTCCCTTAACACTGGTCACCCTCTTATTCCCCAACAATGGTCACCCTCTGATTCCCCAACACTGATCACCCTCTGGTTCCCTTAACACTGGACACCCTCTTATTCCCTTAACACTGGTCACCCTCTGATTCCCCAACACTGTTCACCCTCTGGTTCCCCAACACTGGTCACCCCCTGGTTCCCTTAACACTGATCACCCTCTGGTTCCCTTAACACTGGTCACACTCTGGTTCCCTTAACACTGATCACCCTCTGGTTCCCCAACACTGATCACCCTCTTATTCCCCAACACTGATCACCCTCTGGTTCCCTTAACACTGGACACCCTCTTATTCCCTTAACACTGGTCACCCTCTGATTCCCCAACACTGATCACCCTCTGATTCCCCAACACTGATCACCCTCTGGTTCCCCAACACTGATCACCCTCTGGTTCCCTTAACACTGGTCACCCTCTTATTCCCCAACACTGATCACCCTCTGGTTCCCTTAACACTGGTCACCCTCTTATTCCCCAACACTGGTCACCCTATGGTTCCCTTAACACTGATCACCCTCTGGTTCCCTTAACACTGATCACCCTCTTATTCCCTAACACTGGTCACCATCTGGTTCCCTTAACACTGGTCACCCTCTGATTCCCCAACACTGATCACCCTCTGGTTCCCTTAATACTGGACACCCTCTTATTCCCTTAACACTGGTCACCCTCTGATTCCCCAACACTGATCACCCTCTGGTTCCCTTAACACTGGACACCCTCTTATTCCCTTAACACTGGTCACCCTCTGATTCCCCAACACTGATCACCCTCTGATTCCCCAACACTGATCACCCTCTGGTTCCCCAACACTGGTCACCCTCTGGTTCCCTTAACACTGGTCACCCTCTTATTCCCCAACACTGGTCACCCTCTGGTTCCCTTAACACTGATCACCCTCTGGTTCCCTTAACACTGGTCACCCTCTGATTCCCCAACACTGATCACCCTCTGGTTCCCCAACACTGGTCACCCTCTTATTCCCCAACACTGATCACCCTCTGGTTCCCTTAACACTGGTCACCCTCTTATTCCCCAACACTGGTCACCCTCTGGTTCCCTTAACACTGATCACTGGACACCCTCTTATTCCCTTAACACTGGTCACCCTCTGATTCCCCAACACTGATCACCCTCTGATTCCCCAACACTGATCACCCTCTGGTTCCCCAACACTGGTCACCCTCTGGTTCCCCAACACTGGTAACCCTCTGGTTCCCTTAACACTGATCACCCTCTGGTTCCCTTAACACTGGACACCCTCTTATTCCCTTAACACTGGTCACCCTCTGATTCCCCAACACTGATCACCCTCTGATTCCCCAACACTGATCACCCTCTGGTTCCCCAACTCTGGTCACCCTCTGGTTCCCTTAACACTGATCACCCTCTGATTCCCCAACACTGGTCACCCTCTTATTCCCCAACACTGATCACCCTCTGGTTCCCTTAACACTGGTCACCCTCTTATTCCCCAACACTGGTCACCCTCTGGTTCCCTTAACACTGATCACCCTCTGGTTCCCTTAACACTGGTCACCCTCTTATTCCCCAACACTGATCACCCTCTGGTTCCCCAACACTGGTCACCCTCTTATTCCCTTAACACTGGTCACCCTCTGATTCCCCAACACTGATCACCCTCTGATTCCCCAACACTGGTCACCCTCTGATTCCCCAACACTGTTCACCCTCTGGTTCCCCAACACTGGTCACCCCCTGGTTCCCTTAACACTGATCACCCTCTGGTTCCCTTAACACTGGTCACACTCTGGTTCCCTTAACACTGATCACCCTCTGGTTCCCCAACACTGATCACCCTCTTATTCCCCAACACTGATCACCCTCTGGTTCCCTTAACACTGGACACCCTCTTATTCCCTTAACACTGGTCACCCTCTGATTCCCCAACACTGATCACCCTCTGATTCCCCAACACTGATCACCCTCTGGTTCCCCAACACTGATCACCCTCTGGTTCCCTTAACACTGGTCACCCTCTTATTCCCCAACACTGATCACCCTCTGGTTCCCTTAACACTGGTCACCCTCTTATTCCCCAACACTGGTCACCCTATGGTTCCCTTAACACTGATCACCCTCTGGTTCCCTTAACACTGATCACCCTCTTATTCCCTAACACTGGTCACCATCTGGTTCCCTTAACACTGGTCACCCTCTGATTCCCCAACACTGATCACCCTCTGGTTCCCTTAATACTGGACACCCTCTTATTCCCTTAACACTGGTCACCCTCTGATTCCCCAACACTGATCACCCTCTGGTTCCCTTAACACTGGACACCCTCTTATTCCCTTAACACTGGTCACCCTCTGATTCCCCAACACTGATCACCCTCTGATTCCCCAACACTGATCACCCTCTGGTTCCCCAACACTGGTCACCCTCTGGTTCCCTTAACACTGGTCACCCTCTTATTCCCCAACACTGGTCACCCTCTGGTTCCCTTAACACTGATCACCCTCTGGTTCCCTTAACACTGGTCACCCTCTGATTCCCCAACACTGATCACCCTCTGGTTCCCCAACACTGGTCACCCTCTTATTCCCCAACACTGATCACCCTCTGGTTCCCTTAACACTGGTCACCCTCTTATTCCCCAACACTGGTCACCCTCTGGTTCCCTTAACACTGATCACTGGACACCCTCTTATTCCCTTAACACTGGTCACCCTCTGATTCCCCAACACTGATCACCCTCTGATTCCCCAACACTGATCACCCTCTGGTTCCCCAACACTGGTCACCCTCTGGTTCCCCAACACTGGTCACCCTCTGGTTCCCTTAACACTGATCACCCTCTGGTTCCCTTAACACTGGACACCCTCTTATTCCCTTAACACTGGTCACCCTCTGATTCCCCAACACTGATCACCCTCTGATTCCCCAACACTGATCACCCTCTGGTTCCCCAACTCTGGTCACCCTCTGGTTCCCTTAACACTGATCACCCTCTGATTCCCCAACACTGGTCACCCTCTTATTCCCCAACACTGATCACCCTCTGGTTCCCTTAACACTGGTCACCCTCTTATTCCCCAACACTGGTCACCCTCTGGTTCCCTTAACACTGATCACCCTCTGGTTCCCTTAACACTGGTCACCCTCTTATTCCCCAACACTGATCACCCTCTGGTTCCCCAACACTGGTCACCCTCTGGTTCCCTTAACACTGATCACCCTCTGATTCCCCAACACTGATCACCCTCTGGTTCCCCAACACTGGTCACCCTCTGGTTCCCTTAACACTGATCACCCTCTGGTTCCCTTAACACTGGACACCCTCTCATTCCCTTAACACTGGTCACCCTCTGATTCCCCAACACTGATCACCCTCTGGTTCCCCAACACTGGTCACCCTTCTGGTTCCCTTAACACTGATCACCCTCTGATTCCCCAACACTGGTCACACTCTGGTTCCCCAACACTGGACACCCTCTTATTCCCTTAACACTGGTCACCCTCTTATTCCCTTAACACTGGTCACCCTCTGCTTCCCTTAACACTGTTCACCCTCTGGTTCCCCAACACTGGTCCCCCTCTTATTCCCCAACACTGGTCACCCTCTTGTTCCCTTAACACTGATCACCCTCTGGTTCCCTGAACACTGGTCACCCTCTGATTCCCCAACACTGATCACCCTCTGGTTCCCCAACACTGGTCACCCTCTGGTTCCCTTAACACTGATCACCCTCTGGTTCCCCAACACTGGTCACACTCTGGTTCCCCAACACTGGACACCCTCTTATTCCCTTAACACTGGTCACCCTCTTATTCCCTTAACACTGGTCACCCTCTGGTTCCCTTAACACTGTTCACCCTCTGGTTCCCCAACACTGGTCACACTCTGGTTCCCCAACACTGGACACCCTCTTATTCCCTTAACACTGGTCACCCTCTTATTCCCTTAACACTGGTCACCCTCTGGTTCCCCAACACTGATCACCCTCTGGTTCCCCAACACTGGTCACCCTCTTATTCCCTTAACACTGGTCACCCTCTGATTCTCCAACACTGATCACCCTCTGGTTCCCTTAACACTGGACACCCTCTTATTCCCTTAACACTGGTCACCCTCTGATTCCCCAACACTGATCACCCTCTGATTCCCCAACACTGATCACCCTCTGGTTCCCCAACACTGGTCACCCTCTGGTTCCCTTAACACTGGTCACCCTCTTATTCCCCAACACTGATCACCCTCTGATTCCCCAACACTGATCACCCTCTGATTCCCCAACACTGATCACCCTCTTATTCCCTTAACACTGATCACCCTCTGGTTCCCCAACACTGGTCACCCTCTGGTTCCCTTAACACTGATCACCCTCTGGTTTCCTTAACACTGGTCACCCTCTTATTCCCCAACACTGATCACCCTCTGGTTCCCTTAACACTGGACACCCTCTTATTCCCTTAACACTGGTCACCCTCTGATTCCCCAACACTGACCACCCTCTGGTTCCCTTAACACTGGACACCCTCTTATTCCCTTAACACTGGTCACCCTCTGGTTCCCTTAACACTGATCACCCTCTGATTCCCCAACACTGGTCACACTCTGGTTCCCTTAACACTGGACACCCTCTGGTTCCCTTAACACTGGTCACCCTCTGGTTCCCTTAACACTGGTCACCCTCTGGTTCCCTTAACACTGGTCACCCTCTGATTCCCTTAACACTGGTCACCCTCTGGTTCCCTGAACACTGGTCACCCTCTGGTTCCCTTAACACTGATCACCCTCTGGTTCCCCAACACTGGTCACCCTCTGATTCCCTTAACACTGGTCACCCTCTTATTCCCTTAACACTGGTCACTCTCTGATTCCCCAACACTGATCACCCTCTTTTTCCCTTAACACTGGACACCCTCTTATTCCCTTAACACTGATCACCTTCTGGTTCCCCAACACTGATCACCCTCTGGATCCCCAACACTGGACACCCTCTTATTCCCTTAACACTGGACACCCTCTTATTCCCTTAACACTGGTCACCCTCTGATTCCCTTAACACTGGTCACCCTCTGATTCCCCAACACTGATCACCCTCTGGTTCCCTTAACACTGGACACCCTCTTATTCCCTTAACACTGGTCACCCTCTGATTCCCCAACACTGATCACCCTCTGGTTCCCTTAACACTGGACACCCTCTTATTCCCTTAACACTGGTCACCCTCTGATTCCCCAACACTGATCACCCTCTGATTCCCCAACACTGATCACCCTCTGGTTCCCCAACACTGGTCACCCTCTGGTTCCCTTAACACTGGTCACCCTCTTATTCCCCAACACTGGTCACCCTCTGGTTCCCTTAACACTGATCACCCTCTGGTTCCCTTAACACTGGTCACCCTCTGATTCCCCAACACTGATCACCCTCTGGTTCCCCAACACTGGTCACCCTCTTATTCCCCAACACTGATCACCCTCTGGTTCCCTTAACACTGGTCACCCTCTTATTCCCCAACACTGGTCACCCTCTGGTTCCCTTAACACTGATCACCCTCTGGTTCCCTTAACACTGGACACCCTCTTATTCCCTTAACACTGGTCACCCTCTGATTCCCCAACACTGATCACCCTCTGATTCCCCAACACTGATCACCCTCTGGTTCCCCAACACTGGTCACCCTCTGGTTCCCCAACACTGGTCACCCTCTGGTTCCCTTAACACTGATCACCGTCTGGTTCCCTTAACACTGGACACCCTCTTATTCCCTTAACACTGGTCACCCTCTGATTCCCCAACACTGATCACCCTCTGATTCCCCAACACTGATCACCCTCTGGTTCCCCAACTCTGGTCACCCTCTGGTTCCCTTAACACTGATCACCCTCTGATTCCCCAACACTGGTCACCCTCTTATTCCCCAACACTGATCACCCTCTGGTTCCCTTAACACTGGTCACCCTCTTATTCCCCAACACTGGTCACCCTCTGGTTCCCTTAACACTGATCACCCTCTGGTTCCCTTAACACTGGTCACCCTCTTGTTCCCCAACACTGATCACCCTCTGGTTCCCCAACACTGGTCACCCTCTGGTTCCCTTAACACTGATCACCCTCTGATTCCCCAACACTGATCACCCTCTGGTTCCCCAACACTGGTCACCCTCTGGTTCCCTTAACACTGATCACCATCTGGTTCCCTTAACACTGGACACCCTCTTATTCCCTTAACACTGGTCACCCTCTGATTCCCCAACACTGATCACCCTCTGGTTCCCCAACACTGGTCACCCTTCTGGTTCCCTTAACACTGATCACCCTCTAATTCCCCAACACTGGTCACACTCTGGTTCCCCAACACTGGACACCCTCTTATTCCCTTAACACTGGTCACCCTCTTATTCCCTTAATACTGGTCACCCTCTGGTTCCCTTAACACTGTTCACCCTCTGGTTCCCCAACACTGGCCACCCTCTTATTCCCCAACACTGGTCACCCTCTGGTTCCCTTAACACTGATCACCCTCTGGTTCCCTTAACACTAGTCACCCTCTGATTCCCCAACACTGATCACCCTCTGGTTCCCCAACACTGGCCACCCTCTGGTTCCCTTAACACTGATCACCCTCTGGTTCCCCAACACTGGTCACACTCTGGTTCCCCAACACTGGACACCCTCTTATTCCCTTAACACTGGTCACCCTCTTATTCCCTTAACACTGGTCACCCTCTGGTTCCCTTAACACTGTTCACCCTCTGGTTCCCCAACACTGGTCACACTCTGGTTCCCCAACACTGGACACCCTCTTATTCCCTTAACACTGGTCACCCTCTTATTCCCTTAACACTGGTCACCCTCTGGTTCCCCAACACTGATCACCCTCTGGTTCCCCAACACTGGTCACCCTCTCGTTCCCGAACACTGGTCACCCTCTGGTTCCCTTAACACTGGTCACCCTCTGGTTCCCTTAACACTGGTCACCCTCTGGTTCCCTTAACACTGATCACCCTCTGATTCCCCAACACTGATCACCCTCTGATTCCCTTAACACTGGACACCCTCTTATTCCCTTAACACTGATCACCCTCTGGTTCCCCAACACTGATCACCCTCTGGTTCCCCAACACTGGTCACCCTCTGGTTCCCTTAACACTGGTCACCCTCTGGTTCCCTTAACACTGATCACCCTCTGATTCCCCAACACCGATCACCCACTTATTCCCTTAACACTGGTCACCCTCTGGTTCCCCAACACTGATCACCCTCTGGTTCCCCAACACTGGTCACCCTCTGGTTCCCCAACACTGGTCACCCTCTGATTCCCTTAACACTGGTCACCCTCTTATTCCCTTAACACTGGTCACCCTCTGGTTCCCCAACACTGATCACCCTCTGGTTCCCCAACACTGGTCACCCTCTGGTTCCCCAACACTGGTCACCCTCTGATTCCCTTAACACTGGTCACTCTCTGATTCCCCAACACTGATCACCCTCTTATTCCCTTAACACTGGACACCCTCTTATTCCCTTAACACTGATCACCCTCTGGTTCCCCAACACTGGTCACCCTCTGGTTCCCTTAACACTGGTCACCCTCTGGTTCCCTTAACACTGATCACCCTCTGATTCCCCAACACTGATCACCCTCTTATTCCCTTAACACTGGTCACCCTCTGGTTCCCCAACACTGATCACCCTCTGGTTCCCCAACACTGGTCACCCTCTGGTTCCCTTAACACTGATCACCCTCTGGTTCCCTTAACACTGGTCACCCTCTTATTCCCCAACACTGATCACCTTCTGGTTCCCCAACACTGGTCACCCTCTGGCTCCCTTAACACTGATCACCCTCTGATTCCCCATCATTGATCACCCTCTTATTCCCTTAACACTGATCACCTTCTGGTTCCCCAACACTGGTCACCCTCTGATTCCCTTAACACTGGTCACCCTATTATTCCCTTAACACTGGTGACTCTCTGATTCCCCAACACTGATCACCCTCTTATTCCCTTAACACTGGACACCCTCTTATTCCCTTAACACTGATCACCCTCTGGTTCCCCAACACTGATCACCCTCTGGTTCCCCAACACTGATCACCCTCTGGTTCCCTTAACACTGGACACCCTCTTATTCCCTTAACACTGGACACCCTCTTATTCCCTTAACCCTGGTCACCCTCTGATTCCCTTAACACTGGACACCCTCTTATTCCCTTAACACTGGTCACCCTCTTATTCCCCAACAATGGTCACCCTCTGATTCCCCAACACTGATCACCCTCTGGTTCCCTTAACACTGGACACCCTCTTATTCCCTTAACACTGGTCACCCTCTGATTCCCCAACACTGTTCACCCTCTGGTTCCCCAACACTGGTCACCCCCTGGTTCCCTTAACACTGATCACCCTCTGGTTCCCTTAACACTGGTCACACTCTGGTTCCCTTAACACTGATCACCCTCTGGTTCCCCAACACTGATCACCCTCTTATTCCCCAACACTGATCACCCTCTGGTTCCCTTAACACTGGACACCCTCTTATTCCCTTAACACTGGTCACCCTCTGATTCCCCAACACTGATCACCCTCTGATTCCCCAACACTGATCACCCTCTGGTTCCCCAACACTGATCACCCTCTGGTTCCCTTAACACTGGTCACCCTCTTATTCCCCAACACTGATCACCCTCTGGTTCCCTTAACACTGGTCACCCTCTTATTCCCCAACACTGGTCACCCTATGGTTCCCTTAACACTGATCACCCTCTGGTTCCCTTAACACTGATCACCCTCTTATTCCCTAACACTGGTCACCATCTGGTTCCCTTAACACTGGTCACCCTCTGATTCCCCAACACTGATCACCCTCTGGTTCCCTTAATACTGGACACCCTCTTATTCCCTTAACACTGGTCACCCTCTGATTCCCCAACACTGATCACCCTCTGGTTCCCTTAACACTGGACACCCTCTTATTCCCTTAACACTGGTCACCCTCTGATTCCCCAACACTGATCACCCTCTGATTCCCCAACACTGATCACCCTCTGGTTCCCCAACACTGGTCACCCTCTGGTTCCCTTAACACTGGTCACCCTCTTATTCCCCAACACTGGTCACCCTCTGGTTCCCTTAACACTGATCACCCTCTGGTTCCCTTAACACTGGTCACCCTCTGATTCCCCAACACTGATCACCCTCTGGTTCCCCAACACTGGTCACCCTCTTATTCCCCAACACTGATCACCCTCTGGTTCCCTTAACACTGGTCACCCTCTTATTCCCCAACACTGGTCACCCTCTGGTTCCCTTAACACTGATCACTGGACACCCTCTTATTCCCTTAACACTGGTCACCCTCTGATTCCCCAACACTGATCACCCTCTGATTCCCCAACACTGATCACCCTCTGGTTCCCCAACACTGGTCACCCTCTGGTTCCCCAACACTGGTAACCCTCTGGTTCCCTTAACACTGATCACCCTCTGGTTCCCTTAACACTGGACACCCTCTTATTCCCTTAACACTGGTCACCCTCTGATTCCCCAACACTGATCACCCTCTGATTCCCCAACACTGATCACCCTCTGGTTCCCCAACTCTGGTCACCCTCTGGTTCCCTTAACACTGATCACCCTCTGATTCCCCAACACTGGTCACCCTCTTATTCCCCAACACTGATCACCCTCTGGTTCCCTTAACACTGGTAACCCTCTTATTCCCCAACACTGGTCACCCTCTGGTTCCCTTAACACTGATCACCCTCTGGTTCCCTTAACACTGGTCACCCTCTTATTCCCCAACACTGATCACCCTCTGGTTCCCCAACACTGGTCACCCTCTTATTCCCTTAACACTGGTCACCCTCTGATTCCCCAACACTGATCACCCTCTGATTCCCCAACACTGGTCACCCTCTGATTCCCCAACACTGTTCACCCTCTGGTTCCCCAACACTGGTCACCCCCTGGTTCCCTTAACACTGATCACCCTCTGGTTCCCTTAACACTGGTCACACTCTGGTTCCCTTAACACTGATCACCCTCTGGTTCCCCAACACTGATCACCCTCTTATTCCCCAACACTGATCACCCTCTGGTTCCCTTAACACTGGACACCCTCTTATTCCCTTAACACTGGTCACCCTCTGATTCCCCAACACTGATCACCCTCTGATTCCCCAACACTGATCACCCTCTGGTTCCCCAACACTGATCACCCTCTGGTTCCCTTAACACTGGTCACCCTCTTATTCCCCAACACTGATCACCCTCTGGTTCCCTTAACACTGGTCACCCTCTTATTCCCCAACACTGGTCACCCTATGGTTCCCTTAACACTGATCACCCTCTGGTTCCCTTAACACTGATCACCCTCTTATTCCCTAACACTGGTCACCATCTGGTTCCCTTAACACTGGTCACCCTCTGATTCCCCAACACTGATCACCCTCTGGTTCCCTTAATACTGGACACCCTCTTATTCCCTTAACACTGGTCACCCTCTGATTCCCCAACACTGATCACCCTCTGGTTCCCTTAACACTGGACACCCTCTTATTCCCTTAACACTGGTCACCCTCTGATTCCCCAACACTGATCACCCTCTGATTCCCCAACACTGATCACCCTCTGGTTCCCCAACACTGGTCACCCTCTGGTTCCCTTAACACTGGTCACCCTCTTATTCCCCAACACTGGTCACCCTCTGGTTCCCTTAACACTGATCACCCTCTGGTTCCCTTAACACTGGTCACCCTCTGATTCCCCAACACTGATCACCCTCTGGTTCCCCAACACTGGTCACCCTCTTATTCCCCAACACTGATCACCCTCTGGTTCCCTTAACACTGGTCACCCTCTTATTCCCCAACACTGGTCACCCTCTGGTTCCCTTAACACTGATCACTGGACACCCTCTTATTCCCTTAACACTGGTCACCCTCTGATTCCCCAACACTGATCACCCTCTGATTCCCCAACACTGATCACCCTCTGGTTCCCCAACACTGGTCACCCTCTGGTTCCCCAACACTGGTCACCCTCTGGTTCCCTTAACACTGATCACCCTCTGGTTCCCTTAACACTGGACACCCTCTTATTCCCTTAACACTGGTCACCCTCTGATTCCCCAACACTGATCACCCTCTGATTCCCCAACACTGATCACCCTCTGGTTCCCCAACTCTGGTCACCCTCTGGTTCCCTTAACACTGATCACCCTCTGATTCCCCAACACTGGTCACCCTCTTATTCCCCAACACTGATCACCCTCTGGTTCCCTTAACACTGGTCACCCTCTTATTCCCCAACACTGGTCACCCTCTGGTTCCCTTAACACTGATCACCCTCTGGTTCCCTTAACACTGGTCACCCTCTTATTCCCCAACACTGATCACCCTCTGGTTCCCCAACACTGGTCACCCTCTGGTTCCCTTAACACTGATCACCCTCTGATTCCCCAACACTGATCACCCTCTGGTTCCCCAACACTGGTCACCCTCTGGTTCCCTTAACACTGATCACCCTCTGGTTCCCTTAACACTGGACACCCTCTCATTCCCTTAACACTGGTCACCCTCTGATTCCCCAACACTGATCACCCTCTGGTTCCCCAACACTGGTCACCCTTCTGGTTCCCTTAACACTGATCACCCTCTGATTCCCCAACACTGGTCACACTCTGGTTCCCCAACACTGGACACCCTCTTATTCCCTTAACACTGGTCACCCTCTTATTCCCTTAACACTGGTCACCCTCTGCTTCCCTTAACACTGTTCACCCTCTGGTTCCCCAACACTGGTCCCCCTCTTATTCCCCAACACTGGTCACCCTCTTGTTCCCTTAACACTGATCACCCTCTGGTTCCCTGAACACTGGTCACCCTCTGATTCCCCAACACTGATCACCCTCTGGTTCCCCAACACTGGTCACCCTCTGGTTCCCTTAACACTGATCACCCTCTGGTTCCCCAACACTGGTCACACTCTGGTTCCCCAACACTGGACACCCTCTTATTCCCTTAACACTGGTCACCCTCTTATTCCCTTAACACTGGTCACCCTCTGGTTCCCTTAACACTGTTCACCCTCTGGTTCCCCAACACTGGTCACACTCTGGTTCCCCAACACTGGACACCCTCTTATTCCCTTAACACTGGTCACCCTCTTATTCCCTTAACACTGGTCACCCTCTGGTTCCCCAACACTGATCACCCTCTGGTTCCCCAACACTGGTCACCCTCTTATTCCCTTAACACTGGTCACCCTCTGATTCTCCAACACTGATCACCCTCTGGTTCCCTTAACACTGGACACCCTCTTATTCCCTTAACACTGGTCACCCTCTGATTCCCCAACACTGATCACCCTCTGATTCCCCAACACTGATCACCCTCTGGTTCCCCAACACTGGTCACCCTCTGGTTCCCTTAACACTGGTCACCCTCTTATTCCCCAACACTGATCACCCTCTGATTCCCCAACACTGATCACCCTCTGATTCCCCAACACTGATCACCCTCTTATTCCCTTAACACTGATCACCCTCTGGTTCCCCAACACTGGTCACCCTCTGGTTCCCTTAACACTGATCACCCTCTGGTTTCCTTAACACTGGTCACCCTCTTATTCCCCAACACTGATCACCCTCTGGTTCCCTTAACACTGGACACCCTCTTATTCCCTTAACACTGGTCACCCTCTGATTCCCCAACACTGACCACCCTCTGGTTCCCTTAACACTGGACACCCTCTTATTCCCTTAACACTGGTCACCCTCTGGTTCCCTTAACACTGATCACCCTCTGATTCCCCAACACTGGTCACACTCTGGTTCCCTTAACACTGGACACCCTCTGGTTCCCTTAACACTGGTCACCCTCTGGTTCCCTTAACACTGGTCACCCTCTGGTTCCCTTAACACTGGTCACCCTCTGATTCCCTTAACACTGGTCACCCTCTAGTTCCCTGAACACTGGTCACCCTCTGGTTCCCTTAACACTGATCACCCTCTGGTTCCCCAACACTGGTCACCCTCTGATTCCCTTAACACTGGTCACCCTCTTATTCCCTTAACACTGGTCACTCTCTGATTCCCCAACACTGATCACCCTCTTTTTCCCTTAACACTGGACACCCTCTTATTCCCTTAACACTGATCACCTTCTGGTTCCCCAACACTGATCACCCTCTGGATCCCCAACACTGGACACCCTCTTATTCCCTTAACACTGGACACCCTCTTATTCCCTTAACACTGGTCACCCTCTGATTCCCTTAACACTGGTCACCCTCTGATTCCCCAACACTGATCACCCTCTGGTTCCCTTAACACTGGACACCCTCTTATTCCCTTAACACTGGTCACCCTCTGATTCCCCAACACTGATCACCCTCTGGTTCCCTTAACACTGGACACCCTCTTATTCCCTTAACACTGGTCACCCTCTGATTCCCCAACACTGATCACCCTCTGATTCCCCAACACTGATCACCCTCTGGTTCCCCAACACTGGTCACCCTCTGGTTCCCTTAACACTGGTCACCCTCTTATTCCCCAACACTGGTCACCCTCTGGTTCCCTTAACACTGATCACCCTCTGGTTCCCTTAACACTGGTCACCCTCTGATTCCCCAACACTGATCACCCTCTGGTTCCCCAACACTGGTCACCCTCTTATTCCCCAACACTGATCACCCTCTGGTTCCCTTAACACTGGTCACCCTCTTATTCCCCAACACTGGTCACCCTCTGGTTCCCTTAACACTGATCACCCTCTGGTTCCCTTAACACTGGACACCCTCTTATTCCCTTAACACTGGTCACCCTCTGATTCCCCAACACTGATCACCCTCTGATTCCCCAACACTGATCACCCTCTGGTTCCCCAACACTGGTCACCCTCTGGTTCCCCAACACTGGTCACCCTCTGGTTCCCTTAACACTGATCACCGTCTGGTTCCCTTAACACTGGACACCCTCTTATTCCCTTAACACTGGTCACCCTCTGATTCCCCAACACTGATCACCCTCTGATTCCCCAACACTGATCACCCTCTGGTTCCCCAACTCTGGTCACCCTCTGGTTCCCTTAACACTGATCACCCTCTGATTCCCCAACACTGGTCACCCTCTTATTCCCCAACACTGATCACCCTCTGGTTCCCTTAACACTGGTCACCCTCTTATTCCCCAACACTGGTCACCCTCTGGTTCCCTTAACACTGATCACCCTCTGGTTCCCTTAACACTGGTCACCCTCTTATTCCCCAACACTGATCACCCTCTGGTTCCCCAACACTGGTCACCCTCTGGTTCCCTTAACACTGATCACCCTCTGATTCCCCAACACTGATCACCCTCTGGTTCCCCAACACTGGTCACCCTCTGGTTCCCTTAACACTGATCACCCTCTGGTTCCCTTAACACTGGACACCCTCTTATTCCCTTAACACTGGTCACCCTCTGATTCCCCAACACTGATCACCCTCTGGTTCCCCAACACTGGTCACCCTTCTGGTTCCCTTAACACTGATCACCCTCTAATTCCCCAACACTGGTCACACTCTGGTTCCCCAACACTGGACACCCTCTTATTCCCTTAACACTGGTCACCCTCTTATTCCCTTAATACTGGTCACCCTCTGGTTCCCTTAACACTGTTCACCCTCTGGTTCCCCAACACTGGTCACCCTCTTATTCCCCAACACTGGTCACCCTCTGGTTCCCTTAACACTGATCACCCTCTGGTTCCCTTAACACTAGTCACCCTCTGATTCCCCAACACTGATCACCCTCTGGTTCCCCAACACTGGCCACCCTCTGGTTCCCTTAACACTGATCACCCTCTGGTTCCCCAACACTGGTCACACTCTGGTTCCCCAACACTGGACACCCTCTTATTCCCTTAACACTGGTCACCCTCTTATTCCCTTAACACTGGTCACCCTCTGGTTCCCTTAACACTGTTCACCCTCTGGTTCCCCAACACTGGTCACACTCTGGTTCCCCAACACTGGACACCCTCTTATTCCCTTAACACTGGTCACCCTCTTATTCCCTTAACACTGGTCACCCTCTGGTTCCCCAACACTGATCACCCTCTGGTTCCCCAACACTGGTCACCCTCTCGTTCCCGAACACTGGTCACCCTCTGGTTCCCTTAACACTGGTCACCCTCTGGTTCCCTTAACACTGGTCACCCTCTGGTTCCCTTAACACTGATCACCCTCTGATTCCCCAACACTGATCACCCTCTGATTCCCTTAACACTGGACACCCTCTTATTCCCTTAACGCTGATCACCCTCTGGTTCCCCAACACTGATCACCCTCTGGTTCCCCAACACTGGTCACCCTCTGGTTCCCTTAACACTGGTCACCCTCTGGTTCCCTTAACACTGATCACCCTCTGATTCCCCAACACCGATCACCCACTTATTCCCTTAACACTGGTCACCCTCTGGTTCCCCAACACTGATCACCCTCTGGTTCCCCAACACTGGTCACCCTCTGGTTCCCCAACACTGGTCACCCTCTGATTCCCTTAACACTGGTCACCCTCTTATTCCCTTAACACTGGTCACCCTCTGGTTCCCCAACACTGATCACCCTCTGGTTCCCCAACACTGGTCACCCTCTGGTTCCCCAACACTGGTCACCCTCTGATTCCCTTAACACTGGTCACTCTCTGATTCCCCAACACTGATCACCCTCTTATTCCCTAAACACTGGACACCCTCTTATTCCCTTAACACTGATCACCCTCTGGTTCCCCAACACTGGTCACCCTCTGGTTCCCTTAACACTGGTCACCCTCTGGTTCCCTTAACACTGATCACCCTCTGATTCCCCAACACTGATCACCCTCTTATTCCCTTAACACTGGTCACCCTCTGGTTCCCCAACACTGATCACCCTCTGGTTCCCCAACACTGGTCACCCTCTGGTTCCCTTGACACTGATCACCCTCTGGTTCCCTTAACACTGGTCACCCTCTTATTCCCCAACACTGATCACCTTCTGGTTCCCCAACACTGGTCACCCTCTGGCTCCCTTAACACTGATCACCCTCTGATTCCCCATCATTGATCACCCTCTTATTCCCTTAACACTGATCACCCTCTGGTTCCCCAACACTGGTCACCCTCTGATTCCCTTAACACTGGTCACCCTATTATTCCCTTAACACTGGTGACTCTCTGATTCCCCAACACTGATCACCCTCTTATTCCCTTAACACTGGACACCCTCTTATTCCCTTAACACTGATCACCCTCTGGTTCCCCAACACTGATCACCCTCTGGTTCCCCAACACTGATCACCCTCTGGTTCCCTTAACACTGGACACCCTCTTATTCCCTTAACACTGGACACCCTCTTATTCCCTTAACCCTGGTCACCCTTTGATTCCCTTAACACTGGACACCCTCTTATTCCCTTAACACTGGTCACCCTCTTATTCCCCAACAATGGTCACCCTCTGATTCCCCAACACTGATCACCCTCTGGTTCCCTTAACACTGGACACCCTCTTATTCCCTTAACACTGGTCACCCTCTGATTCCCCAACACTGTTCACCCTCTGGTTCCCCAACACTGGTCACCCCCTGGTTCCCTTAACACTGATCACCCTCTGGTTCCCTTAACACTGGTCACACTCTGGTTCCCTTAACACTGATCACCCTCTGGTTCCCCAACACTGATCACCCTCTTATTCCCCAACACTGATCACCCTCTGGTTCCCTTAACACTGGACACCCTCTTATTCCCTTAACACTGGTCACCCTCTGATTCCCCAACACTGATCACCCTCTGATTCCCCAACACTGATCACCCTCTGGTTCCCCAACACTGATCACCCTCTGGTTCCCTTAACACTGGTCACCCTCTTATTCCCCAACACTGATCACCCTCTGGTTCCCTTAACACTGGACATCCTTTTATTCCCCAACACTGGTCACCCTATGGTTCCCTTAACACTGATCACCCTCTGGTTCCCTTAACACTGATCACCCTCTTATTCCCTAACACTGGTCACCATCTGGTTCCCTTAACACTGGTCACCCTCTGATTCCCCAACACTGATCACCCTCTGGTTCCCTTAACACTGGACACCCTCTTATTCCCTTAACACTGGTCACCCTCTGATTCCCCAACACTGATCACCCTCTTGTTCCCTTAACACTGGACACCCTCTTATTCCCTTAACACTGGTCACCCTCTGATTCCCCAACACTGATCACCCTCTGATTCCCCAACACTGATCACCCTCTGGTTCCCCAACACTGGTCACCCTCTGGTTCCCTTAACACTGGTCACCCTCTTATTCCCCAACACTGGTCACCCTCTGGTTCCCTTAACACTGATCACCCTCTGGTTCCCTTAACACTGGTCACCCTCTGATTCCCCAACACTGATCACCCTCTGGTTCCCCAACACTGGTCACCCTCTTATTCCCCAACACTGATCACCCTCTGGTTCCCTTAACACTGGTCACCCTCTTATTCCCCAACACTGGTCACCCTGTGGTTCCCTTTACACTGATCACCCTCTGGTTCCCTTAACACTGGACACCCTCTTATTCCCTTAACACTGGTCACCCTCTGATTCCCCAACACTGATCACCCTCTGATTCCCCAACACTGATCACCCTCTGGTTCCCCAACACTGGTCACCCTCTGGTTCCCCAACACTGGTCACCCTCTGGTTCCCTTAACACTGATCACCCTCTAGTTCCCTTAACACTGGACACCCTCTTATTCCCTTAACACTGGTCACCCTCTGATTCCCCAACACTGATCACCCTCTGATTCCCCAACACTGATCACCCTCTGGTTCCCCAACTCTGGTCACCCTCTGGTTCCCTTAACACTGATCACCCTCTGATTCCCCAACACTGGTCACCCTCTTATTCCCCAACACTGATCACCCTCTGGTTCCCTTAACACTGGTCACCCTCTTATTCCCCAAAACTGGTCACCCTCTGGTTCCCTTAACACTGATCACCCTCTGGTTCCCTTAACACTGGTCACCCTCTTATTCCCCAACACTGATCACCCACTTATTCCCTTAACACTGGTCACCCTCTGGTTCCCCAACACTGATCACCCACTTATTCCCTTAACACTGGTCACCCTCTGGTTCCCCAACACTGATCACCCTCTGGTTCCCCAACACTGGTCACCCCCTGGTTCCCTTAACACTGATCACCCTCTGGTTCCCTTAACACTGGTCACACTCTGGTTCCCTTAACACTGATCACCCTCTGGTTCCCTTAACACTGGTCACACTCTGGTTCCCTTAACACTGATCACCCTCTTATTCCCCAACACTGATCACCCTCTGGTTCCCTTAACACTGGACACCCTCTTATTCCCTTAACACTGGTCACCCTCTGATTCCCCAACACTGATCACCCTCTGCTTCCCCAACACTGATCACCCTCTGGTTCCCCAACACTGATCACCCTCTGGTTCCCTTAACACTGGTCACCCTCTTATTCCCCAACACTGATCACCCTCTGGTTCCCTTAACACTGGTCACCCTTTTATTCCCCAACACTGGTCACCCTATGGTTCCCTTAACACTGATCACCCTCTGGTTCCCTTAACACTGATCACCCTCTTATTCCCTAACACTGGTCACCATCTGGTTCCCTTAACACTGGTCACCCTCTGATTCCCCAACACTGATCACCCTCTGGTTCCCTTAACACTGGACACCCTCTTATTCCCTTAACACTGGTCACCCTCTGATTCCCCAACACTGATCACCCTCTGGTTCCCTTAACACTGGACACCCTCTTATTCCCTTAACACTGGTCACCCTCTGATTCCCCAACACTGATCACCCTCTGATTCCCCAACACTGATCACCCTCTGGTTCCCCAACACTGGTCACCCTCTGGTTCCCTTAACACTGGTCACCCTCTTATTCCCCAACACTGGTCACCCTCTGGTTCCCTTAACACTGATCACCCTCTGGTTCCCTTAACACTGGTCACCCTCTGATTCCCCAACACTGATCACCCTCTGGTTCCCCAACACTGGTCACCCTCTTATTCCCCAACACTGATCACCCTCTGGTTCCCTTAACACTGGTCACCCTCTTATTCCCCAACACTGGTCACCCTCTGGTTCCCTTAACACTGATCACCCTCTGGTTCCCTTAACACTGGACACCCTCTTATTCCCTTAACACTGGTCACCCTCTGATTCCCCAACACTGATCACCCTCTGATTCCCCAACACTGATCACCCTCTGGTTCCCCAACACTGGTCACCCTCTGGTTCCCCAACACTGGTCACCCTCTGGTTCCCTTAACACTGATCACCCTCTGGTTCCCTTAACACTGGACACCCTCTTATTCCCTTAACACTGGTCACCCTCTGATTCCCCAACACTGATCACCCTCTGATTCCCCAACACTGATCACCCTCTGGTTCCCCAACTCTGGTCACCCTCTGGTTCCCTTAACACTGATCACCCTCTGATTCCCCAACACTGGTCACCCTCTTATTCCCCAACACTGATCACCCTCTGGTTCCCTTAACACTGGTCACCCTCTTATTCCCCAACACTGGTCACCCTCTGGTTCCCTTAACACTGATCACCCTCTGGTTCCCTTAACACTGGTCACCCTCTTATTCCCCAACACTGATCACCCTCTGGTTCCCCAACACTGGTCACCCTCTGGTTCCCTTAACACTGATCACCCTCTGATTCCCCAACACTGATCACCCTCTGGTTCCCCAACACTGGTCACCCTCTGGTTCCCTTAACACTGGTCACCCTCTTGTTCCCTTAACACTGGACACCCTCTCATTCCCTTAACACTGGTCACCCTCTGATTCCCCAACACTGATCACCCTCTGGTTCCCCAAGACTGGTCACCCTTCTGGTTCCCTTAACACTGATCACCCTCTGATTCCCCAACACTGGTCACACTCTGGTTCCCCAACACTGGACACCCTCTTATTCCCTTAACACTGGTCACCCTCTTATTCCCTTAACACTGGTCACCCTCTGCTTCCCTTAACACTGTTCACCCTCTGGTTCCCCAACACTGGTCCCCCTCTTATTCCCCAACACTGGTCACCCTCTTGTTCCCTTAACACTGATCACCCTCTGGTTCCCTGAACACTGGTCACCCTCTGATTCCCCAACACTGATCACCCTCTGGTTCCCCAACACTGGTCACCCTCTGGTTCCCTTAACACTGATCACCCTCTGGTTCCCCAACACTGGTCACACTCTGGTTCCCCAACACTGGACACCCTCTTATTCCCTTAACACTGGTCACCCTCTTATTCCCTTAACACTGGTCACCCTCTGGTTCCCTTAACACTGTTCACCCTCTGGTTCCCCAACACTGGTCACACTCTGGTTCCCCAACACTGGGCACCCTCTTATTCCCTTAACACTGGTCACCCTCTTATTCCCTTAACACTGGTCACCCTCTGGTTCCCCAACACTGATCACCCTCTGGTTCCCCAACACTGGTCACCCTCTTGTTCCCGAACACTGGTCATCCTCTGGTTCCCTTAACACTGGTCACCCTCTGGTTCCCTTAACACTGGTCACCCTCTGGTTCCCTTAACACTGATCACCCTCTGATTCCCCAACACTGATCACCCTCTGATTCCCTTAACACTGGACACCCTCTTATTCCCTTAACACTGATCACCCTCTGGTTCCCCAACATTGATCACCCTCTGGTTCCCCAACACTGGTCACCCTCTGGTTCCCTTAACACTGGTCACCCTCTGGTTCCCTTAACACTGATCACCCTCTGATTCCCCAACACTGATCACCCACTTATTCCCTTAACACTGGTCACCCTCTGGTTCCCCAACACTGATCACCCTCTGGTTCCCCAACACTGGTCACCCTCTGGTTCCCCAACACTGGTCACCCTCTGATTCCCTTAACACTGGTCACCGTCTTATTCCCTTAACACTGGTCACCCTCTGGTTCCCCAACACTGATCACCCTCTGGTTCCCCAACACTGGACACCCTCTGGTTCCCCAACACTGGTCACCCTCTGGTTCCCTTAACACTGGTCACCCTCTGGTTCCCTGAACACTGATCACCCTCTTATTCCCTTAACACTGGTCACCCTCTGGTTCCCCAACACTGATCACCCTCTGGTTCCCCAACACTGGTCACCCTCTGGTTCCCTTAACACTGATCACCTCCTGGTTCCCTTAACACTGGTCACCCTCTTATTCCCCAACACTGATCACCCTCTGGTTCCCCAACACTGGTCACCCTCTGGTTCCCTTAACACTGATCACCCTCTGATTCCCCCTCATTGATCACCCTGTTATTCCCTTAACACTGATCACCCTCTGGTTCCCCAACACTGGTCACCCTCTGATTCCCTTTACACTGGTCACCCTCTTATTCCCTTAACACTGGTCACTCTCTGATTCCCCAACACTGATCACCCTCTTATTCCCTTAACACTGGACGCCCTCTTATTCCCTTAACACTGATCACCCTCTGGTTCCCCAACACTGATCACCCTCTGGTTCCCCAACACTGATCACCCTCTGGTTCCCTTAACACTGGACACCCTCTTATTCCCTTAACACTGGACACCCTCTTATTCCCTTAACCCTGGTCACCCTCTGATTCCCTTAACACTGGACACCCTCTTATTCCCTTAACACTGGTCACCCTCTTATTCCCCAACAATGGTCACCCTCTGATTCCCCAACACTGATCACCCTCTGGTTCCCTTAACACTGGACACCCTCTTATTCCCTTAACACTGGTCACCCTCTGATTCCCCAACACTGATCACCCTCTGGTTCCCCAACACTGGTCACCCTCTGGTTCCCTTAACACTGATCACCCTCTGGTTCCCTTAACACTGGTCACACTCTGGTTCCCTTAACACTGATCACCCTCTGGTTCCCCAACACTGATCACCCTCTTATTCCCCAACACTGATCACCCTCTGGTTCCCTTAACACTGGACACCCTCTTATTCCCTTAACACTGGTCACCCTCTGATTCCCCAACACTGATCACCCTCTGATTCCCCAACACTGATCACCCTCTGATTCCCCAACACTGATCACCCTCTGATTCCCCAACACTGATCACCCTCTGGTTCCCTTAACACTGGTCACCCTCTTATTCCCCAACACTGATCACCCTCTGGTTCCCTTAACACTGGTCACCCTCTTATTCCCCAACACTGGTCACCCTATGGTTCCCTTAACACTGGTCACCCTCTGGTTCCCTTAACACTGGACACCCTCTTATTCCCTTAACACTGGTCACCCTCTGATTCCTCAACACTGATCACCCACTGGTTCCCCAACACTGGTCACCCTCTGATTCCCTTAACACTGGTCACCCTCTTATTCCCTTAACACTGGTCACCCTCTGATTCCCCAACACTGATCACCCTCTGGTTCCCCAACACTGATCACCCTCTGGTTCCCTTAACACTGGTCACCCTCTGGTTCCTCAACACTGATCACCCTCTTATTCCCTTAACACTGGTCACCCTCTGATTCCCTTAACACTGGTCACCTTCTGATTCCCCAACACTGATCACCCTCTGGTTCCCCAACACTGGTCACCCTCTGGTCCCCTAAACACTGATCACCCTCTGGTTCCCTTAACACTGGTCACCCTCTTATTCCCCAACACTGATCACCCTCTGGTTCCCTTAACACTGGACACCCTCTTATTCCCTTAACACTGGTCACCCTCTGATTCCCCAACACTGATCACCCTCTGATTCCCCAACACTGATCACCCTCTGGTTCCCCAACACTGGTCACCCTCTGGTTCCCCAACACCGGTCACCCTCTGGTTCCCTTAACACTGATCACCCTCTGGTTCCCTTAACACTGGACACCCTCTTATTCCCTTAACACTGGTCACCCTCTGATTCCCCAACACTGATCACCCTCTGATTCCCCAACACTGATCACCCTCTGGTTCCCCAACTCTGGTCACCCTCTGGTTCCCTTAACACTGATCACCCTCTGATTCCCCAACACTGGTCACCCTCTTATTCCCCAACACTGATCACCCTCTGGTTCCCTTAACACTGGTCACCCTCTTATTCCCCAACACTGGTCACCCTCTGGTTCCCTTAACACTGATCACCCTCTGGTTCCCTTAACACTGGTCACCCTCTTATTCCCCAACACTGATCACCCTCTGGTTCCCCAACACTGGTCACCCTCTGGTTCCCTTAACCTGATCACCCTCTGGTTCCCTTAACACTGGACACCCTCTTATTCCCTTAACACTGGTCACCCTCTGATTCCCCAACACTGATCACCCTCTGGTTCCCCAACACTGATCACCCTCTGGTTCCCCAACACTGGTCACCCTCTGGTTCCCTTAACACTGATCACCCTCTGGTTCCCTTAACACTGGTCACCCTCTTATTCCCCAACACTGATCACCCTCTGGTTCCCCAACACTGGTCACCCTCTGGTTCCCTTAATACTGATCACCCTCTGATTCCCCTCATTGATCACCCTGTTATTCCCTTAACACTGATCACCCTCTGGTTCCCCAACACTGGTCACCCTCTGATTCCCTTAACACTGGTCACCCTCTTATTCCCTTAACACTGGTCACTCTCTGATTCCCCAACACTGATCACCCTCTTATTCCC
The DNA here is from genome assembly GCF_047496885.1 of Scyliorhinus torazame. Lineage (NCBI taxonomy): Eukaryota > Metazoa > Chordata > Chondrichthyes > Carcharhiniformes > Scyliorhinidae > Scyliorhinus > Scyliorhinus torazame. The sequence continues at coordinate 189,917,071 of NC_092708.1, read as the reverse complement.
TTAACACTGGACACCCTCTTATTCCCTTAACACTGATCACCCTCTGGTTCCCCAACACTGATCACCCTCTGGTTCCCCAACACTGATCACCCTCTGGTTCCCTTAACACTGGACACCCTCTTATTCCCTTAACACTGGACACCCTCTTATTCCCTTAACCCTGGTCACCCTCTGATTCCCTTAACACTGGTCACCCTCTTATTCCCCAACAATGGTCACCCTCTGATTCCCCAACACTGATCACCCTCTGGTTCCCTTAACACTGGACACCCTCTTATTCCCTTAACACTGGTCACCCTCTGATTCCCCAACACTGATCACCCTCTGGTTCCCTTAACATTGATCACCCTCTGGTTCCCCAACACTGGTCACCCTCTGGTTCCCTTAACACTGGTCACCCTCTGGTTCCCTTAACACTGATCACCCTCTGATTCCCCAACACTGATCACCCACTTATTCCCTTAACACTGGTCACCCTCTGGTTCCCCAACACTGATCACCCTCTGGTTCCCCAACACTGGTCACCCTCTGGTTCCCCAACACTGGTCACCCTCTGATTCCCTTAACACTGGTCACCGTCTTATTCCCTTAACACTGGTCACCCTCTGGTTCCCCAACACTGATCACCCTCTGGTTCCCCAACACTGGACACCCTCTGGTTCCCCAACACTGGTCACCCTCTGGTTCCCTTAACACTGGTCACCCTCTGGTTCCCTGAACACTGATCACCCTCTTATTCCCTTAACACTGGTCACCCTCTGGTTCCCCAACACTGATCACCCTCTGGTTCCCCAACACTGGTCACCCTCTGGTTCCCTTAACACTGATCACCTCCTGGTTCCCTTAACACTGGTCACCCTCTTATTCCCCAACACTGATCACTCTCTGGTTCCCCAACACTGGTCACCCTCTGGTTCCCTTAACACTGATCACCCTCTGATTCCCCCTCATTGATCACCCTGTTATTCCCTTAACACTGATCACCCTCTGGTTCCCCAACACTGGTCACCCTCTGATTCCCTTTACACTGGTCACCCTCTTATTCCCTTAACACTGGTCACTCTCTGATTCCCCAACACTGATCACCCTCTTATTCCCTTAACACTGGACGCCCTCTTATTCCCTTAACACTGATCACCCTCTGGTTCCCCAACACTGATCACCCTCTGGTTCCCCAACACTGATCACCCTCTGGTTCCCTTAACACTGGACACCCTCTTATTCCCTTAACACTGGACACCCTCTTATTCCCTTAACCCTGGTCACCCTCTGATTCCCTTAACACTGGACACCCTCTTATTCCCTTAACACTGGTCACCCTCTTATTCCCCAACAATGGTCACCCTCTGATTCCCCAACACTGATCACCCTCTGGTTCCCTTAACACTGGACACCCTCTTATTCCCTTAACACTGGTCACCCTCTGATTCCCCAACACTGATCACCCTCTGGTTCCCCAACACTGGTCACCCTCTGGTTCCCTTAACACTGATCACCCTCTGGTTCCCTTAACACTGGTCACACTCTGGTTCCCTTAACACTGATCACCCTCTGGTTCCCCAACACTGATCACCCTCTTATTCCCCAACACTGATCACCCTCTGGTTCCCTTAACACTGGACACCCTCTTATTCCCTTAACACTGGTCACCCTCTGATTCCCCAACACTGATCACCCTCTGATTCCCCAACACTGATCACCCTCTGATTCCCCAACACTGATCACCCTCTGATTCCCCAACACTGATCACCCTCTGGTTCCCTTAACACTGGTCACCCTCTTATTCCCCAACACTGATCACCCTCTGGTTCCCTTAACACTGGTCACCCTCTTATTCCCCAACACTGGTCACCCTATGGTTCCCTTAACACTGGTCACCCTCTGGTTCCCTTAACACTGGACACCCTCTTATTCCCTTAACACTGGTCACCCTCTGATTCCTCAACACTGATCACCCACTGGTTCCCCAACACTGGTCACCCTCTGATTCCCTTAACACTGGTCACCCTCTTATTCCCTTAACACTGGTCACCCTCTGATTCCCCAACACTGATCACCCTCTGGTTCCCCAACACTGATCACCCTCTGGTTCCCTTAACACTGGTCACCCTCTGGTTCCTCAACACTGATCACCCTCTTATTCCCTTAACACTGGTCACCCTCTGATTCCCTTAACACTGGTCACCTTCTGATTCCCCAACACTGATCACCCTCTGGTTCCCCAACACTGGTCACCCTCTGGTCCCCTAAACACTGATCACCCTCTGGTTCCCTTAACACTGGTCACCCTCTTATTCCCCAACACTGATCACCCTCTGGTTCCCTTAACACTGGACACCCTCTTATTCCCTTAACACTGGTCACCCTCTGATTCCCCAACACTGATCACCCTCTGATTCCCCAACACTGATCACCCTCTGGTTCCCCAACACTGGTCACCCTCTGGTTCCCCAACACTGGTCACCCTCTGGTTCCCTTAACACTGATCACCCTCTGGTTCCCTTAACACTGGACACCCTCTTATTCCCTTAACACTGGTCACCCTCTGATTCCCCAACACTGATCACCCTCTGATTCCCCAACACTGATCACCCTCTGGTTCCCCAACTCTGGTCACCCTCTGGTTCCCTTAACACTGATCACCCTCTGATTCCCCAACACTGGTCACCCTCTTATTCCCCAACACTGATCACCCTCTGGTTCCCTTAACACTGGTCACCCTCTTATTCCCCAACACTGGTCACCCTCTGGTTCCCTTAACACTGATCACCCTCTGGTTCCCTTAACACTGGTCACCCTCTTATTCCCCAACACTGATCACCCTCTGGTTCCCCAACACTGGTCACCCTCTGGTTCCCTTAACCTGATCACCCTCTGGTTCCCTTAACACTGGACACCCTCTTATTCCCTTAACACTGGTCACCCTCTGATTCCCCAACACTGATCACCCTCTGGTTCCCCAACACTGATCACCCTCTGGTTCCCCAACACTGGTCACCCTCTGGTTCCCTTAACACTGATCACCCTCTGGTTCCCTTAACACTGGTCACCCTCTTATTCCCCAACACTGATCACCCTCTGGTTCCCCAACACTGGTCACCCTCTGGTTCCCTTAATACTGATCACCCTCTGATTCCCCTCATTGATCACCCTGTTATTCCCTTAACACTGATCACCCTCTGGTTCCCCAACACTGGTCACCCTCTGATTCCCTTAACACTGGTCACCCTCTTATTCCCTTAACACTGGTCACTCTCTGATTCCCCAACACTGATCACCCTCTTATTCCCTTAACACTGGACACCCTCTTATTCCCTTAACACTGATCACCCTCTGGTTCCCCAACACTGATCACCCTCTGGTTCCCCAACACTGATCACCCTCTGGTTCCCTTAACACTGGACACCCTCTTATTCCCTTAACACTGGACACCCTCTTATTCCCTTAACCCTGGTCACCCTCTGATTCCCTTAACACTGGTCACCCTCTTATTCCCCAACAATGGTCACCCTCTGATTCCCCAACACTGATCACCCTCTGGTTCCCTTAACACTGGACACCCTCTTATTCCCTTAACACTGGTCACCCTCTGATTCCCCAACACTGATCACCCTCTGGTTCCCTTAACACTGATCACCCTCTGGTTCCCTTAACACTGGTCACACTCTGGTTCCCTTAACACTGATCACCCTGTGGTTCCCCAACACTGATCACCCTCTGATTCCCCAACACTGATCACCCTCTTATTCCCCAACACTGATCACCCTCTGGTTCCCTTAACACTGGACACCCTCTTATTCCCTTAACACTGGTCACCCTCTGATTCCCCAACACTGATCACCCTCTGATTCCCCAACACTGATCACCCTCTGGTTCCCTTAACACTGGTCACCCTCTTATTCCCCAACACTGATCACCCTCTGGTTCCCTTAACACTGGTCACCCTCTTATTCCCCAACACTGGTCACCCTCTGGTTCCCTTAACACTGGTCACCCTCTTATTCCCTTAACACTGATCACCCTCTGATTCCCCAACACTGATCACCCTCTGATTCCCCAACACTGATCACCCTCTGGTTCCCTTAACACTGGTCACCCTCTTATTCCCCAACACTGATCACCCTCTGGTTCCCTTAACACTGTTCACCCTCTTATTCCCCAACACTGGTCACCCTATGGTTCCCTTAACACTGGTCACCCTCTGGTTCCCTTAACACTGGACACCCTCTTATTCCCTTAACACTGATCACCCTCTGATTCCTCAACACTGATCACCCACTGGTTCCCCAACACTGGTCACCCTCTGATTCCCTTAACACTGGTCACCCTCTTATTCCCTTAACACTGGTCACCCTCTGATTCCCCAACACTGATCACCCTCTGGTTCCCCAACACTGATCACCCTCTGGTTCCCTTAACACTGGTCACCCTCTGGTTCCTCAACACTGATCACCCTCTTATTCCCTTAACACTGGTCACCCTCTGATTCCCTTAACACTGGTCACCTTCTGATTCCCCAACACTGATCACCCTCTGGTTCCCCAACACTGGTCACCCTCTGGTCCCCTAAACACTGATCACCCTCTGGTTCCCTTAACTCTGGTCACCCTCTTATTCCCCAACACTGATCACCCTCTGGTTCCCTTAACACTGGACACCCTCTTATTCCCTTAACACTGGTCACCCTCTGATTCCCCAACACTGATCACCCTCTGATTCCCCAACACTGATCACCCTCTGGTTCCCCAACACTGGTCACCCTCTGGTTCCCCAACACTGGTCACCCTCTGGTTCCCTTAACACTGATCACCCTCTGGTTCCCTTAACACTGGACACCCTCTTATTCCCTTAACACTGGTCACCCTCTGATTCCCCAACACTGATCACCCTCTGATTCCCCAACACTGATCACCCTCTGGTTCCCCAACTCTGGTCACCCTCTGGTTCCCTTAACACTGATCACCCTCTGATTCCCCAACACTGGTCACCCTCTTATTCCCCAACACTGATCACCCTCTGGTTCCCTTAACACTGGTCACCCTCTTATTCCCCAACACTGGTCACCCTCTGGTTCCCTTAACACTGATCACCCTCTGGTTCCCTTAACACTGGTCACCCTCTTATTCCCCAACACTGATCACCCTCTGGTTCCCCAACACTGGTCACCCTCTGGTTCCCTTAACACTGATCACCCTCTGATTCCCCAACACTGATCACCCTCTGGTTCCCCAACACTGGTCACCCTCTGGTTCCCTTAACACTGATCACCCTCTGGTTCCCTTAACACTGGACACCCTCTTATTCCCTTAACACTGGTCACCCTCTGATTCCCCAACACTGATCACCCTCTGGTTCCCCAACACTGGTCACCCTCTGGTTCCCTTAACACTGATCACCCTCTGATTCCCCAACACTGATCACACTCTGGTTCCCCAACACTGGACACCCTCTTATTCCCTTAACACTGGTCACCCTCTGGTTCCCTTAACACTGGTCACCCTCTGGTTTCCTTAACACTGGTCACCCTCTGATTCCCCAACACTGATCACCCTCTGGTTCCCCAACACTGGTCACCCTCTGGTTCCCTTAACACTGATCACCCTCTGATTCCCCAACACTGATCACACTCTGGTTCCCCAACACTGGACACCCTCTTATTCCCTTAACACTGGTCACCCTCTGGTTCCCTTAACACTGGTCACCCTCTGGTTTCCTTAACACTGGTCACCCTCTTATTCCCCAACACTGATCACCCTCTGGCTCCCTTAACACTGGTCACCCTCTGGTTCCCTTAACACTGGACACCCTCTGATTCCCCAACACTGATCACCCTCTGGTTCCCCAACACTGGTCACCCTCTGGTTCCCCAACACTGATCACCCTCTGGTTCCCTTAACACTGATCACCCTCTGGTTCCCTTAACACTGGTCACCCTCTGGTTCCCTTAACACTGGTCACCCTCTGGTTTCCTTAACACTGGTCACCCTCTGGTTCCCTTAACACTGGTCACCCTCTGGTTCCCTTAACACTGGTCACCCTCTGATTCCCCAGCACTGGTTAACCTCAGGTTCTCTTAACACTCTCTGGCTTCAAGCTGTGTAAATATATCATTTTGCCATGTATATATCTTGCTCTGCACGTTTTCTCGTTTTTTTTTTGTTACGAGGTGGGGGGGGGCTAATGTTTGTAAGGGAGAAAAATTGTGTTAAAAAACTTTAATAAATATATATATTTTTTAAAACACTCTCTGGCTTCTCTGATTCCCCAGTACTGGTCACTCTTCCCTAGCACCGGGTACTCTCTGGATCCCTAGCAGTGGTCACTCTCTGATTTCATTTTGCTGAGCCTACACTACATCTCTCCAAGGCCAATATATTCTTCCTGAGGTAGGTTCCCAGAATTGAATGCAGTTGCTGCAGGTCAGATCTACCTGACGCTGTATAATTTGAAGTTTAGCTTCATCTTTGCAATCCAGTATCTTTGGGAATAAGGCCCAAAATTCCATTGGCTTTTTTGATTACATCCTGACGATGTTTTTTTTTGAAAATCCAGTGAAGTTCTTGCTTCTTACTGGGGATTTACTGAGCAAAATGGTGACCATTCTGAGGTACTTTGTCACTCGGCTTGTTCTGAGTGTGGCCCGCTCCATTACTGTGCTCTCTCCTGAATAACTGAACAGCAAACTTTCTTCCTTTCTAGCTCTTTCTCTTTCAACTCCTGCGTGGCCTAGCGTACATTCATCATTGTCACATCCTGCACCGTGACCTGAAACCACAGAATCTGCTCATCAGCTGTGTTGGAGAACTCAAATTGGCAGACTTTGGTCAGTTCATTATACCTGTTCGTGTGTGTGTGTCTGTTGTTTTGTGTGTGTGTGTGTTTGGCTGTGTGTGTGTTTGTCAGTGTGTCTGTCTATGTGTCTGCCTGCATGTGTATCCATGGGCGAAATTCTCCGGAAACGGCGCGATGTCCGCCGACTGGCGCCCAAAACGGTGCAAATCAGACGGGCATCGCGCCGCCCCAAAGGTCCGCATCTTTGAGGGCCGAGCCCCAACCTTAAGGGGCTAGGCCCGCGCCGGAAGAATTTCCGCCCCGCCAGCTGGCGGAAAAGGCCTTTGGTGCCCCGCCAGCTGGCGCGGAAATGACATCTCCGGGCGGCGCATGCGCGGGAGCGTCAGCGGCCGCTGATGGCATTCCCGCGCATGCGCAGTGGAGGGAGTCTCTTCCGCCTCCGCCATGGTGGAGACCGTGGTGGAGGCGGAAGTGAAAGAGTGCCCCCACGGCACTGGCCCGCCTGCGGATCGGTGGGCGCCGATCGCGGGCCAGGCCACTGTGGGGGCACCCCCCGGGGCCAGATCGCCCCACACCCCCCCCAGGACCCCGGAGCCCGCCCGCGCCGCCTTGTCCCGCCGGTAAGGTAGGTGGTTTAATCTACGCCGGCGGGACAGGCATTTTAGCGGCGGGACTTCGGCCCATCCAGGCCGGAGAATCGCGCGGGGGGGCCCGCCAACCGGCGCGGCGCGATTCCCGCCCCCGCCGAATCTCCGGTGCCGGAGACTTCGGCAACCGGCGGGGGCGGGATTCACGCCAGCCCCCGGCGATTCTCCGACCCGGCGGGGGGTCGGAGAATCTCGCCCAAGATGTGTTTGTCTGTACCTGTGAGTGTGCATCGGTGTATGTGTTTCCATGACCATATGTGTGTTTACAATTGTGTCTGAGTGCATGTGCCATGTGGTGTGTGTTCATGCATCTGTGTCTGAATGTTTTTCCATGTGTATAAATGTTTCCTTTACTGTGTGTGTATGTCTTTGTATGTCCACGCATCCATGTGTTTGTGTGTGCGCCAGTGTTTGTGGGCCCGTGTGTGTGTGTGTGTGTGTGTCCATATGTGTTGTCTGTGTTTGTGAGTGTCTATCTGTATGTGTGTTTCCATGACCATATGTGTGCATCTGTTTCCATGTGTGTTTGTCTGTGTGTGTGTGTGTGTGACCTCGTGTGTATGCGTGACCATGTGTGTGTTTGTGAGTCCGTGTGTATATGTGTTCATCTTTCGTGTGTCCATGTGTGTGAGTCTGTGGGTGTGTGTCTGTCTATGCATATTGGTCTGTGTATGTGTGTCTGTGTATCTGTCCATGTGTGTGGATCTGTATGTGTATCCATGCATGTGGATCCATGTAAGTGTGTCCGTGTGTGTGGGTCTCTGAATGTGTCCATGCAAGTTGATCTGTGCATGTATGTCCGTGCATGTAGGTCTGTGTATGTGTCCATGCGTGTGGATCTGAGTTTTGTGTGTCCGTGCATGTGAATCTGTGTTTGTGTGTCTATGCTTGTGGATCTGTGTTTGTGTGTCAGTGCGTGTGGATCTGTGTATGTGTGCCTGTGTGTGTGGATCTGTTAATGTGTCCATGCATGTGAATCTGTGTTTGTGTGGCCGTATGTATGGGTCTGTGTATGTATGCCCACGCGGTGGGTCTGTTAATGTGTCCGTGCGGGTGGATCTGTGTCTGTGTGTGTGTGTGAGTGTGTGCAGGGTTAATGTGCCAGAGTGATGGGATTTTCTGGGGGAGTTAGTCATGAGATCTTTGCAATGTCCTGTACAAATACATATATATCTGTTTACTCTGACACATTCTGTGTCATTTTAGAATCCTCTTTCTTCATGTGCGCTGTGTTTATCTCTAAGCATCTCTGAAGCCAGCAGTTACAGACATCTCCTCCATCACTTCCTTCTTGAAGGTCTCAGCGTTGGTTTCTCACCCTCTGCCTGTTCTTTGTTTGCTTTGACCACAGGATTGGCGAGAGCAAAGTCTGTCCCCAGTCAGACCTACTCTTCACAGGTGGTGACCTTGTGGTATCGTCCACCTGACATCCTGCTCGGAGCCACTGATTACTCCATGGCCCTGGACATCTGGTGAGGACACTTCACATCCTTTCCGATCAAAACCTGTGGCGACTCCGGGGCTGAAATCAGGAGTACCGCCCCTCAAGCTGGGCGCTAGTAGTAGCTATTGGAGGTGGAATCCAGATTAGCAGCCCATCCGTAATGATAGGATCAGGAAAAGACCAGACAGCCCCTGGAACCTGCTCCGTCATTCTATTCCATTAGATTTTAGCTGATCTGTATTTTCACTGAATTTATTTGTCTCAGTTCCATCGCCCGTTGTACCCTTGACAAAAATCGATCAATCTCAGCGTCAAATGCCAATTGACTCCCAATCCTAATAGTTTTTTTTGGAGGTGGGGGTGTTCTAGATTTGCACTCCCCTTTGTGAAAAAAGTTCTTTCTGACATCGCCCCTGAACAGCCTGACTGTAACTCCCACCAGAGGGAACAATTTCTCTCTATTTACTGTACCAACGCAATTAATATCTCAAATATCTCAATCTTTTACACTAAAAGAAATATAAGCCTAGCCCCATGCGAATTGGACTCACAATTTAACCCTTTTAACCCAGCTGTTAGTCTGGTGAAGCTGCATTGCAGCCTCTCCAAGGGCCAAAGTATCCTCATTTGTGTTGCTGAGGATAGGAGGCACGGGGACCAACAACCCAGAAAGCTGTTCTCGCCGGGTGTCACGCTCGCCTCTGAGGCAGAAATTTGGCGGGTTGAAGTCTGACCCCAGGACTTGAGCATGTAGAATCCAGGCTGACACTCTGGTGCAGCAATCAAGGGAATACTGCACTGTCAGCTGTGCTGTCTTTTGGGCGAGATGTCAAGCAGAGGCCCTGGCTGCCCACTCGGGTGCAAGTGAAAGACCCCAGGGCACCAGTTCGCAGATGAGCAGGGGAGTTCTCCCCGGTGTCGCAGCCAATATTTATCCCTGGTTATTATCACATTACTGTTTGTGGGATTCTGCTGTGTACAAATTGGCTGCTGTGTTTCCTACTTTTTGAAATACAAAATAGGAACAGGAATGGGCCCAACTCCTTAGACCTGCTTCATCACTTTGTAAGATCATTGCCTGACCTGATTGTGGTCTCAACTCCATTTTCTTGTCTGTGTCCCCCATAACCTTTCCCTCCCGTGTCGATCAAAAATCTGCAATTAGAAAATTAATACAACCATATCTACAATTGAGAAGTATTTCACTGGCTGTAAATAATTTGAGATGTCAGGTGGCCATATAAATACAAGTATTTTACCTCTGCAACCTCAGCTCATCTTCGTGCTAGAAGCGTCTATCTTGTCACCGATGTCCACCGACCGGCGCCAAAAACGGCGCAAATCAGTCTCGCATCGCGCCGCCCCAAAGGTGCGGAATCCTCCGCATCTTGAGCGGCCGAGCCCTAACCTTGAGGGGCTAGGCCCGCGCCGGACTGATTTCCGCCCCGCCAGCTGTCGGGAAAGGCCTTTGGTGCCCCGCCAGCTGGCGTGGAAATCCCCGCGCACGCGCAGTGGAGGGGGTCTCTTCCGCCTCCGCCATGGTGGAGACCGTGGCGAAGGCGGAAGGAAAAGAGTGCCCCCGCGGCACAGGCCCGCCCGCGGATCGGTGGGCCCCGCTCGCGGGCCAGGCCACCGTGGGGGCACCCCCCGGGGCCAGATTGCCCCGCGCCCCCCTCAGAACCCCGGTGCCCGCCCGCGCCGCCTTGTCCCGCCGGTAAGAGAGGTGGTTTAATCCACTCCGGCGGGACAGGCATTCTAGCAGCGGGTCTTCGGTCCATCCGGGCCGGAGAATCGCCGAGGGGGGCCTGCCAAATGGCGCGGCGCGATTCCCGCCCCCGCCGAATCGCCGATGCCAGAGAATTTGGCAACCGGCAGGGGCGGGATTCACGCCAGCCGCCGGCGATTCTCCGACCCGGCGGGGGGTCGGAGAATCTCGCCCCAGGTCCTTGACTTTAATGAGCCCTTGTTATACAATACAGCATGAGTTGCTCAATCAAATGATCCTTTATTACTGAGTTGACAATTGACTACAGTACTCGGGTACCAAGCGTTACCATGCCAACCTAATTTGCTCTAAACACTTCTATCAATTCTATCTTTTGATGCCTGCATTCCGTGACTACCAAATACTGATTTACAACACTTTAATAGACACACAAGGCAGACTTTAGATCACTTGGAGCCAAGAACACACACCTTCATGCTCATCAGTTTCTCCCAGTGATTCCGGTACCGTTTATTTGGTCCTCTTTATTACCATAAACAAGTGACCAACCAATGTGCCGGGGCCTTCAGATTTGGATGAGTGATTTCCCTACTTTTATCAGCCTCTCATTTTTAACACAGCCTCCCTTTTGTGCAGAAAGAAAGCTGTTTTAACCCATTGCGTACTGATCCCCCCCACATGAAACATCTTCCCCCCACACACAAATACATGTACATACACACAACTATACACACACACACAAAGAATACATACAAATACACACACTAACACAAAAACTAACACAAATACACAAACTAACACACACAAAAATACACACATACAAATACATACACAAATGCACACATACACAAATACATATAGAAACATGCACAGAAATATACATACTCATACAAAAATACACAGAATCACATACACAGACAAATAAATACACACACAAAAGCACACAAAATATACACACTAACATACTCAGAAATGCTAACATAGTACACACACAAATACATACACATACAAATATATGCACACAAATACACATGCACACACTAATACAAGCACACATTAATGCAAGCACACACACACATGCATGTGCATGTCACTTACACATGCACATGCCACAAATACACGAATATAAACACACAAATACACAATGAGCTACATCGGAATACATGGAAATTGTTAACCAGAATTCCCATTGGCATCAGTGAGAAGCCTGGAGTGTATCAATCAAAGGAGTTAATGGTTCTGTGATTGCCGCTGACTTGCAGTGACGATTATGGGGAGTAACTCTGTATTTCCTTCACAGGGGTGCAGGCTGTATATTCATTGAGATGGTGGAAGGTTGCCCAGCTTTCCCTGGTGTCTCTGATATCACGGAGCAGCTACAGAGAATCTGGACAGTAAGTGACTTTGGATGTTGCAATAGTTCAGAGAGAGGCTCTGCAATCGAGGTTTGAATCCAGCTCAGACTGAGGGGGAAGCGGTGACTGAATGCCCTGTTGATTTCTATCTTTATTAATACCACAAGATGCGAGTATTCCGTGTTTTGGACAAATGACCCACAACCAGTACATTAGTTCAATTATAGTTTATTATTAAACATAGGATTGGTTCTATACTTAATAACTTACATGCTACTACATCTCAGACTATATCCAACAGCTTAAATGACCTTTACTTTATTTTCAAGTGACCAGCTCTGTGCAGGTTAGATAAGGCCTTTATCTGGTTCCCCATGTGTGGCGGCTGGAAGTTGTCAGGTACGTCTAATCTGCGGCTCGTCCTTCAGGTAGCGATCGCGGCTCCTTGAACTTGGCTGGTCGATGTGCTGCAGTTGGTGGGGCAGAGGCCGGTCCCAAAACAGACAGAGCGTTGGTCGCGAAGTTCCTCTTATCCTCCGATCTTTTGCGCTCTTTTGGGCGGTCCCAACTCGGGATCCAATGGATCGATAGGATTTTGATCGCCCTAATCGATTCTGGCCAATTAGGGGCGGGTCCTGGTTGTTATTGTCCAAGGCACGTATGCACTCCCAAATAAAGTGAATAGGTGCCCCCGAGTCTGTTAGTACTGTTATGTTTCAATCTGAGTCCCATTGTCCAGGGGAGACCTGTGATTGACCTCTCGCAGGTACAAGTTTCTGTATAGGTCTGGGTTGCTTTTGCCAATACACACAAGCTGTGTCTTGTCTGTGTTCCAGCCTGACCACAATTCCCATTATCCTTTGCGGGTGGCCATTTTAGATGGCCTCAGCCCAGTGAAGCCAGATTTCTGGGCGGGTGGCGTAGAGGAGAGAGAGACCTTGGTTTCCATCCAGCCCAGGGCAAGGGAGTGATATCTCCCCTTTTCCCCCTATTCATTTGATTTGCAACATGGCAGGACAGCAATAATGTGGGGTTCAGAGACCAGGTTGGGATCCCAGGTCACTTGACCCTGGTTAGCCCCACACTCCTGTTTCCAGAAGGAGCTCTGAACAACTGGATTCTAGTCTCTCTGAACCCTAATGGCTCACTCCGATATAACCCTCTCGCTTGAGTCCCCATTCACAGAGCGCAAATTAAGTGGCTTGTTGGTCTATGGATATGATTCTTGCTTTGGGTTAACGATCAGTGAGTATGCCAGAGGTCCCAGGTTCAGGTCCCAGATGGGCCCTTCTTTAAACATGTTTTCAAGGAGTTAGATTTTGCTCTTCGGGGTAAAGGGATCAAAGGATGTGGGGGGGAAAGCTGGAGCAGGTTGCTGAGCTGGATGATCAGCCATGATCCTAATGAATGGGTTTGCAGGCTTGAAGGGCTGAATGGCTTCCTATTCCTATTTTCTACGTGTTTATGAGAAGAGGTCGAGATCGACCGTGGAGAGTCTGAGAGGTAACTGTTGAAAGGACACACGTGACTGTAATGTGGCTGAGCCAGGACCAGCTGTGGTGTGAGGTGACCATTCCCAATCTGACAAGGTGATTTATTTTCAGGTACTGGGCTTTCCCACGGAGGAACATTGGCCCGGAGTCTCTGCACTGCCAAACTACAGGGCAGGTAAACACCCCAAAACCAAACACTAACTGGAGATGGGGAGAGGGGACAGTGCGTGTTATATATTGAGGATCAGCCTGGGTGATATATTGGGGTTCAATCTGGGTGATATATTGGAGTTCAGTCTGGGTGATATATTGGGTTCAGTCTGGATGATATATTGGGGTTCAGTCTGGGTGACATATTGGGGTTCAGTCTGGGTGATATATTGGGGTTCAGTCTGGGAGATATATTAGCGTTCAATCTGGGAGATATATTGGGGCTCAGTCTGGGTGATATATTGGGGTTCAGTCTGGGTGATATATTGGGGTTCAGTCTGGGAGATATATTGCGGTTCAGTCTGTGAGTGATATATTGGGGTTCAATTTGGGTATTGGGGTTCAGACTGGGTGATATACTGGGGTTCAGTCTGGGGGTAATATATTGGGGTTCAGTCTGGGAGATATGTTGGGGTTCAGCCTGGGAGTGATATATTGGGGTTCACTCTGGGTGATATACTGGGGTTCAGTCTGGGGTGATATATTGGGGTTCAGACTGGGTGATATATTGGGGTTCAGTCTGGGAGTGATATATTGGGGTTCAGTTTGGGTGATATATTGGGGTTCAGTCTGGGAGATATATTGGGGTTCCGTCTAGGTGATATAATGGGGTTCAGTCTGGGAGATATATTGGGGTTCAATGTGGGTGATATATTGGGGGTCAGTTTGGGTGATATATTGGGGATCCGTTTGGGTAATATATTGGGGTTCAGTCTGGGAGATATATTGGGGATCAAACTGGGTGATATATTGGGGTTCAGTTTGGGTGATATATTGGGGTACAGTTTGGATTATATACTGGGGTTCAGTCTGCGGGGAATTTATTGGGGTTCAGTCTGGGAGATATATTGGGGTTCAGTCTGGGAGTGATATATTGGGGTTCAGTTTGGGTGATATATTGGGGTTCAGTCTGGGTGATATACTGGGGTTCAGTCTGGGGGTAATATAGTGAGGTTCAGTCTGGGAGATATATTGGTGTTCAGTCTGGGAGTGATATATTGGGGTTCAGTCTGGGTGATATATTGGTGTTCAGTCTGGGAGATATATTGGGGTTCAAACTGGGCGATATATTGGGGTTCAGTTTGGGTGCTATATTGGGGTACAGTTTGGTTGATATACTGGGGTTCAGTCTGGGGGTAATATATTGGGGTTCAGTCTGGGAGACATATTGGGGTTCAGTCTGGGAGTGATATATTGGGGTTCAGTTTGGGTGATATATTGGGGTTCAGTCTGGGTGATATATTGGGGTTCAGCCTTGGAGATATATTGGGGTTCAGTCTGGGAGATATATTCGGGTTCAGTCTGGGAGATATATTGGGGTTCAGTCTGGGTGATATATTGGGGTTCAGTCTGGGAGATATATTGCGGTTCAGTCTGTGAGTGATATATTGGGGTTCAGTTTGAGTATTGGGGTTCAGTCTGGGTGATATATTGGTGTCAATCTGGGTGATATATTGGGGTTCAGTTTGGGTGATATATTGGGGATCCGTCTGGGTAATATATTGGGGTCCAATCTGGTGATATATTGGGGTTCAATCTGGGTGATATATTGGGGTTCAGTCTGGGTGATATACTGGGGTTCAGTCTGGGGGTGATATATTGGGGTTCAGACTGGGTGATATATTGGGGTTCAGTCTGGGAGTGATATATTGGGGTTCAGTCTGGGTGCTATATTGGGGTTCAGTCTGGGTGATATATTGGGGTTCAGTCTGGGAGATATATTGGGGATCCGTCTGGGTAATACATTGGGGTTCAATTTGGGTGATATATTGGGGTTCAATCTGGGTGATATATTGGGGTTCAGTTTGGGTGATATTTTGGGGTTCCGTTTGGATGATATATTGGGGTTCAGTCTGGGTGATATATTGGGGTTCAGTCTGGGAGTGATATTGGGGTTCAATCTGGGTGATATATTGGGGTCCAGTTTGGGTGATATATTGGGGTTCAGTCTGGGAGTGATATTGGGGTTCAATCTGGGTGATATATTGGGGTTCAGTTTGGGTGATATATTGGGGTTCAGTCTGGGTGATATATTGGGGTTCCGTTTGGGAGATATATTGGGGTTCAGTCTGGGTGATATATTGGGGTTCAGCCTGGGAGATATATTGGGGTCCAATCTGTGTGATATATTGGGGTTCAGTCTGGGAGATATATTGGGGTTCAGTCTTGGTGATATATTGGGGTTCTGTATAGGAGTGTTATATTGGGGTTCAGTATAGGAGTGATATATTGGGGTTCAGCCTTGGTGATATATTGGGGTTCAGTCTGGGTGATATATTGGGGTTCAGTCTGGGTGATATATTGGGGTTCATTCAGGGTGATATATTGGGGTTCAGTTTGGGTGATATATTGGGGCTCAGTTTGGGTGATATACTGGGGTTCAGTCTGGCAGTAATATATTGGGGTTCCGTCTGGGAGACATATTGGGGTTCAGTCTGGGAGTGATATATTGGGGTTCCGTTTGGGTGATATTTTGGGGTTCCGTTTGGATGATATATTGGGGTTCAGTCTGGGTGATATATTGGGGTTCAGTCTGGGTGATATATTGGGGTTCAGTCTGGGAGTGATACTGGGGTTCAATCTGGGTGATATATTGGGGTTCAGTTTGGGTGATATATTGGGGTTCAGTCTGGGAGTGATATTGGGGTCAATCTGGGTGATATATTGGGGTTCAGTTTGGGTGATATATTGGGGTTCAGTCTGGGTGATATATTGGGGTTCAGCCTGGGAGATATATTGGGGTTCAATCTGTGTGATATATTGGGGTTCAGTCTGGGAGATATATTGGGGTTCAGTCTTGGTGATATATTGGGGTTCAGTCTTGGTGATATATTGGGGTTCTGTATAGGAGTGTTATATTGGGGTTCAGTATAGGAGTGATATATTGGGGTTCAGTCTGGGTGACATATTGGGGTTCAGTCTGGGTGATATATTGGGGTTCAGTCTGGGTGATATATTGGGGTTCAGTCTGGGTGATATATTGGTGTCAATCTGGGTGATATATTGGGGTTCAGTTTGGGTGATATATTGGGGATCCGTCTGGGTAATATATTGGGGTCCAATCTGGTGATATATTGGGGTTCAATCTGGGTGATATATTGGGGTTCAGTCTGGGTGATATACTGGGGTTCAGTCTGGGGGTGATATATTGGGGTTCAGACTGGGTGATATATTGGGGTTCAGTCTGGGAGTGATATATTGGGGTTCAGTCTGGGTGCTATATTGGGGTTCAGTATGGGTGATATATTGGGGTTCAGTCTGGGAGATATATTGGGGATCCGTCTGGGTAATACATTGGGGTTCAATTTGGGTGATATATTGGGATTCAATCTGGGTGATATATTGGGGTTCAGTTTGGGTGATATACTGGGGTTCAGTCTGGGGGTAATATATTCGGGTTCAGTCTGGGAGATATATTGGGGTTCAGTCTGGGAGTGATATATTGGGGTTCAGTTTGGGTGATACACTGGGGTTCAGTCTGGGGGTAATATATTGGGGTTCAGTCTGGGAGATATATTGGGGTTCAGTTTGGGAGTGCTATATTGGGGTTCCGTTTGGGTGATATTTTGGGGTTCCGTTTGGATGATATATTGGGGTTCAGTCTGGGTGATATATTGGGGTTCAGTCTGGGAGTGATATTGGGGTTCAATCTGGGTGATATATTGGGGTCCAGTTTGGGTGATATATTGGGGTTCAGTCTGGGAGTGATATTGGGGTTCAATCTGGGTGATATATTGGGGTTCAGTTTGGGTGATATATTGGGGTTCAGTCTGGGTGATATATTGGGGTTCCGTTTGGGAGATATATTGGGGTTCAGTCTGGGTGATATATTGGGGTTCAGCCTGGGAGATATATTGGGGTCCAATCTGTGTGATATATTGGGGTTCAGTCTGGGAGATATATTGGGGTTCAGTCTTGGTGATATATTGGGGTTCTGTATAGGAGTGTTATATTGGGGTTCAGTATAGGAGTGATATATTGGGGTTCAGTCTGGGTGATATATTGGGGTTCAGTCTGGGTGATATATTGGGGTTCATTCAGAGTGATATATTGGGGCTCAGTTTGGGTGATATACTGGGGTTCAGTCTGGCAGTAATATATTGGGGTTCCGTCTGGGAGACATATTGGGGTTCAGTCTGGGAGTGATATATTGGGGTTCCGTTTGGGTGATATTTTGGGGTTCCGTTTGGATGATATATTGGGGTTCAGTCTGGGTGATATATTGGGGTTCAGTCTGGGAGTGATATTGGGGTTCAATCTGGGTGATATATTGGGGTTCAGTTTGGGTGATATATTGGGGTTCAGTCTGGGAGTGATATTGGGGTTCAATCTGGGTGATATATTGGGGTTCAGTTTGGGTGATATATTGGGGTTCAGTCTGGGTGATATATTGGGGTTCCGTTTGGGAGATATATTGGGGTTCAGTCTGGGTGATATATTGGGGTTCAGCCTGGGAGATATATTGGGGTTCAATCTGTGTGATATATTGGGGTTCAGTCTGGGAGATATATTGGGGTTCAGTCTTGGTGATATATTGGGGTTCTGTATAGGAGTGTTATATTGGGGTTCAGTATAGGAGTGATATATTGGGGTTCAGTCTGGGTGACATATTGGGGTTCAGTCTGGGTGATATATTGGGGTTCAGTCTGGGTGATATATTGGGGTTCATTCAGGGTGATATATTGGGGTTCAGTTTGGGTGATATATTGGGGCTCCGTTTGGGTGATATACTGGGGTTCAGTCTGGCGGTAATATATTGGGGTTCAGTCTGGGAGACATATTGGGGTTCAGTCTGGGAGTGATATATTGGGGTTCAGTTTGGGTGATATATTGGGGTTCAGTCTGGGTGATATATTGGGGTTCCGCCTGGGAGATATATCGGGGTTCAGTCTGGGTGATATATTGGGGTTCCGTTTGGGAGATATATTGGGGTTCAGGCTGGGTGATATATTGGGGTTCAGTCTGGGTGATATATTGGGGTTTAGTCTGGGAGTGATATTGGGGTTCAATCTGGGTGATATATTGGGGTTCAGTTTGGGTGATATATTGGGGTTCAGTCTGGGAGTGATATTGGGGTTCAATCTGGGTGATATATTGGGGTTCAGTTTGGGTGATATATTGGGGTTCAGTCTGGGTGATATATTGGGGTTCCGTTTGGGAGATATATTGGGGTGCAGTCTGGGTGATATATTGGGGTTCAGCATGGGAGATATATTGGGGTTCAATCTGTGTGATATATTGGGGTTCAATCTGTGTGATATATTGGGGTTCAATCTGGGTGATATATTGGGGTTCAGTTTGGGTGATATACTGGGGTTCAGTCTGGGGGTAATATATTGTGGTTCAGTCTGGGCGATATATTGGGGTTCAGTCTGGGAGTGATATATTGGGGTTCAGTTTGGGTGATATATTGGGCTTCAGTTTGGGTGATATATTGGGGTTCAGTCTGGGTGATATATTGGGGTTCAGTCAGGGAGATATATTGGGGATCTGTCTGTAATATATTGGGGTTCAATCTGGGTGATATATTGGGTTTCAGTTTGGGTGATATACTGGGGTTCAGTCTGGGGGTATTATGTTGGGTTTCGGTCTGGGAGATATATTGGGGTTCGGTCTGGGAGTGATATATTGGGGTTCAGTTTGGGTGATATATTGGGGTTCAGTCTGGGTGATATATTGGGGTTCAGTCTGGGAGATATATTGGGTATCCGTCTGGGTAATATATTGGGGTTCAATCTGGGTGATATATTGGGGTTCAATCTGGGTGATATATTGGGGTTCTGTCTGGGCAATATAATTGGGGTTCAGTCTGGGAGTGATATATTGGGGTTCCGTTTGGGTGATATATTGGGGTTCCGTTTGGGTGAAATATTGGGGTTCAGTCTGGTGATATACTGGGGTTCAGTCTGGTGATATATTGGGGTTCAGTCTGGGAGTGATATTGGGGTTCAGAATGGGTGATATATTGGGGTTCAGTCTGGAAGATATATTGGGGTTCAGCCTGGGTGATATATTGGGGTTCAGTCTGGGAGATATATTGGGGTTCAATCTGGGTGAGAAATTGGGGTTCAGTTTGGGGGTAATATGTTGGGTTTCAGTCTGGGAGATATATTGGGGTCCAGACTGGGAGTGATATATTGGGGTTCAGTTTGGGTGATATATTGGGGCTCAGTTTGGGTGATATATTGGGGTTCCAGTCTGGGGGTAATATATTGGGGTTCAGTCTGGGAGATATATTGGGGTTCATTCTGGGAGTGATATATTGGGGTTCAGTCTGGGTGATATATTGGGGTTCAGTCTGGGTGATATATTGGGCTTCAGTCTTGGAGTTATATTGGGGTTCAATCTGGGCGATATATTGGGGTTCAGTTTGGGTGCTATATTGGGGTACAGTTTGGCTGACATGCTGGGGTTCAATCTGCGGGTAATATATTGGGGTTCAGTCTGGGAGTGATATATTGGGGTTCAGTTTGGGTGATATATTGGTGTTCAGTCTGGGTGATATACTGGGGTTCAGTCTGGGGGTGATATATTGGGGTTCAGTCTGCGTGATATATTGGGGTTCAGTCTGGGAGTGATATATTGGGGTTCAGTTTGGGTGATATATTGGGGTTCAGTCTGGGTGATATATTGGGGTTCATCCTGGGAGATATATTGGGGTTCAGCTGGGAGATATATTGTGGTTCAGTCTGGGTGATATATTGGGGTTCAGTCTGGGTGATATATTGGGGTTCAGTCTGGGTGGTATCTTGGAGTTCAGTCTGGGTGATATATTGGAGTTCAATATAGGAGTGATATATTGGGGTTCAGTCTGGGAGATATATTGGGGTTCAGTCTGGTTGGTATATTGTGGTTCAGTCTGGGAGTGATGTATTGGGGTTCAGCCTGGGAGTGATATATTGGGGTTCAGTTTGGGTGATATATTGGGGTTCAGTCTGGGAGATATATTGGGGTTCAGTCTGGGTGATATATTGGGGTTCAGTTTAGGAGATATATTGGGGTTCAGTCTGTGTGATATATTGGGGTTCAGTCTGGGAGATATATTGGGGTTCAATCTGGGTGAAATATTGGGGGTCAGTTTGGGTGATATATTGGGGTTCAATTTGTGTGATATATTGGGGTTCAGTTTGGGTGATATATTGGGGTTTAGTCTAGGTGATATACTGGGGTTCAGTCTGGGGGTGATATTTTGGGGTTCAGACTGGGTGATATATTGGGGTTCAGTCTGGGAGTGTACATTGCGGTTCAGTCTGGGAGATATATTGGGGTTCAGTCTGGGAGGTATATTGGGGTTCAGTCTGGGTGATACATTGCGGTTCAGTCTGGGAGATATATTGGGGTTTAGTCTGGGAGATATATTGGGGTTCAATCTGGGTGGTATATTGGGGTTCAGTTTGGGTGCTATATTGGGGTACAGTTTGGGTGACATACTGGGGTTCAGTCTGGGGGTAATATATTGGGGTTCTGTCTGGGAGATATATTGGGGTTCAGTCTGGGAGTGATATATTGCGGTTCAGTTTGGGTGATATATTGGGGTTCAGTCGGGGTGATATACTGGGGTTCAGTCTGGGGTGATATATTGGGGTTCAGTCTGGGTGATATATTGGGGTTCAGTCTGGGAGTGGATTTGGGGTCAATCTGGGTGATATATTGGGGTTCAATCTGGGTGATATATTGGGGTTCAGTTTGGGAGATATATTGGGGATCTGTCTGGGAGATATATTGGGGTTCAATCTGGGTGATACATTGGGGTTCAGTTTGGGTGATATATTGGGGTTCAATCTGGGTGATATACCGGGGTTCAGTCTGGGGGTGATATATTGGGGTTCAGACTGGGTGATATATTGGGGTTCTGTCTGGGAGTGATATATTGGGTTCAGTTTGGGTGATATATTGGGGTTCAGTCTGGGAGATATATTGGGGTTCAGTCTGAGGGATATATTGGGGTTCAGTCTGTGAGATATATTGGGGTTCAGTCTGGGAGTGATATATTGGGGTTCAGTTTGGGTGATATATTGGGCTTCAGTTTGGGTGATATATTGGGGTTCAGTCTGGGTGATATATTGGGGTTCAGTCAGGGAGATATATTGGGGATCCGTCTGTAATATATTGGGGTTCAATCTGCGTGATATATTGGGTTTCAGTTTGGGTGATATATTGCGGTTCAGTTTGGGTGATATATTGGGGTTCAGTCGGGGTGATATACTGGGGTTCAGTCTGGGGTGATATATTGGGGTTCAATCTGGGTGATATATTGGGGTTCTGTCTGGGAAATATAATTGGGGTTCAGTCTGGGAGTGATATATTGGGGTTCTATTTGGGTGATATATTGGGGTTCCGTTTGGGTGAAATATTGGGGTTCAGTCTGGGTGATATACTGGGGTTCAGTCTGGGTGATATATTGGGGTTCAGTCTGGGAGTGATATTGGGGTTCAGACTGGGTGATATATTGGGGTTCAGTCTGGGAGATATATTGGGGTTCAGCCTGGGTGATATATTGGGGTTCAGTCTGGGAGATATATTGGGGTTCAATCTGGGTGAGAAATTGGGGTTCAGTTTGGGGGTAATATGTTGGGTTTCAGTCTGGGAGATATATTGGGGTTCAGTTTGGGTGATATATTGGGGCTCAGTTTGGGTGATATATTGGGGTTCAGTCTGGGTGATATACTGGGGTTCCAGTCTGGGGGTAATATATTGGGGTTCAGTCTGGGAGATATATTGGGGTTCATTCTGGGAGTGATATATTGGGGTTCAGTCTGGGTGATATATTGGGGTTCAGTCTGGGTGATATATTGGGGTTCAGTCTTGGAGTTATATTGGGGTTCAATCTGGGCGATATATTAGGGTTCAGTTTGGGTGCTATATTGGGGTACAGTTTGGGTGACATGCTGGGGTTCAATCTGCGGGTAATATATTGGGGTTCAGTCTGGGAGTGATATATTGGGGTTCAGTTTGGGTGATATATTGGTGTTCAGTCTGGGTGATATACTGGGGTTCAGTCTGGGGGTGATATATTGGGGTTCAGTCTGCGTGATATATTGGGGTTCAGTCTGGGTGTGATATATTGGGGTTCAGTTTGGGTGATATATTGGGGTTCAGTCTGGGTGATATATTGGGGTTCATCCTGGGAGATATATTGGGGTTCAGCTGGGAGATATATTGTGGTTCAGTCTGGGTGATATATTGGGGTTCAGTCTGGGTGATATATTGGGGTTCAGTCTGGGTGGTATCTTGGAGTTCAGTCTGGGTGATATATTGGAGTTCAATATAGGAGTGATATATTGGGGTTCAGTCTGGGAGATATATTGGGGTTCAGTCTGGTTGGTATATTGTGGTTCAGTCTGGGAGTGATGTATTAGGGTTCAGCCTGGGAGTGATATATTGGGGTTCAGTTTGGGTGATATATTGGGGTTCAGTCTGGGAGATATATTGGGGTTCAGTCTGGGTAGTATATTGGGGTTCAGTTTAGGAGATATATTGGGGTTCAGTCTGTGTGATATATTGGGGTTCAGTCTGGGAGATATATTGGGGTTCAATCTGGGTGAAATATTGGGGGTCAGTTTGGGTGATATATTGGGGTTCAATTTGTGTGATATATTGGGGTTCAGTTTGGGTGATATATTGGAGTTTAGTCTAGGTGATATACTGGGGTTCAGTCTGGGGTGATATTTTGGGGTTCAGACTGGGTGATATATTGGGGTTCAGTCTGGGAGTGTACATTGCGGTTCAGTCTGGGAGATATATTGGGGTTCAGTCTGGGAGGTATATTGGGGTTCAGTCTGGGTGATACATTGCGGTTCAGTCTGGGAGATATATTGGGGTTTAGTCTGGGAGATATATTGGGGTTCAATCTGGGTGGTATATTGGGGTTCAGTTTGGGTGCTATATTGGGGTACAGTTTGGGTGACATACTGGGGTTCAGTCTGGGGGTAATATATTGGGGTTCTGTCTGGGAGATATATTGGGGTTCAGTCTGGGAGTGATATATTGGGGTTCAGTCTGGGTGATATATTGGGGTTCAGTCTGGGAGTGGATTTGGGGTCAATCTGGGTGATATATTGGGGTTCAATCTGGGTGATATATTGGGGTTCAGTTTGGGAGATATATTGGGGATCTGTCTGGGAGATATATTGGGGTTCAATCTGGGTGATACATTGGGGTTCAGTTTGGGTGATATAGTGGGGTTCAATCTGGGTGATATACCGGGGTTCAGTCTGGGGGTGATATATTGGGGTTCAGACTGGGTGATATATTGGGGTTCTGTCTGGGAGTGATATATTGGGTTCAGTTTGGGTGATATATTGGGGTTCAGTCTGGGAGATATATTGGGGTTCTGTCTGGGAGTGATATATTGGGTTCAGTTTGGGTGATATATTGGGGTTCAGTCTGGGAGATATATTGGGGTTCAGTCTGAGGGATATATTGGGGTTCAGTCTGTGAGATATATTGGGGTTCAGTCTGGGTGATATATTGGGGTTCTGACTGGGAGATATATTGGCGTTCAATCTGGGTGATATATTGGGGTTCTGTTTGGGTGATATATTGGAGATCCGTCTGGGTAATATATTGGGATTCAATCTGGGTGATATATTGGGGTTCAATCTGGGTGATATATTGGGGTTCAGTTTGTGTGATATACTGGGGTTCAGTCTGGGGTAATACATTGGGTTTCAGTCTGGGAGATATATTGGGGTTCAGTCTGGGAGTGATATATTGGGGTTCAGTTTGGGTGATATATTGGGGTTCAGTCTGGGTGATATACTGGGGTTCAGTGTGGGGGTAATATATTGGGGTTCAGTCTGGGAGATATATTGGGGTTCAGTCTGTGAGTGATATATTGGGGGTCAGTTTGGGTGAAATATTGGGGTTCAGTCTGGGAGATATATTGGGCATCAATCTGGGCGATATATTGGGGTTCAGTTTGGTTGCAATATTGGGGTACAGTTTGGGTGATATACTGGGGTTCAGTCTGGGGGTAATATATTGGGGTTCAGTCTGGGAGATATATTGGGGTTCAGTCTGGGAGTGATATATTGGGGTTTAGTCTGGGTGATATACTGGGGTTCATTCTGGGGTGATATATTGGGGTTCAGTCTGTGTGATATATTGGGGTTCAGTCTGGGAGATATATTGGGGTTCAATCTGGGTGATATATTGGGGGTCAGTTTGGGTGATATATTGGGGATCTGTCTGGGCGATATATTGGGGTTCAATCTGGGTGATATATTGGGGTTCAGTTTGGGAGATATACTGGGGTTCTGCCTGGGTGATATATTGGGGTTCAGTCTGGGAGATATATTGGGGTTCAATCTGGGTGAGAAATTGGGGTTCAGTTTGGGGGTAATATGTTGGGTTTCAGTCTGGGAGATATATTGGGGTTCAGACTGGGAGTGATATATTGGGGTTCAGTTTGGGTGATATATTGGGGCTCAGTTTGGGTGATATACTGGGGTTCAGTCTGGCAGTAATATATTGGGGTTCCGTCTGGGAGACATATTGGGGTTCAGTCTGGGAGTGATATATTGGGGTTCCGTTTGGGTGATATTTTGGGGTTCCGTTTGGATGATATATTGGGGTTCAGTCTGGGTGATATATTGGGGTTCAGTCTGGGTGATATATTGGGGTTCAGTCTGGGAGTGATATTGGGGTTCAATCTGGGTGATATATTGGGGTTCAGTTTGGGTGATATATTGGGGTTCAGTCTGGGAGTGATATTGGGGTTCAATCTGGGTGATATATTGGGGTTCAGTTTGGGTGATATATTGGGGTTCAGTCTGGGTGATATATTGGGGTTCCGTTTGGGAGATATATTGGGGTTCAGTCTGGGTGATATATTGGGGTTCAGCCTGGGAGATATATTGGGGTTCAATCTGTGTGATATATTGGGGTTCAGTCTGGGAGATATATTGGGGTTCAGTCTTGGTGATATATTGGGGTTCTGTATAGGAGTGTTATATTGGGGTTCAGTATAGGAGTGATATATTGGGGTTCAGTCTGGGTGACATATTGGGGTTCAGTCTGGGTGGTATATTGGGGTTCAGTCTGGGTGATATATTGGGGTTCATTCAGGGTGATATATTGGGGTTCAGTTTGGGTGATATATTGGGGCTCCGTTTGGGTGATATACTGGGGTTCAGTCTGGCGGTAATATATTGGGGTTCAGTCTGGGAGACATATTGGGGTTCAGTCTGGGATGATATATTGGGGTTCAGTTTGGGTGATATATTGGGGTTCAGTCTGGGTGATATATTGGGGTTCCGCCTGGGAGATATATTGGGGTTCAGTCTGGGTGATATATTGGGGTTCCGTTTGGGAGATATATTGGGGTTCAGGCTGGGTGATATATTGGGGTTCAGTCTGGGTGATATATTGGGGTTTAGTCTGGGAGTGATATTGGGGTTCAATCTGGGTGATATATTGGGGTTCAGTTTGGGTGATATATTGGGGTTCAGTCTGGGAGTGATATTGGGGTTCAATCTGGGTGATATATTGGGGTTCAGTTTGGGTGATATATTGGGGTTCAGTCTGGGTGATATATTGGGGTTCCGTTTGGGAGATATATTGGGGTGCAGTCTGGGTGATATATTGGGGTTCAGCATGGGAGATATATTGGGGTTCAATCTGTGTGATATATTGGGGTTCAATCTGTGTGATATATTGGGGTTCAATCTGGGTGATATATTGGGGTTCAGTTTGGGTGATATACTGGGGTTCAGTCTGGGGGTAATATATTGTGGTTCAGTCTGGGCGATATATTGGGGTTCAGTCTGGGAGTGATATATTGGGGTTCAGTTTGGGTGATATATTGGGCTTCAGTTTGGGTGATATATTGGGGTTCAGTCTGGGTGATATATTGGGGTTCAGTCAGGGAGATATATTGGGGATCTGTCTGTAATATATTGGGGTTCAATCTGGGTGATATATTGGGTTGCAGTTTGGGTGATATACTGGGGTTCAGTCTGGGGGTATTATGTTGGGTTTCGGTCTGGGAGATATATTGGGGTTCAGTCTAGGAGTGATATATTGGGGTTCAGTTTGGGTGATATATTGGGGTTCAGTCTGGGTGATATATTGGGGTTCAGTCTGGGAGATATATTGGGTATCCGTCTGGGTAATATATTGGGGTTCAATCTGGGTGATATATTGGGGTTCAATCTGGGTGATATATTGGGGTTCTGTCTGGGCAATATAATTGGGGTTCAGTCTGGGAGTGATATATTGGGGTTCCGTTTGGGTGATATATTGGGGTTCCGTTTGGGTGAAATATTGGGGTTCAGTCTGGTGATATACTGGGGTTCAGTCTGGTGATATATTGGGGTTCAGTCTGGGAGTGATATTGGGGTTCAGAATGGGTGATATATTGGGGTTCAGTCTGGAAGATATATTGGGGTTCAGCCTGGGTGATATATTGGGGTTCAGTCTGGGAGATATATTGGGGTTCAATCTGGGTGAGAAATTGGGGTTCAGTTTGGGGGTAATATGTTGGGTTTCAGTCTGGGAGATATATTGGGGTTCAGACTGGGAGTGATATATTGGGGTTCAGTTTGGGTGATATATTGGGGCTCAGTTTGGGTGATATATTGGGGTTCCAGTCTGGGGGTAATATATTGGGGTTCAGTCTGGGAGATATATTGGGGTTCATTCTGGGAGTGATATATTGGGGTTCAGTCTGGGTGATATATTGGGGTTCAGTCTGTGTGATATATTGGGCTTCAGTCTTGGAGTTATATTGGGGTTCAATCTGGGCGATATATTGGGGTTCAGTTTGGGTGCTATATTGGGGTACAGTTTGGGTGACATGCTGGGGTTCAATCTGCGGGTAATATATTGGGGTTCCGTCTGGGAGTGATATATTGGGGTTCAGTTTGGGTGATATATTGGTGTTCAGTCTGGGTGATATACTGGGGTTCAGTCTGGGGGTGATATATTGGGGTTCAGTCTGCGTGATATATTGGGGTTCAGTCTGGGAGTGATATATTGGGGTTCAGTTTGGGTGATATATTGGGGTTCAGTCTGGGTGATATATTGGGGTTCATCCTGGGAGATATATTGGGGTTCAGCTGGGAGATATATTGTGGTTCAGTCTGGGTAATATATTGGGGTTCAGTCTGGGTGATATATTGGGGTTCAGTCTGGGTGGTATCTTGGAGTTCAGTCTGGGTGATATATTGGAGTTCAATATAGGAGTGATATATTGGGGTTCAGTCTGGGAGATATATTGGGGTTCAGTCTGGTTGGTATATTGTGGTTCAGTCTGGGAGTGATGTATTGGGGTTCAGCCTGGGAGTGATATATTGGGGTTCAGTTTGGGTGATATATTGGGTTCAGTCTGGGAGATATATTGGGGTTCAGTCTGGGTGATATATTGGGGTTCAGTTTAGGAGATATATTGGGGTTCAGTCTGTGTGATATATTGGGGTTCAGTCTGGGAGATATATTGGGGTTCAATCTGGGTGAAATATTGGAGGTCAGTTTGGGTGATATATTGGGGTTCAATTTGTGTGATATATTGGGGTTCAGTTTGGGTGATATATTGGGGTTTAGTCTAGGTGATATACTGGGGTTCAGTCTGGGGGTGATATTTTGGGGTTCAGACTGGGTGATATATTGGGGTTCAGTCTGGGAGTGTACATTGCGGTTCAGTCTGGGAGATATATTGGGGTTCAGTCTGGGAGGTATATTGGGGTTCAGTCTGGGTGATACATTGCGGTTCAGTCTGGGAGATATATTGGGGTTTAGTCTGGGAGATATATTGGGGTTCAATCTGGGTGGTATATTGGGGTACAGTTTGGGTGACATACTGGGGTTCAGTCTGGGGGTAATATATTGGGGTTCTGTCTGGGAGATATATTGGGGTTCAGTCTGGGAGTGATATATTGCGGTTCAGTTTGGGTGATATATTGGGGTTCAGTCGGGGTGATATACTGGGGTTCAGTCTGCGGTGATATATTGGGGTTCAGTCTGGGTGATATATTGGGGTTCAGTCTGGGAGTGGATTTGGGGTCAATCTGGGTGATATATTGGGGTTCAATCTGGGTGATATATTGGGGTTCAGTTTGGGAGATATATTGGGGATCTGTCTGGGAGATATATTGGGGTTCAATCTGGGTGATACATTGGGGTTCAGTTTGGGTGATATATTGGGGTTCAATCTGGGTGATATACCGGGGTTCAGTCTGGGGGTGATATATTGGGGTTCAGACTGGGTGATATATTGGGGTTCTGTCTGGGAGTGATATATTGGGTTCAGTTTGGGTGATATATTGGGGTTCAGTCTGGGAGATATATTGGGGTTCAGTCTGAGGGATATATTGGGGTTCAGTCTGTGAGATATATATTGGGGTTCAGTCTGGGAATGATATATTGGGGTTCAGTTTGGGTGATATATTGGGCTTCAGTTTGGGTGATATATTGGGGTTCAGTCTGGGTGATATATTGGGGTTCAGTCAGGGAGATATATTGGGGATCCGTCTGTAATATATTGGGGTTCAATCTGGGTGATATATTGGGTTTCAGTTTGGGTGATATATTGCGGTTCAGTTTGGGTGATATATTGGGGTTCAGTCGGGGTGATATACTGGGGTTCAGTCTGGGGTGATATATTGGGGTTCAATCTGGGTGATATATTGGGGTTCTGTCTGGGAAATATAATTGGGGTTCAGTCTGGGAGTGATATATTGGGGTTCTGTTTGGGTGATATATTGGGGTTCCGTTTGGGTGAAATATTGGGGTTCAGTCTGGGTGATATACTGGGGTTCAGTCTGGGTGATATATTGGGGTTCAGCCTGGGAGTGATATTGGGGTTCAGTCTGGGAGATATATTGGGGTTCAGCCTGGGTGATATATTGGGGTTCAGTCTGGGAGATATATTGGGGTTCAATCTGGATGAGAAATTGGGGTTCAGTTTGGGGGTAATATGTTGGGTTTCAGTCTGGGAGATATATTGGGGTTCAGTTTGGGTGATATATTGGGGCTCAGTTTGGGTGATATATTGGGGTTCAGTCTGGGTGATATACTGGGGTTCCAGTCTGGGGGTAATATATTGGGGTTCAGTCTGGGAGATATATTGGGGTTCATTCTGGGAGTGATATATTGGGGTTCAGTCTGGGTGATATATTGGGGTTCAGTCTGGGTGATATATTGGGGTTCAGTCTTGGAGTTATATTGGGGTTCAATCTGGGCGATATATTAGGGTTCAGTTTGGGTGCTATATTGGGGTACAGTTTGGGTGACATGCTGGGGTTCAATCTGCGGGTAATATATTGGGGTTCAGTCTGGGAGTGATATATTGGGGTTCAGTTTGGGTGATATATTGGTGTTCAGTCTGGGTGATATACTGGGGTTCAGTCTGGGGGTGATATATTGGGGTTCAGTCTGCGTGATATATTGGGGTTCAGTCTGGGTGTGATATATTGGGGTTCAGTTTGGGTGATATATTGGGGTTCAGTCTGGGTGATATATTGGGGTTCATCCTGGGAGATATATTGGGGTTCAGCTGGGAGATATATTGTGGTTCAGCCTGGGTGATATATTGGGGTTCAGTCTGGGTGATATATTGGGGTTCAGTCTGGGTGGTATCTTGGAGTTCAGTCTGGGTGATATATTGGAGTTCAATATAGGAGTGATATATTGGGGTTCAGTCTGGGAGATATATTGGGGTTCAGTCTGGTTGGTATATTGTGGTTCAGTCTGGGAGTGATGTATTGGGGTTCAGCCTGGGAGTGATATATTGGGGTTCAGTTTGGGTGATATATTGGGGTTCAGTCTGGGAGATATATTGGGGTTCAGTCTGGGTAGTATATTGGGGTTCAGTTTAGGAGATATACTGGGGTTCAGTCTGTGTGATATATTGGGGTTCAGTCTGGGAGATATATTGGGATTCAATCTGGGTGAAATATTGGGGGTCAGTTTGGGTGATATATTGGGGTTCAATTTGTGTGATATATTGGGGTTCAGTTTGGGTGATATATTGGGGTTTAGGCTAGGTGATATACTGGGGTTCAGTCTGGGGGTGATATTTTGGGGTTCAGACTGGGTGATATATTGGGGTTCAGTCTGGGAGTGTACATTGCGGTTCAGTCTGGGAGATATATTGGGGTTCAGTCTGGGAGGTATATTGGGGTTCAGTCTGGGTGATACATTGCGGTTCAGTCTGGGAGATATATTGGGGTTTAGTCTGGGAGATATATTGGGGTTCAATCTGGGTGGTATATTGGGGTTCAGTTTGGGTGCTATATTGGGGTACAGTTTGGGTGACATACTGGGGTTCAGTCTGGGGGTAATATATTGGGGTTCTGTCTGGGAGATATATTGGGGTTCAGTCTGGGAGTGATATATTGCGGTTCAGTTTGGGTGATATATTGGGGTTCAGTCGGGGTGATATACTGGGGTTCAGTCTGGGGTGATATATTGGGGTTCAGTCTGGGTGATATATTGGGGTTCAGTCTGGGAGTGGATTTGGGGTCAATCTGGGTGATATATTGGGGTTCAATCTGGGTGATATATTGGGGTTCAGTTTGGGAGATATATTGGGGATCTGTCTGGGAGATATATTGGGGTTCAATCTGGGTGATACATTGGGGTTCAGTTTGGGTGATATATTGGGGTTCAATCTGGGTGATATACCGGGGTTCAGTCTGGGGGTGATATATTGGGGTTCAGACTGGGTGATATATTGGGGTTCTGTCTGGGAGTGATATATTGGGTTCAGTTTGGGTGATATATTGGGGTTCAGTCTGGGAGATATATTGGGGTTCTGTCTGGGAGTGATATATTGGGTTCAGTATGGGTGATATATTGGGGTTCAGTCTGGGAGATATATTGGGGTTCAGTCTGAGGGATATATTGGGGTTCAGTCTGTGAGATATATTGGGGTTCAGTCTGGGTGATATATTGGGGTTCTGACTGGGAGATATATTGGCGTTCAATCTGGGTGATATATTGGGGTTCTGTTTGGGTGATATATTGGAGATCCGTCTGGGTAATATATTGGGATTCAATCTGGGTGATATATTGGGGTTCAATCTGGGTGATATATTGGGGTTCAGTTTGTGTGATATACTGGGGTTCAGTCTGGGGTAATAC
The DNA here is from genome assembly GCF_047496885.1 of Scyliorhinus torazame. NCBI lineage: Eukaryota > Metazoa > Chordata > Chondrichthyes > Carcharhiniformes > Scyliorhinidae > Scyliorhinus > Scyliorhinus torazame. The sequence goes on along the minus strand of NC_092708.1, from coordinate 189,885,320 downwards.
ATTGGGTTTCAGTCTGGGAGATATATTGGGGTTCAGTCTGGGAGTGATATATTGGGGTTCAGTTTGGGTGATATATTGGGGTTCAGTCTGGGTGATATACTGGGGTTCAGTGTGGGGGTAATATATTGGGGTTCAGTCTGGGAGATATATTGGGGTTCAGTCTGTGAGTGATATATTGGGGTTCAGTTTGGGTGAAATATTGGGGTTCAGTCTGGGAGATATATTGGGCATCAATCTGGGCGATATATTGGGGTTCAGTTTGGTTGCAATATTGGGGTACAGTTTGGGTGATATACTGGGGTTCAGTCTGGGGGTAATATATTGGGGTTCAGTCTGGGAGATATATTGGGGTTCAGTCTGGGAGTGATATATTGGGGTTTAGTCTGGGTGATATACTGGGGTTCATTCTGGGGTGATATATTGGGGTTCAGTCTGTGTGATATATTGGGGTTCAGTCTGGGAGATATATTGGGGTTCAATCTGGGTGATATATTGGGGGTCAGTTTGGGTGATATATTGGGGATCTGTCTGGGCGATATATTGGGGTTCAATCTGGGTGATATATTGGGGTTCAGTTTGGGAGATATACTGGGGTTCTGCCTGGGTGATATACTGGGGTTCAGTCTGGGGGTGATATATTGGGGTTCAGTCTGGGTGATATATTGGGGTTCAGTCTGGGAGATATATTGGGGTTCAATCTGGGTGATATATTGGGGTTCAGTTTGGTTGATATATTAGGGATCCGTCTGGGTAATATATTGGGGTTCAATCTGGGTGATATATTGGGGTTCAATCTGGGTGATATATTGGGGTTCAGTTTGGGTGATATACTGGGGTTCAGTCTGAGGGTAGTATGTTGGGGTTCAGTCTGGGAGATATATTGGGGTTCAGTCTGGCAGTGATATATTGGGGTTCAGTTTGGGTGTTATATTGGGGTTCAGTCTGGGAGATATATTGGGGTTCAGTCTGGCAGTGATATATTGGGGTTCAGTTTGGGTGTTATATTGGGGTTCAGTCTGGGTGATATATTGGGGTTCAGTCTGGGAGATATATTGGGGTTCAGTCTGGGAGTGATATATTGGGGTTCAGTCTGGGTGATATATTGGGGTTCAGTTTGGGTGATATATTGGGGTTCAGTCTGGGTGATATACTGGGGTTCAGTCTGGGGGTAATATATTGGGGTTCACTCTGGGAGATATATTGGGGTTCTGTCTGGGAGTGATATATTGGGGTTCAGTTTGGGTGATATATTGGGGTTCAATTTGGGCGCTATATTGGGGTTCAGTCTGTGAGATATACTGGGGTTCAGTCTGGGTGATATATTGGGGTTCAGTCTGGGAGTGATATATTGTGGTTCAGTTTGGGTGATATATTGGGGTTCAGTCTGGGAGATATATTGGGGTTCAGTCTGGGCGATATATTGGGGTTCAGTCTGGGTAATATATTGTGGTTCAGTCCGGGTGATATATTGGGGTACGGTCTGGGTGGTATATTGGGGTTCAGTATAAGAGTGATATATTGGGGTTCAATCTGGGAGATATATTGGGGTTCAGTCTGGGTGATATATTGGGGTTCAGACTGGGTGATATATTGGGGTTCAGTCTGGGAGTGTTATATTGGGGTTCAGTTTGGGTGATATATTGGGGTTCAGTCTGGGAGATATATTGGGGTTCAGTCTGGGTGATATATTGGGGTTCAGTCTGGGAGATATGTTGGGGTTCAGTCTGGGTAATATATTGGGGTTCAGTTTGGGTGTGATATATTGGGGATCCGTCTGGGAGGTACATTGGGGTTCAATCTGAATGATAGATTGGGGTTCAATTTGGGTGATATATTGGGGTACAGTTTGGGTGATATACTGGGGTTCAGTCTGGGGGTAATATATTGGGGTTCAGTCTGGGAGATATATTGGGGTTCAGTCTGGGAGTGATATATTGGGTTCAGTTTGGGTGATATATTGGGGTTCAGTCTGGGTGATATACTGGGGTTCAGTCTGGGGGTAATATATTGGGGTTCACTCTGGGTGATATATTGGGGTTCAGTTTGGGTGATATATTGGGGTTCAGTCTTGGGTCATATATTGGGGTTCAGTCTGGGAGATATATTGGGTCCAGTCTGGGTGATATATTGCGGTTCAGTCTGGGGGTGATACATTGGTGAAGCGTTTGTGGGACTGTGTGGGTGTGTCTGTGTGGGGAGTGGTAATACGTTTGGTTGTGTGTTGGTGTGGGAATGTTATATGAAGTGGTTTGCATGTAGGTGTTCTGAGGGGGACGTTGGACCCATCCTGTCATTCTTCCTCTTTTCTCCTCACAGAGCACTTTATACCTCACCCGCCTCAGAAACTAGGCTATGTTTGGAAAAGGTGAGTGTTCTTTCAGAGGAATTTATCACAGGGAGTGTGGGGTAAACAGTGGCCGTTTGAGTTGAAACACTGCTTCCCAGGTTCCCCACTCCTCCCCTGGTGACTTCATGTAATAATAATAATCTTTATTAGTGTCACAATTAGGCTTACATTAACACTGCAATGAGGTTACTGTGAAAATCCCCTAGTCGCCACACCCCGGCACCTGTTCGGGTACACAGAGGGAGAATTCAGAATGTCCAATTCACCTAACAACATGTCTTTCGGGACTTGTGGGGGCAAACCGAAGCACCCGGAGGAAACCCACGCAGACACAGGGAGAACGTGCAGACTCCGCACAGACAGTGACCCAGCTGGGAATCGAACCTGGGACCCTGGCACTGTGAAGCAACAGTGCTAACCACTGTGCTACCCTGCTGAATCATTCAATCAATTGGATTCTCCTTTCAACTTACCCTCTTTAACCAAGCCTTTGATCACATGTTCTAATATCTGCTGATGTGGCTGGGTGTCAGATTCCGTCAGGTAACTTTCCTGTATCATAGAGGTAAAGAGCAGAAAGTGCAAATGGGAATATCACCAGCTTACTCCACACTCGCTTCTCACCTGGAACTCTTTATTTCCCTCTCACTCTCTCTTTTTCTCTCTCTCTCTCTCTCTCTCTCTCTCTCCCCCCCCCCCCCCCCCCCCCCCCCAATTTCTTTCATACTCTACTTCCAATTGTATCCTTCTCACTCTCTAGTCCACCTTTTTCAAATCTCTTTAGCTAGTGGCAACTTGAGGGGTCAGATTTCTGTCTCTGCAGGCAAGGGCAGCATGGTGACCTCACAGTGCCAGAGATCCGAGTTGAATTCAAGCCATGGGAGACTGTGCGGAGTCTGCACGTTCTCCCTGTGTCTGCGTGGGTTTCCTCTGGTTTCCTCCCACAGTCCAAAGCTGTGCAGGTTAGGTCTTGCTAAATTGCCCTTAGTGCCCGAAGGTGTGCAGGTGGGGTTACGGGGGAGTGGGCCAAGGTAGGGTGTTCTTTCAGAGGGTCGGTGCAATCTCCATAGGCCAAATGGCCTCCTTCTGCACTGTAGGGGTTCTATAAGAGTCACAATTGTATTTCAGGATTGGTGTCGGATTGGAGGTCTTGTAATGCAGTGGGTAGCATCCCTGCCTTTAAACCAGAAGCTCCAGGTTAGAGTCCCATCCCAGGACTTGATGGCCGAGGACGATGCGTTCATAACACGGCCAAAACAATTTGGTTATCAACTTGTGTATCCTTCCAACACATGCAGGTGTTAAGCGTGGGAGAGATTCTTGGTCAGATATGTATGTGATGGAAAGGAATTGGAGCCTCTACTATCACCATTCCTAGCTCCAAGAGTACTAAATGCATGTTGCCACAGCAACCCGGACTCCCTGAATGACCCATAACACAACGCCAGCCTTGCTGTCCAGAGAGAACCATTCATTGTTCACCTCTGAATAAAGACAATGTGAGACAGGGTCAGACGGAGTAGGGGTGCTTATTTTACAGGGTATATTCCTACCTGAGACTCAGCCTTATTCCCCTCCCCAAACACCTAATCAAAGTACTGTTTGGAAGTTCCCACTTCCACAGATGAATTACATTTCTGGAGGCCTAAATTTGGTTGGCATGAGCTCTTGCATCATTGGCCCAAATTCAATCCCATTTGCACATCTAGCAACAACTGAATGAATGAGTTAATCTGTTCCAAGGACGGTCAGACCATGAAATCCGGTCTTTATTGATACTTGTTTAAACGATGCTCAGCATTTACTATCAAGCATTAAAAGCAGCAGAACAATTCAGCAGATGTTACGAACTGACAGAATCATTAAAGCTCAGATTACAAATTCAGTTTGAGTGTATTGTAGCACAGCACGAGTCAAAACAACATCAGCATAAACTCAATGTCCAAGATTGACGTAAGGTGAGTTTACACCCTATTTTAAAGCTGACAAATACCTAGATTTGAATAACTGATCTCATCTATCAGATACATTAAAATCCAGTTAGTTTAGCCTCAGGCTGATGCACCTCCCTGGGGGGGGCACGGTAGCACAGTGGTTAGCACAATTGCTTCACAGCTTCAAGATCCCAGATTCGATTCCCGGCTTGGGTCACTGTCTGTGCGGAGTTTGCACTTTCTCCCCGTGCCTGCGTGGGTTTCCTCCTCCGGTTTCCTCCCATAATCCAAAGATGTGCAGGTTAGGCGGATTGGCCATGCTAAGCTGCCATTAGTGTCCAAAAAGGTTAGGTGGGGTTACTGGGTTGCGGGGATAGCGTGGAGGCGTGGGCTTGGGTAGAGCAGTGTTCTTCAAACTTTTTTTCAGGGGACTCATTTTTACCAACCCGGCCGACATTCGCGACCCACGCCGGCCTTCCTGCGCTACCCACCATTTTCTCTTACCTCGTTTGCTGCTGACAAAAATGGAGGAAATGGTTTTGGGTCCCTTTGGCCCTCGTACACACTCCTCCAATGGAACCTGTTGGATGAAGGGGAAGACTTCCGGTGTTGGAAAGTATGGAGTCTCCATCTATCCAGAGTTGTGCATTTTTTCCTTGTAAAATTTTATCAAATAACCCCCCCCCCCCCCCCGAAGTTGTAAAACAAAAAGAATTAAATAAATGAAAAAAAATAAATGAATAAAACCCCCCCCCCGAACTTGTAAAACAAAAAGTTTTAAAACGGCCGCACTGCGCATGCGTGCCCGATCATCGGCGCGCATGCACATAGTTTGGCGCATGCGTGCCTATGATCTGGCACGCATGCGCAGTGCGGCCGCATTTTTTTTACATGTTCGCAGCCATTTTGAAGGCCGCTTGCAGCCGGCGTTATAAACAGCTGGCTGCTGCGGCTGTTGTGCGCAGATTTGCACGATCGGGAGCGCCGTGACGGATGGCTCAGCGACCCTCCCAACACCCACCCGCGGGTCGTGCCCCCGAGTTTTACAATGCCTGGGGTAGGGTGCTCTTTCCGGGGGCCATTGCAGACTCGATGGGCCGAGTGGCCTCCTTCTGCACTGTAGATTCTATGATTCTCCCAGCTGCGGGCTGATGCAAGCTTTGTATGTGAACTTTGTATTAGTGAGTGGGAGCAGGCAGCAAGAGGATCAACGTCACCATCTGCCTCCTCTTCCTCCTCCTGATGCCCCTTCTCCCCCTCAGAATTATCTGAAGTTGGTGTACACAGCAGGTGTAATGAGTGGAGCACAGCGCACCACGATCATTCCGGAAACAGCGCCAAGTATGAACTGAAGGTTGCCTCCACATCTGTCCAGGCACCTAAGCGCGCGTATCTTCAGCATTGCTGATGGCCGTTTGATGACGTGCCCGATGGTAACACAGTTTTCGCTGTTTCGTTCCCGGGTCTCATTCTGCCATTTTCTGTCACCAGCGTCATCTTTCAGCGGGTATACCTTGCCTGCGAGCTAGGTGCCTGTCACCCTGCTTCGTGGCATGGAGAAGTTAGGGAGGGTGGATGAAGACAGCCCAGGAATCAAGTGCTCACCCGCAGAAACACTTGACTGTGTCTGCACACTTGTGCAGACTGATGGGAGTGAAGACCCTTACGGTCAGCAAATACTCCTGGCTGATTTGAGAGTGCCAGGATTGTCATGTACATGCAGTCGCTAATGCCCCGTGCCTGTGATAAGATAGACACATGGAGCTCAGAGAGCCCAGTGTTCTGGTGTGAAGTCTTCACATTTTCCCTAGCTTTTAGATCCCCCAATGTTAACCAAACCTGCACAGTCACCCAGATTAAAGCTCCTTCTGTCTTTCCATCCCTGACTTTGATTTTCCCTCTCTCTGTCTCTGTGTTTTGTTGTTTCTCTCTCTGTCTCTCTGTGTCTTTCTCTGTCTTTTTCTCTCTCACTCCACCTGTGTCCCTCTCTGTCTGTGTCACACCGTTTCTCTATCCCTCTTTTGCTTTCTCTCTGTCTTCCTCACTCTCTGTGTGTCTCTCTCTGGCCTCTCCTTATCGTGCTTTTATTTGTTTCTCTGTCTTCCTCACCGTTTGTGTCTCTGTCTATCTCACGTTCTGTTTCTGTCTGTCTGTCTCTCTCTGTCTGTCTGTCCCTCTCGCTGGCTCTCCTTAGCGTTCTTTTATTTGTTTCATTTGTTGTGGGCCAGGGTTTAGAAAACACCAAAGTATATTATGGAGTTCACCTGACCTCTCACTGTTTATTGAATTTGGCTATGATGAGCGCAAGAGCCTGCCTTTCAGGTGTTATTCATCAGAGTTCTTAGGTGCTTTTAATCAAAAAACAAGCTTTATTCTACGAATTTAGTTAACATTTGCATAAATGCACACATTAAGAATTTTTATCAACTACAACCATAAAGACCCCACACAGCTTCAGTAATCTATGTATAACCCTTAATGAATACCCCCTTAACTGTTCCAATTCAATAACAAAATCCAAGTAAAACTAGAAACCCCTTTTCAAAGGTGTGGCCCAGCACACGGCACTCTCACTGGTATAAGACTTGTTATTGATACTCTGCTCCCCTTTTCAAACAGCAGATTTGAATTCCTTCCAGAAAGCAATTATCTCTTTTAAGTTATCAAGTAGTCTGGAAACAGCTTTTAAAATGAAGATAGAGAAACACTTCTTTCAATCTGTGCAGTTCATACCAGTCCAAACTCATAGCGAAAGTAAAACCCACAGAGCCACAGCCCAACACCACCCACACAATGACATCACTGAAGCCATGTGATAAGACAAAAACATTTCTAAAGGGACACTCCCATGACACTCTGTCTTCCTCACTGTTTGTGTGTCTCTCTCACTTTCTGTTTCTGGCTGTGTCACTCTCTCTCTCACCGTGTCTCCTCTCTCTCTCTCTTTCCCTCACTGTCTCCCACTCTCTCTCGCTCCCTGTCTCTCTCCCTCTCTGCCTCTCTCTCTCCCACTCTGCCTCTCTCTCACTCTCTCTGCCTCTCACTCTCTTTACCTCACACTCTCTCTCTGCCTCTCACTCTCTCTCTGCCTCTCACTCTCTCTCTGCCTCTCACTCTCTCTCTGCCTCTCACTCTCTCTCTGACTCTCACTCTCTCTCTGCCTCTCACCCTCTCTCTGCCTCTCACTCTCTCTCTGCCTCTCACTCTCTCTCTGACTCTCACTCTCTCTCTGACTCTCACTCTCTCTCTGACTCTCATTCTCCGCCTGTCTCTCTCTCTCTGTCTGTCTTTCTCTCAGCCTCTCCCTCTCTCTGTCTTTTCTCTATCTGCCAAGACCCTAAGCTTTGGAATTCCTTCCCTAAATCTTCCCACCTCTCCCCTCCAAGAAGAGTCTTTTTAAAATTGACCCCTCCATGATTTGTCCTAATATCTCTTTATGCAGCTCAATGTCCAGTTTTGTCTATCACTAATGTTCCCGTGAAGCACTCCTTACTACATTGAGGGTTCTATATAAATACAAGCTTTTGATTTTGAGTGTGTTGCTGCATTGTAGCACTCAGTCTCTCCTAATGACCTGTCTGTTCCCTTTGCTCAGACTAGGCCTGGTTCCACAAGCAGAGTCTTTAACATCACAGCTCCTCCAGTGCTATCCACGGGACAGGAGTTCCGCAGAGGATGCCCTGGCACACGAGTACTTCAGCAGTCTACCCCTTGCCTTGTTCCAGCTTCCTGACAGTATGTACATGTTCATTCCTGTTACAAACCTATATTTGCTCTGCTGCGCACAAATATATAGACTATCAGGAAATATATAGACTATCAGGATTGAGTGAGAACAGTCACCAGGGAGAGTGGCAATGGAAATGTGAGCAATGTGGAGAATAGTCACAGTAAAATGAGCCACCATTGAACAATCGAACATTGTAATGATGTACCAGGTGGTAATGCCAGGGTTGCCCAAATCCCAAAGGAAAACTTGAACAAGTTATCACAATAGTTTGCAGTTTGCAACTTATTTTGAGAAGGTATCTACACTCAAGCCAGGTGCAAAAAATTCAAATCACTTTTGGAGATTTAAAATATTAAGTTTAAACAATTATTAAAAAAGAAAACTTAAACACACAAGATTACGTTTAAACAGTTAACAGTTGTTCTACAAACATTTCCCAAAATATTTCAGCTTGATTAAACTCAGAGCTAAATACCCCGTTTAGGCAACAATTCTCACAGATTACCACAACATCCACTGTTGCTACAAGGTTAAGTATTACTAAGGGTTCTTCCTCTCTCACTTGATACAATCCTTGGGCGCGATTCTCCGACCCCCCCCCCACCGGGTCGGAGAATCGCCGGGGGCTGGCGTGAATCCCGCCCCCGGCGTGTCCCGAATTCTCCGCCACCAGAGATTCGGCGGGGGCGGGAATCGCGCCGCACCGGTCGGCGGGAATTGCGCTGGTCGGCGGGCCCACCCCTGGCGATTCTCCGGCCTGCGATGGGCCGAAGTCCCGCCGCTGTCAAACCTCGCCAGCCGGCGTGGATTAGACCTCCTTTTCAACGGCGGGACAAGGCGGCACGGGCAGGCTCCGGGGTCCTGGGGGGGGCGCGGGGCGATCTGGCCCCGGGGGGTGCCCCCACGGTGGCCTGGCCCGCGATCGGGGCCCACCGATCTGTGGGCGGGCCTGTGCCATGGGGGGACTCTTTTTCTTCCGCCTTCGCCATGGTCTTCACTATGGCGGAGGCAGAAGAGACCCCCTCCCCTCCGCATGCGCGGGGATGCCGTGAGCGTCCGCTGACACCCCCGCGCATGCGTCGCCCAGTGAAGACCTTTCGCCTCCGGCTGGCGTGGCGCCAAAGGCCTTTCCCGCCAGCCGGTGGAACGGAAACCGCTCCGGCGCGGGCCTAGCCCCTCAAGGTGAGGGCTTGGCCCCTAAAGGTGCGGAATTCTCCACACCTTTGGGGCAGCCCGGCGCCGGACTGATCCGCACCGATTTTGGGGCCGGGTAGCGGACATTGCGCCGTTCGCGGAGAATCCTGCCCCTTGTCTTTTCTGAGGGTTGCTGCAGGCTACTTTATTCATAGGTCTGTTTTCAGCCCACATACTCTTCAGAATCTCAAGACCAGACTCACCTAAACTTCAAATCTCTCTTGAAGTATGATTTTCCCCTTTCACATTTAAATCCATTGTTTTACAACCCTTTGGAAGTTCCCTTTTCCAGAATATACAGATCTTTCATGTTCTTTCTATGACTACAACTTTTGGGTAAAAATAAACTTAATATTTTGCTTTATTCATTTATGAAGGGCAGCACGGTAACACAAGTGGCTAGCACTGTGGTTTCACAGCTCCAGGGTCCCAGGTACAATTCCCCACTGGGTCACTATCTGTGCGGAGTCTGCACGTTCTCACCATGTCTGCGTGGGTTTCCTCCGGGTTCTTCGGTTTCCTCCCACAGTCCAAAGACGTGCAGGGTAGGTGGATTGGCCATGCTAAATTGCCCTTAGTGACCAAAAAGGCTAGGAGGGGTTATTGGGTTACGGGGATAGGTTGGAAATGAGGGCTTAAGTGGGTCGGTGCAGACTCGATGGGCCAAATGGCCTCCTTCTGCACTCTCTGTTCTATGATCTTTGCCATCTATACATTTCCTTTGAAATATAATAGTTAAACTTCTAGTCACCTCCCTCATCTTCCCAATGCAAATCTCAAGCTGCTCACTAGTGCCATTTCAGCACTGCTCATCTCCACTTCAAAATCCTTGCTTTCACACCTAATCCATTTTGATATTTTTAACATTGCAGTCTGTCTTCAGTCTAACTAAATTAGTCACACACACATACTATACCACAGTAATATTGAGAAAATCTTGTAAAATATGGGGCGTGATTTAACTGAATGGGAACGGCCCCATAATGGACACATTTAGCTGGCTTTTTCCCAACACTGCACTATTTATCAGGACTCTGCTGCTATTTGGGGCCTCAGTGGGGAATGCACCGACGAGGCCACACTTAGTTCCGTTTCCTAAACTGGGGAGCTCGATTCGCCGGAACTCCTCAGTGCAGAGTGAGATTAGGATGACATTTTTAAATGCCGTCCTGACCTCTCAGCCCTCTGGCACAACCCCCAAAGCCCCATCTCACCTATAAGGGGGTCCTTGAGCTTCCCTGTCCACCTGCGAAGGGCACCCCGGGTCCAATCCTCGTTGCGAGAAAATGCCACCTTAGCAGTGCCTGGCTGGCACACAGGTGGCACTACCAGGGTGCCAGGTTGGTGGTGCCCAAGTGGCACCAGCAGTGCCAGGGTGCCACCTTCCCAGAGGGTAAGCACCTGGGGACCTCCGATCCCCTGGGAGACCCCCACAAATACTGTTCCGTCTGGTCCCTGTTTGTGGAGACTAGCACTGAATGGTGCTCACCTGAGATCTCTGAGGTGAAGGGTTAGACTAACTGTCTCACTCTAATATGCAGATTTGCAAGATAGCGGTCCCACCCACAGTGGGCGGGATTCAGATCGCGAGATTGCATTCGATCTCGGGAGGCGTGGCGAGCCGAGTAGATCCCAGAAGACGGACCTCCCAGCATCTATTGGCCACGCCGTGCTGCCTTTCGGTCACAACGCGGCCAGTAGATGATGCCCATGATATTTGTGTCACAACATTCAATAGTTAAAACCAAGGAAGCCTTGTGGGGCAGTGGGGAGTGTTCTTGCCTCTGGGCCAGGTGCTCCAGGTCCGAATCTCACTCCAGGACTTAACAGCCAAGGAGGGTACATTCATAGCGCAACCAAAAAGGTTTATTATCAACTTGTAAATCCTTCCAACACACTAATGGCTAGCAGTAAGAATGGCAGAGATTCCTGGGCAGCCATGTGATGGAAAGAACATTGTAGCCTCTACCATCCCTGTCCATAGTTCAAGACTACAACATGCATGTAAAGGTGTATGCTGACACAGATACTCTGGCTCCTTGGGGGAGCTAGTTGGCTCAGTTGGCTGGACGGCCGGTGTGGATCCGATTGGTTTCCACAGCACGGGGTTTGACCCCCATCCCAGCTGATTCCTTGCCCTCCCCATGGTGGAGGTTGTGGTACTGTGGGTCAGAGACCTGAAGAAGTAATAACTTAAAAGAAAAAAGAAAAAAATGATGCGTAACTTATAATTGAAAAAATAATAAATTTGGACTTTGGGGAAATTGGCAAATTTTGAGTGAATACTCCAGGTGGATAATGACCAAATTGATTTTCTGTTAGAGTGTGCGTGAGTCGTGTAGTTTGTGTGACAGACCAGTTCTGTAAGACAGCTAATACTGGGCCCAATATCAACGGGGAAATATCCAGAGAGGTGTGCCCTGTCATGTCACATGGACAATCTGGGAGTATGTTGAGCGTGTACTTCAGGGTTTTTTTAACTGGACCACACGTTTTAATTTCTGTGTTTCCTTTCCAATCCGCGACACTGGTGTGTTCAGGAACTGATCGCTACTTTGGTATTTAAAGGGCCAAAACAAAGCTGGAATTTGGAGGTGTTGGAATTGGGAAGAAGGGAGGAGGCAGTTGCAGAATCAGAGTTGAGACATTCAAGGGCCCTCCCTTGATGGGCTGCCGGGGGGCTGTGAGAGGGCTGAGGGATGTCCTATCCTCCAGCAGCAGGAGGCAAAAAAAAGAAGGTAATGGATGGAGATTGCCCAGGAGGTAAACAGCAAGTGCCTCATGCAACACTTCTGGGTGCAGTGCAGGGAGAGGTTCAATGATCTAACCAGACCAGGGAAGGTGGACACAATTGCACAGTCACCTGCATCCCGCTGCATACATCACCTCCACTGCCAGATTCGGCCTTCTGGGTCCTCACACCCACTGACCTTGCAAATGAGCTGATCCTTCACAGTCTCTGCATTCACTCGCACTGTCACGACAATGCAGTGCAGCCCCGAATTACAGAAGGACATATTGCTCTTTTAAATAAGACATGTTTTTTAAAAAAGGAAATACAAACAAAAACGGGCTGAGACGGCAAAGTAACCATTTGCCGGAATTCTGAAGTGGATTATACTCGGTCCCGAGAGAGACAAGAAAATTCTGCATCTATTTTCAGACAGACATTACAAAGGGTGCTCAGGTGGCAGTGCCAAGGTGCCTGGCTGCCAGGGGCAGTGCCATAGTACTACCCTGCCCTGTCCCCGACCACCAGGAACCCCACCCCAGGTGCTGTTATGCCTGGTCCATGTTTGTGTGGGACAGTACTAAACGGCGCCTTGGCGAGGTCTCAGGCCCAGCCGGTGAGTCCCGGGCGCTGCATGAAACCAGTGTCCAGGTATTTAAATGAGCCATTAGGGGCTCTCCTGGGATTCACCTGCTGTGCCTGGATCTACGCTGGTCACCAGAGGGTCATTGAATCGTGCCAATGAGGGCAGATGACCAGAAACTAGTATGGCAGGGGGGTGGGCACGGGAGCAATAGGTCAGAAGGTGAGAGCATTGAGGGAGAACTAGGGAATAGGGACAGTGTGGCTCTGAGGCAGAGCAGACAGGGAGAAGTTGCTGAACACAGCGGGTCTGGTGGCCTGAAGTGCGTATGTTTTAATGCAAGAGGTATTACGGGTAAGGCAGATGAACTTAGAGCTTGGATTAGTACTTGGAACTATGATATTGTTGCCATTACAGAGACCTGGTTGAGGGAAGGGCAGGATTGGCAGCTAAACGTTCCAGGATTTAGATGTTTCAGGCGGGATAGAGGGGGATGTAAAAGGGGAGGTGGAGTTGCGCTACTGGTTCGGGAGAATATCACAGCTGTACTGCGAGAGGACACCTCAGAGGGCAGTGAGGCTATATGGGTAGAGATCAGGAATAAGAAGGGTGCAGTCACAATGTTGGGGGGTTACTACAGGCCTCCCAACAGCCAGCGGGAGATAGAGGAGCAGATAGGTAGACAGATTTTGGAAAAGAGTAAAAACAACAGGGTTGTGGTGATGGGAGACTTCAACTTCCCCAATATTGACTGGGACTCACTTAGTGCCAGGGGCTTAGACGGGGCGGAGTTTGTAAGGAGCATCCAGGAGGGCTTCTTAAAACAATATGCAGACAGTCCAACTAGGGAAGGGGCGGTACTGGACCTGGTATTGGGGAATGAGCCCGGCCAGGTGGTAGATGTTTCAGTAGGGGAGTATTTCGGTAACAGTGACCACAATTCAGTAAGTTTTAAAGTACTGGTGGACAAGGATAAGAGTGGTCCTAGGATGAATGTGCTAAATTGGGGGAAGGCTAATTATAACAATATTAGGCGGGAACTGAAGAACCTAGATTGGGGGCGGATGTTTGAGGGCAAATCAACATCTGACATGTGGGAGGCTTTCAAGTGGCAGTTGAAAGGAATTCAGGACCGGCATGTTCCTGTGAGGAAGAAGGATAAATACGGCAATTTTCGGGAACCTTGAATGACGAGAGATATTGTAGGCCTCGTCAAAAAGAAAAAGGAGGCATTTGTCAGGGCTAAAAGGCTGGGAACAGACGAAGCCTGCGTGGAATATAAGGAAAGTAGGAAGGAACTTAAGCAAGGAGTTAGGAGGGCTAGAAGGGGTCATGAAAAGTCATTGGCAAATAGGGTTAAGGAAAATCCCAAGGCTTTTTACACGTACATAAAAAGCAAAAGGGTAGCCAGGGAAAGGGTTGGCCCACTGAAGGATAGGCAAGGGAATCTATGTGTGGAGCCAGAGGAAATGGGCGAGGTACTAAATGAATACTTTGCATCAGTATTCACCAAAGAGAAGAAATTGGTAGATGTTGAGTCTGGAGAAGGGTGTGTAGATAGCCTGGGTCACATTGAGATCCAAAAAGAAGAGGTGTTGGGTGTCTTAAAAAATATTAAGGTAGATAAGTCCCCAGGGCCTGATGGGATCTACCCCAGAATACTGAAGGAGGCTGGAGAGGAAATTGCTGAGGCCTTGACAGAAATCTTTGGATCCTCGCTGCCTTCAGGGGATGTCCCGGAGGATTGGAGAATAGCCAATGTTGTTCCTCTGTTTAAGAAGGGTAGCAAGGATAATCCCGGGAACTACAGGCCGGTGAGCCTTACTTCAGTGGTAGGGAAATTACTGGAGAGAATTCTTCGAGACAGGATCTACTCCCATTTGGAAGCAAATGGACGTATTAGTGAGAGGCAGCACGGTTTTGTGAAGGGGAGGTCGTGTCTCACTAACTTGATAGAGTTTTTCGAGGAGGTCCCTAAGATGATTGATGCAGGTAGGGCAGTGGATGTTGTCTATATGGACTTCAGTAAGGCCTTTGACAAGGTCCCTCATGGTAGACTAGTACAAAAGGTGAAGTCACACGGGATCAGGGGTGAGCTGGCAAGGTGGATACAGAACTGGCTAGGCCATAGAAGGCAGAGAGTAGCAATGGAAGGATGCTTTTCTAATTGGAGGGCTGTGACCAGTGGTGTTCCACAGGGATCAGTGCTGGGACCTTTGCTCTTTGTAGTATATATAAATGATTTGGAGGAAAATGTAACTGGTCTGATTAGTAAGTTTGCAGACGACACAAAGGTTGGTGGAATTGCGGATAGCGATGAGGACTGTCGGAGGATACAGCAGGATTTAGATTGTTTGGAGACTTGGGCGGAGAGATGGCAGATGGAGTTTAATCCGGACAAATGTGAGGTAATGCATTTTGGAAGGTCTAATGCAGGTAGGGAATATACGGCGAATGGTAGAACCCTCAAGAGTATTGAAAGTCAAAGAGATCTAGGAGTACAGGTCCACAGGTCATTGAAAGGGGCAACACAGGTGGAGAAGGTAGTCAAGAAGGCATACGGCATGCTTGCCTTCATTGGCCGGGGCATTGAGTATAAGAATTGGCAAGTCATGTTGCAGCTGTATAGAACCTTAGTTAGGCCACACTTGGAGTATAGTGTTCAATTCTGGTCGCCACACTACCAGAAGGATGGGGAGGCTTTAGAGAGGGTGCAGAAGAGATTTACCAGAATGTTGCCTGGTATGGAGGGCATTGGCTATGAGGAGCGGTTGAATAAACTCGGTTTGTTCTCACTGGAATGAAGGAGGTTGAGGGGAGACCTGATAGAGGTATACAAAATTATGAGGGGCATAGACAGAGTGGATAGTCAGAGGCTTTTCCCCAGGGTAGAGGGGTCAATTACTAGGGGGCATAGGTTTAAGGTGAGAGGGGCAAGGTTTAGAGTAGATGTACGAGGCAAGTTTTTTACGCAGAGGGTAGTGGGTGCCTGGAACTCGCTACCGGAGGAGGTGGTGGAAGCAGGGACGATAGTGACATTTAAGGGGCATCTTGACAAATACATGAATAGGATGGGAATAGAGGGATACGGACCCAGGAAGTGTAGAAGATTGTAGTTTAGTCGGGCAGCATGGTCGGCACGGGCTTGGAGGGCCGAAGGGCCTGTTCCTGTGCTGCACATTTCTTTGTTCTTTGTTTTGTTTGAAAGGGAAGGTTTTCAGGAAGTGTCTGAA
Source organism: Scyliorhinus torazame (assembly GCF_047496885.1). NCBI lineage: Eukaryota > Metazoa > Chordata > Chondrichthyes > Carcharhiniformes > Scyliorhinidae > Scyliorhinus > Scyliorhinus torazame. The sequence continues at coordinate 189,869,568 of NC_092708.1, read as the reverse complement.
AGGAGGAAAGTGAGCTAAATGGGGTGGTTTCGGGAGGGAATTTCAGAACTTGGGGCCCAGGTAACTAAAGGCACGGCCACTAACGGTGGAGCGATTATAACCAGGAATGAACAAGAGGCCAGAATTAGAGGAGAACAATACCGTGGAGGTTTGTGGGACTGGAGGGGATTACAGAGGTACAAAGGGGGCGATTCAATGGAGGGGTTTGAGAAAAAGGATAAGAATTTTAAAGTCACGATGTAGCTTGGCTGGGAGATAGTGTAGGTTGGCAAGCCCAGCCGTGATAAGGGACTTGCTTAAAGTCACTGGCAGCTGACATTGGATGACTCTAAGTCTGCCAAGGGTAGAAGTGGGAGAGCCAGGAATGTGTCCAAAGTGCAGTCCTGCGCACTGTGAGCAGGCCAGTGTGGCTGGGCCATGACAGGGATGAATGTGAAAGGCAAGTATGGGATTGTGGAGTCCACTTAAAACATCCTCATTCTCCCCGCTGCCTCCCCACTTCCAACCTCAGTTGGACCCTCACACACTGCCTCATGTTCTGATGGCCCAGTTTTCTCTTGCCCAGATACTCTAAAGGGCATTATCATTGCTGCTCTCAGTATGACGTGACATACAGGAGCAGGCCATCTGAAGGAATGAGATAGTGGGTACACCTTTTTTCTGGAAGGGCTTCCAGAAGACAGCGACCCGGTGGAATTCTATAAGAAGTTTTCGGAGACATTGAGCCCACTGCTGGTGAGGACATTTAATGAAGCAAGAGAGAACGCAGTCCTCCCCCCAACAATGTCGCAGGCCTCAATTTCATTGATCCTGAAATGGGAGAAGGATCCGGAGCAATGCGGGTCATACAGGCCGATTTCTCTACTAAATGTGGATGCCAAACTGCTGGCTAAGATACTGGCCACAAGGATAGAGGACTGTGTACCAGGGGTGATAGGGGAAGACCAGACAGGATTTGTAAAGGGCAGGCAACTCATGGCAATTTTCGAAGGCTTTTAAATGTTATTATGAAGGCCTCGGAAGGAGGGGAGATGGAGGTGGTGGTTGCGATGGATGCGGAGAAGGTTTTTGATCGGATGGAGTGGGATTACCTGTGGGAGGTGCTGGGGAACGTTATGTGGATCCCAGGGGAATTTGGTAATTTGTCGGGGTATAAATTGAACATGGGAAAAAGTGAGATGTTCGCAATATAGGGGAGAGGACAGGAGAAGAGACTGGGAGAGCTGCCGCTTAGAATGGTAGGGAAGAGCTTTCGATATCTGGGAATCCAGGTGACCCGGGAATGGGAGGCACTGCAAAAGTTAAACCAATCCCGGCTAGTCGAACAAATGGAAGGGGACTTTAAGTGATGGGACATGCTCCCGCTATCACTGGCGGGGAGGTACAGACCGTGAAGATGACAGTCCTCCCAGATTTCTGTTTGTCTTTCAGTGCCTCCCCATCTTCATCCCAAAGGCCTTTTCCAAGCGGGTGAATAAGGTTATCTCCGGCTTTGTGTGGGCGGATAAAACCCCGCGAGTGAAGAAAGTGTTGCTGGAGTGCAGTCGGGCGAGGGTGTGTTGGCGCTGCCGAACTTCTGCAATTACTACTGGGCGGCTAATATAGCCATGATCAGGAAGTGGGTAGTGGGGGAGGGGTCGGTGTGGGAGCGGATGGAAGCGGCGTCATGCAAAGACACCAGTCTGGGAGTATGGATAACGGCACCTCTTCCGTTCTCGCCGGCCCGATACTCCACAGGTCCGGTGGTGGTGGCGGCTCTGAGAATCTGGGGGCAGTGGAGGTGATATAAGAGAGTGGAGGGAGCATCGGTTTGCACCCCGATTTATAATAATCATCGGTTTGTACCGGGTAGGCCAGATGGCGGGTTCCGGAGTTGGCAAAGGGCAGGAATTTGAATGATGGGGGACCTATTTATAGACAGGAGCTTCCCCAGCTTGAAAGCCTTGGAGGATAAATTTGAATTGCCAGCAGGGAATGGGTTTAGGTATCTGCAGGTACGAGACTTCTTGAGAAGGCAGGTTCCGGCCTTCCTGTTGCTGCTGCCACAGGGGATACAGGACAGAGTGGTCTCCAGTACATGGGTGGGAGAGGGGGAAGGCATCAGATATCTACCAGGAACTTTTGGAATCAGAGGAAACTCCGGTGGAGGAGCTCAAGGGCAAGTGGGAAGACGAGCTAGGGGGAGTGATAGAGGAGGATCTGTGGGCGGATGCCCTAAGCAGGGTTAATACATCCTCATCATGTGCCAGGCGTAGCCTGATACAGTTCAAGGTAGTCCACCGGCACACATGACTGCATCGAGGGCAGGTGTGCGAGGTGCGCGGGAAGCCCAGCAAATCATGTCCACATGTCTTGGGCATGCCCGAAGCTCAGAGGGTTTTGGCAGTGTTTTGCTAAGGCAATGTCTCAAAACACGGGTGGCGCCGAGTCCAGAAGTAGTGATCTTTGGAGTGTCTGAAGAGCCGGGAGTTCAGGGGGGGAAAGAGGCCGACGTCTTGGCCTTTGCCTCCCTGGTAGCCCGGAGACGGATCTTGTTAATGTGGAGGGACTCGAAGCCCCCGAGTGTAGAGACCTGGGTTAGTGACATGGCTGGGTTTCTCAGTCTGGAGAAAATAAAGTTCGCCTTAAGAGGGTCAAGGTTTGGGTTCACCCGGAGGTGGCAGCCGTTCGTCGACTTTCTCGGGGAAAATTAAAGTGTCAGCAGAAGCAGAATTCCAAAGTTGGCGGGGGGGGGGGGGGCAGACTCTTGTTTTATGGGGGGGGTGAAGATTGTGATGTTGTGGGAATGTTTATTGTACCATGTTTATGTCGCTGTTTTTGTTATTATTATAAAAATCGCAAATACTCTAATAAAAATATATATTTTTTTTAAATAATGGGTTGAAGGGTGTGGAGAACGGGCAGGATGTGGAGTTGAAGCCAGGATGAGATCAGCCATGATCGTATTGAACGATGGGGCAGGCTCGAGAGGCTAAATTGCCTCCTCCTGCTCCTAGTACTTATGTTCTAAGAAAGAACTATTCTGTCTAATTCCCCCTTCCAGCTCTTGGTCTGTAGCCCTGGAGGTAACAGCACCTCAAGCACAAATCTGGTGTTCTTGATTAAAAAGGGGGGTTCTTGGTTAAAAAGGAGATCAGACGTTTTGAGGAGAAGGCAGGAGAATGCGGATGAGGAACATATCAGCCATGATCAAATGATGGAACAGACTCGATGGGCTGAATTGCCTAATTCTACTCCCATATGTTGTGGTCTTCTGGACTCTAAACTGCCCTCTGAAATGGCCTGGCAAGCCGTTCAATGCAAGGACATTTGGGGATGGACAACAAATGCTGGGCCAGCCAGCGACACCCAGATCCCATGAAAGAATAAAGAGGAAATCTGAGCAGCTAGCTGTATGGTGCCCTCATCGTCCTCCGCCTCCTGCTGAATATCTTTGTCATGTTCGGCTCTGCTGCTCCCCTCTCTGCTATCCAGCAAGGAGTCACTGAACAGCAGGAAGCTGCTGCAGCTGATGCCAGTCACTTTGTATCTCAGATGAGACAGCTATTCCCCATCCTGATGTGATTCAGTGAACATCCGCACAGTGGAGAATAACCTCTCACAAACAGTAACCAAATATTTTCCCCTGGAGAAGGTGAGGGAGGAGTTGCAGGTGCTTTGTATTTAGTGAAGCATTTCACCGGCGATAACTCAGCGTCCTCCTTCTGCACTGCTCTTGCCCTGTCAGTGAGCCTCATGTTGAACTTGGCCATATGTCCATTAGCAACATTTCCCTGCCAAGAGGAGGTGAGGGGACGATTACATAAATACTCACTGTGCTGGAGTGAAACCTGCAATTTCTGGTAGAACCCTGTGTCACACTCTCTTTCTCTCCCACCCTGTGCCACTTTCTTTCTCTCACACCCTGTGCCACTTTCTTTCTCTCCCACCCTGTGCCACTCTCTTTCTCTCCCACCCTTTGCCACTCTCTGTCTCTCGCTCCCACCCTATGCCACTGTCTCCCATCCTGTGCCACTTTCTCTCTCCCACCCCCTCTCCCTTCCACCTTGTACCACTCTCTCTCTTCCCCCCCCCATTCTGTGCCACTCTCTCTCTCCCACCCTGTGCCACTCTCACTCTCCCACCCTCTCTCCCTCCTACCCTGTGCCACACTGTCACTCCCGCCCACCCTGTGCTGTCCTGTCGCTTACTCCAGATGTAATTCCCCCCCACCCCCCCCACACCGTCCCAAATATACCCACTCCGATGGGTCAGAGACTCCCCTCAATGTCAGCACCATTGTCATTTCCACTGTGTGTGAGGGGGTGCAGGATAGGTTGGCAGTGCCGGTAGCAGAGGGCACAGTATTAATCTTTTGTGAAGGAATTGAGCTTCACGCATCCCACGAGACACTGTCGGTATCTGAATTGTATTTTTAGTGCTACGCCAGGTATTGGGTCCACAGCACTCTCCTTCATGCCCCGCAATGCTGCTGCCATTCTTTCTCTTGCAGTGGTTTCCATCTTTAGCGTGACTGGAGTTCGCCTGGAGCCTGAGGCCAGGAATGCTTTTCATCCCTTTCGGAAGGTCAGGTGCACCTCAATTCTTGCCTGACGTGGGGAGAGAACAGGACAGGTGAGGCACGGAGCGGGGTCTTACCGCAACCCCCCAGGAGGGCATGGGAAAAAGCTGCTTAAAATGGGTGGTGGGGGAAGAGGGGGAGGGTTATTTCCAAAGCCAGAGAGTCTGGGACTCAGAGCTGACTGTCAATCTGGGATGGGGAGGCTGACTGGGTCAGCTAGGCTCCCTGGGCAATACCGTCCTCATCGGCCTGTTGACACAAACCTCTTCAACAATATTTTCTGAGCATCGATAGGGTAAGTCTCTCTCATACAGTGAGGCTCAACCTGGGACTCAGGTTCCTCCATGGAAATGGCAGTGATTTAACAAGAACAAAAATGAACATCTCTCTCTCTCTGCCTCTCCCTCCCTGGGTTCCCACTGTAATATTTGAAGAATCTTAAACGTGTTCCTTGTTGTTACTCACAGCACAGTGGATGTACCTCCACCACATGCACTGCAGTGGTTCAAAAAGGCAGCTCACCGCCACCTTCTCGAGGGCAATTAGGGATGGACAATAGATGCTGACCTGGCCAGCAATGCCCACATCCCATGAAAGAATTTTTTAAAAGGCTGCAATGTTCTGCCAACATTTCCTTCAGCAGCCTCAATTTATTTACCAGAATGAGGTATCGGACAATGATAATGAACAGGAAGCCCAGATGGGTTGCCTCCTTGATCTGGGTACTGAGGCCGCTCCCTTTTTGCTTTTGCACTGATTGTAGAGTCTCTTTGCGCCTTCCTTCCACAAAGCAATCGTCTATTTGAACATTTGCGTGCATCTAGTATATGGTTTTCAAGCTTGACTAGGATGAAATCCTCCATATTGGCTTGGATTGGAGATTAGCTGGCTAGCAAGAAGCAGAGAATTGGCATAAATGGGTCTTCCTCTGGTTGGCAGGATGTGATGTGTGGTATGCCACATGGATCAGTCTAGGGCCTCAACTTTTACAATTGATAGAAATTATTTGGATGAAGGGACGGCTCCTAGATTTGCTGATGACACAAACTTATGTAGGGAAGTAAATTGTGAAAAGGACGTAAGGAGACTACAAAGGAATTTAAATAGGTTAAGAGAGTGAGCAAAGATCTGACAAATGGAGTATAATGTGGGAACATGTGGATTGTTCATTTTGACAGGAAGAATAAAAAAGCTTATCTGAATGGTGAGAGATTGCAGAGCTCTGGGATTCAGAGGAACAAAAGGCTAATATACAGGTACAGCAAGTAAATAGAAAGCTAATTAATAGCATGTTATTGTTTATTGTGAGGGAGGTTATGCTTCAATTATACAGGGCACTGGTGAGAGCATATCTGGGGTATTGTGTACAGTATTGGTCTCCTTATTTACGGAAGGGTGTAAATGCGTTGGAAGCAGTTTAGTGAATGTTTACTAAACTAATAGCAGGAATGGGCGGGTTGTCTTATGAGGAAAGGTTGGACAGGCTCTGCTTGTATCCATTGGAGTTTAGAAGAGTAAGAGGCGACCTGAGGGGTGGATGTGGAGACAATGTTTCATCTTGTGGGACAATCTAGAACTAGGGGTCACTGTTTAAAAATAAGGTGCCACTCATTGAAAACGGAGATGAGGAGAAGGATTTTCTCAGAGGGTCGTGAGTCTCTCTAACTCTCAAAAGGCAGTGGAAGCAGAATATTTGAATATTTTTAAGGCAGAGCTGGATAGATTCAGGATTAACAAGGGGGGGGTGAAAGGTTATCAGGATGGGCAGGAATGTGGGGTTGAGGTCACAATCAGATCAGCCATGATCATATTGAATGGGAGAGCAAGCTCGAGGGGCCGAGTGGCCTCTCCCGCCCCCAATTTGAATATTCCTGTGGGGCTTCACTTGTCTCTCCCCTGAAGATAATTCCTTCTGACGCAAATTATATAAATGCGTTGAAGGCGGTTCAGAGGAGGTTCACTAAATTGTTACCTGGAATGAGGGGCTTGTCTTGTGAGGAAAGGTTGAACAGGCTGGGCTTCTTTCCAGAGCAGTTTAGAAGAGTGATGGGTGATTGGGTTGAAGTATATAAGATCCTGAATTGCTCTTTACAAAGAAAAGTACAGCACAGGAACAGGCCCTTCGGCCCTCCAAGCCCGTGCCGAGTTTAGGAGTTGCCTTTGCAGGACAGAGATGAATCATAGGATCACTACAGTTCAGAAGGAATCCATTGAGCCCATTGAGTCTGCTCCGACTCGCTCCAAGTGCCTAGGCCCATTCCCCTGCTCCATCCTCGCAGTCCCACCTAATCTGCACATCTTTGGACTGTGGGGAGGAACCGGAGAAAACCCATGAAGACACGGCGGGGAGAACATGCGAACTCCACACAGTCACCCAGATGAGGATAATTTCTTTTCCCCAGAGGGTTTTGCACCTTTGGGACTCATTACCTCAGAAGGTAGTGGAGGCTGGGGGTCACTAAATATTTTTAAGCTGGAGGTAGATAAGTTCTTGTTAGGCAAGGGAATCGAAGGTTATCGGGGGCGAGATGGGAATGTGGAATTCGAAACACAAAAAGATCAGCCATGATCTTATTGACCAGAGGGGCAGGTACGAAGGGCCAAAAGGCCTACATCTCCTATTTCATACGTACACATGATTGGATACCCAATGATTTCATCTCCTTAACCCTCTGCTCTTATACTTTGCAGATTGTTTTTTCTGAGATACTGCCATTCGACCTTCCAGACCCTCAACATCGAGAGAATGAAGACTCTCAGACTCGTTAGCGGACCTCATCTTCCTAAACTCTCAGTGCACCAACTTTCAATCCATGATGCTTCATAAGTGACCTGTCCTGGGAGTGTTTGATGGGGACAGTGTTGAGGGAGTTTTACTCTGTATATAACCCCGTGCTGTACATGTCCTGGGAGTGTTTGATGGGGACAGTGTAGAGAGAGCTTTACTCTGTATCTAACCCTGTGCTGTACCTGTCCTGGGAGTGTTTGATGGGGACAGTGTTGAGGGAGTTTTACTCTGTATATAACCCCGTGCTGTACCTGTCCTGGGAGTGTTTGATGGGGACAGTGTAGAGAGAGCTTTACTCTGTATCTAACCTTGTGCTGTACCTGTCCTGGGAGTGTTTGATGGGGACAGTGTTGAGGGAGTTTTACTTTGTATCTAACCCCGTGCTGTACCTGTCCTGGGAGTGTTTGATGGGGACAGTGTTGAGGGAGCTTTACTCTGTATCGAACCCCGTGCTGTACCTGTCCTGGGAGTGTTTGATGGGGACAGTGTAGAGGGAACTTTACTCTGTATCTGACCCCGTGTTGTACCTGTACTGGGAGTGTTTGATGGGGACAGTGTAGAGGGAACTTTACTCTGTATCTGACCCCGTGTTGTACCTGTACTGGGAATGTTTGATGGGGACAGTGTAGAGGGAGCTTTACTCTGTATCTAACCTTGTGCTGTGCCTGTCCTGGGTTTGTTTGATGGGGACAGTGTAAAGGAAGCTTTACTCAGTATCTAACCCTGTGTTGTACCTGTCCTGGGAGTGGTTGATGGGAACATGATGAGTGTTTTGGGCGGTAAGGTAGCACAGTGGTTAGCACTGATGCCTTACAGCTCCAGGGTCCCGGTTTCAATTCTAGCCTCGGGTGACAATGTGGAGTGTGCTCTTTCTCCCCCTGTCTGCGCGGGTTTCCTCCAGGTGCTCCAGTTTAGTCGCACAGTCCAAAGTTGTGCAGGTTAGGTGGATTGGCCATGCTAAATTGGGCCTTCGCATCAATAAGGTTAGGTGGGGTTACTGGGTTATGGGGATTGGGTGGAGGTGTCGGCTTAAGTAGGGTGCTCTTTCAAGGACCGGTGCAGGCTTGATGGGCTGAATGGCCTCCTTTTGCACTGTAGGGATTCTTTTTTTTTCTTTTTTAAAAATGCAGAATACCCAATCATCTTTTTTCCAATTAAGGGACAATTTTGTGTGGCCAGTACACCTACCCTGCACATCTTTGGGTTGTGGGGGTGAAACCCACGCAGACACGGGGAGAATGTGCAAACTCCACACAGACAGTGGCCCGGGATCGGGATCAAACCCGCATCATCTGTGCTGTAAGCAGTAGTGCTAACCACTGCACTACCGTACCGCCCTACACTGTAGGGATTCTATGACAATGTAGAGGGAGCTTTACTCTATCAAAAACCCCGTGTTGTACCTGTCCTGCGAGTGTTTGATGGGGACATGTAAAGGGACATTTACTCTGTGTCTAATCCCGTGCTGTACCTGCCCTGGGAGTGTTTAATGGGGACAGTGTAAAGGGAGCTTTACTCTTTATCTAACACTGTGCTGATGGGAGTGTTTGATGGGGACAGTGTAAAGGGAGCTTTCCTCTCTATCTAACCCTGTGCTGATGGGAGTGTTTGATGGGGACAGTGTAAAGGGAGCTTTCCTCTCTATCTAACCCTGTACTGTACCTGCCCTGGGAGTGTTTGATGGGGACAGTGTAAAGGGAGCTTTCCTCTCTATCTAACCTTGTGCTGTACCTGCCCTGGGAGTGTTTGATGGGGACAGTATAAAGGGAGCTTTCCTCTCTATCTAACCTTGTGCTGTACCTGCCCTGGGAGTGTTTGATGGGGACAGTGTAAAGGGAGCTTTCCTCTCTATCTAACCTTGTGCTGTACCTGCCCTGGGAGTGATTGATGGGGACAGTGTAAAGGGAGCTTTCCTCTCTATCTAACCTTGTGCTGTACCTGCTCTCTGTGCCAGAATTGGAATGCACTGTCATTTATTTGCTTTGATGAGCTCAGTTAACGTAAAAGCATATTGGAGATAATTGATATTTGGGGAAATATATTACTGGAAGTTATCATTGGCGTTGGTTGGGACAGGTGTGGTTCTAAGTTCATAGTTGGTTCCTGTGCTAGAGACTGATGACCCGAAAACCATACATGTGAGAAACAGTGTGAGCGATGCCCTTATCAGGATAGACTTGCCTCAATCTGCAGGCATTCAGATTCCTGAGTAAATAATGTAGGATATCCAGGTTCGGTCCTGGCTCTGGGTCACTGTCCGTGTGGAGTTTGCACATTCTCCCCGTGTTTGCGTGGGTTTCGCCCCCACAACCCAAAGGATGTGCAGGGTAGGTGGATTGCCCAGGTTAAATTGCCCCTTAATTGGAAAAAGTGAATTGGGTACTCTAAATTTTTTTTTTTTAATGTAGGGTATCATGTCCTCAGAAGCCACATTCCAGTGAGATCTCTACATTCACCACTGCCCCCCCCCTTCCACTCCACTTCAAATGTGAGGTTGATTGGGAGCTGGGGTTTGAGGGTGTGGCAATATGCAATTGACCTCAATAACAGAACAGCCCCACCAAATCCAAATTGATGTGTATGTGTTCCATTGTGAAGAGCGTCATTCTGGAGGACGTTCGATTTGCCCTTTTCCTCTGATATTGAGTGATGGACCTCACAACAGAGGACATAAATGGGCTGCAACTCATCAAACAAAAGGTGTGATCTCCCAGGGACAGTTAGATTTACCCAATTCACACAAGTGTTGCCCTTCCTGCTGACAGGAAAGAAGTTCCTGCTTTCGGCCAACTGCCTGCCGTTCATTCGTAATGTGGCACTTCCCAAGGGTTGTGAGATAATAATTTAGTTGATCTCCTGATGTGGCTCTGCACTAACCCTGTGCAATTTCCCAATCTACGGGAATGGCAAATTCGAAGGATTTTCTTCGTGAACCATGACTCAGTTGTTTGCCCTCCCGTCAGCAACTCATAGGTTCAAGCCCCCATTCCAAATAAGTTCAGTGCAGAATCTAGGCTGACAATCTTAGTGCACTACTGAGGGCCCACTGCACTGCTGGAAGTGCCATCTTTTGCATGAGACATTGGCCCCGCCTGCCCTCTGGGGAGAACTGGAGAGTTTTCCCCAGTGAGCAGGGCCAAGAGTTATCCCTCATCCAACATAACCTCAATAAACGAATATCTGGGCATGATTGCATTGCTGTTTGTAGGATCACCCTGTGCAACAAAACGGCCGCTGCGTTTCCTGCATTACAACCGTGACTACACTTGAAAATTGCTTCATTGGCTGCAAAGCACTTGAGGGCATCCTGAGATCATGAAAGGCGCTACATAAACTATTCTTAAACAATTTCCCCCAAATCATAAATGCTCATTGTCAAATGTGTGCTTTGTGCCTGGACTGGACTGTCCTGTGTGTATCTGATCACCTATTCCCATCCAATGGGTTCATTCATTGGACACCACATGGTGATGCGGCTTTTATATTGAGAGTTGGGTTTGACACACCATAGCCTTGATGTAGCTTTATACCGCATTCATTCAGTGTTGGGATAGTGTCCCATTGCGGGCATGTGTTCCTGTGGCCCCGTCACCCTGGGGGTCGGCGGGCGGGAGGAGGATGCGGCTGAGGGGGGGGAAACATTGCCCAATGTGAACATTGCTCTCTTGATGAGTCCCTTACTCATCAGTGCTGCCCAGTTGCCTGTGCGTCCCTGATGGACAGGGGGAGTCTAGCCATTGACTGCTCCTGTCTGTTGCGTATACCAATTGAGGGTTAGTGTGAGGAATTCTGTGTGTAACTAATCCAGAATAAACCTTGTCTGATGTGGCTGTCTTTCTGGTGTCTTTTCAACTTAATTTCGAACAATGATAAATATTTTCTTCAGGAAGGTATAATTCATTCTTGGGTTTGGTGGTTTCCAGCTTGATTCCACTTGTTTCACTGTGCCACTGAGCGTAGGTCCAATATCCAATTAAAAGGAAGGCCAACCCCCCCCCCCCCCCCCCCCCCCCCCTGTCCCCCAGACCACAGGGGAAATTAGCCACTCAATATTTTTATTTCCTCTTCTGTGCGTGTTACGGTGCAGGACATAAATAAACGGATGTGGCAAGGGGGTGGGAATCGGAACAGTAAGGCAGCAAGACTGGGGATGAGCATAATACCAGTGCCAGGCTGGCTAAGAGGAAGGGCAAGCTGGGGGAGGTCGATCTCAGTGGGCCTGGAGGTCTGGAGTATATCTGCTTCAATGCACGGAGAAGAGACAGATGAACTTAAAGCCTTGATTAGCTTTGGCAAAGCTTTGACAAAGGGTCATCTGGACTCGAAACGTTGGCTCTTTTCTCTCCCTACAGATGCTGCCAGACCTGCTGAGATTTTTCAGCATTTTCTTTTTGGTTTCAGATTCCAGCATCCGCAGTAATTTGCTTTCATTTTTATTAAAGCCTTGATTCATGCGCAGAACTTGGATGTGGTAACATAGACTTGGTTGAAAAAGGGACAGGACTGGCAGCTAAATATTCCGGGATATAGGTGTTTTAGGCGAGGTAAAAGAGGTGGGGGAGTTGCAACACTGGTTAGAGAACATATTGCAGCTGTTCAGAAGGAGGACACCTTGTAAGAATCAAGTAATGAGACACTGTGGGTAGAACTCACAAACAGGAAGGGGCAGTCACTATGATGGGGGTGTCCCTGCTGATTTCATCTGTGGGAAGTGCACCCATCTCCAGCTCCTCAGAAACCATGTTAGGGAACTGGAGCTGGAGCTGGATGAACTTTGGATCATTCGGGAGGCAGAGGTGGTTAGAGATAGAAGTTTCAGGGATGTAGTTACTCCAAAGAATAAAGATAGATGGGTGACGGTGAGAGGGGCTGGGAGGAAGCAGTCAGTACAGGGATCCCCTGTGGTCGTTCCCCTTTGTAACAAATATACCGCTTTGGATAATGTTGGGGGGGGGACTTACCAGGGGTAAGCCATGGGGTACAGGTCTCTGGCACAGAGTCTGTCCCTGTTGCTCAGAAGGGAAGGAGGGAGAGGAGTAGAGCATTAGTCATTGGAGACTCCATAGTTAGGGGGATAGATAGGAGATTCTGTGGGAACGAGAGAGACTCGCGGTTGGTGTGTTGCCTCCCAGGTGCCAGGGTCCGTGATGTCTCGGATCGTGTTTTCGGGATCCTTAAGGGGGAGGGGGAGCAGCCCCAAGTCATGGTCCACATAGGTACCAACGGCATAGGTAGGAAAAGGGATAGGGATGTAAGGCAGGAATTCAGGGAGCTCGGGTGGAAACTTAGATCTAGGACAAACAGAGTTATTATCTCTGAGTTGTTATCCGTGCCACGTGCTAGCGAGACGAGGAATAGGGAGAGAGAGGAGTTGAACACGTGGCTACAGGGATGGTGCAGGAGGGAGGGTTTCAGATTTCTGGATAATTGGGCTCATTCTGGGGTCGGTGGGACCTCTACAAACGGGATGGTCTACACCTGGACCAGAGGGGTACCAATATCCTGGGGGGAAATTTGCCAATGCACTTCTGGAGGGTTTAAACTAGCTCAGCAGGGGATTGGGAACCTGAATTGTAGCTCCAGTATACAGGAGGGTGAGAGTAGTGAGGTCATGAGTAAGGTTTCAAAGTGGCAGGAGTGTACCGGCAGGCAGGAAGGTGGTTTAAAGTGTGTCTTCAATGCCAGGAGCATCCAGAATAAGGTGGGTGAACTTGCGGCATGGGTTGGTACCTGGGACTTCGATGTTGTGGCCATTTCAGAGACATGGATAAAGCAGGGACAGGAATGGTTGTTGCAGGTGCCAGGGTTTAGGTATTTCAGTAAGCACAGGGAAGGTGGTAAAAGAAGAGGAGGGGTGGCATTGTTAGTCAAGGACAGTATTACGGTGGCAGAAAGGACGTTTGATGAGGACTCATCTACTGAGGTAGTATGGGCTGAGGTTAGAAACAGGAAAGGAGAGGTCACTCTGTTAGGGGTTTTCTAAAGTTCCAGCGATGTAGAGGAAAGGATTGCAAAGATGATTCTGGATAGGAGCGAAAGCAACAGGGTAGTTGTTATGGGGGACTTTAACTTTCCAAATATTGACTGGAAACGCTATAGTTCGAGTATTTTAGATGGGTCCGTTTTTGTCCAATATGTGCAGGAGGGTTTCCTGACACAGTATGTAGATAGGCCAATGAGAGGCGAGGCCATATTGGATTTGGTACTGCGTAATGAACCAGGAAAGGTGTTAGAATTGGAGATAGGTGAGCACTTTGGTGATAGTGACCACAATTCGATTACGTTTACTTTAGTGATGGAAAGGGATAGGTATATACCGCAGGGCAAGAGTTATATCTGGGGGAAAGGTAATTATAATGTGATGAGGCAAGACTTAGGATGCATCGGATGGAGAGGAAAACTGCAGGGGATGGGCACAATGGAAATGTGGAGCTTGTTCAAGGAACAGCTACTGCGTGTCCTTGATAAGTATGTACCTGTCAGGCAGGGAGGAAGTGGTCGAGCGAGGGAACAGTGGTTTACTAAAGCAGTCGAAACACTTGTCAAGAGGAAGAGGGAGGCTTATGTAAAGATGAGACATGAAGGTTCAGTTAGGGCGCTCGAGAGTTACAAGTTAGCTAGGAAGGACCTAAAGAGAGAGCTAAGAAGAGCCAGGAGGGGACATGAGAAGTCTTTGGCAGGTAGGATCCAGGATAACCCTAAAGCCTTCTATAGATATGTCAGGAATAAAAGAATGACTAGGGTGGGAGTAGGGCCAGTCAAGGACAGTAGTGGGAAGTTGTGCGTGGAGTCCCAGGAGATAGGAGAGGTGCTAAATGAATATTTTTCGTCAGTATTCACACAGGAAAAAGACAATGTTGTCGAGAATACTGAGATTCAGGCTACTAGACTAGAAGGGCTTGAGGTTCATAAGGAGGAGGTGTTAGCAATTCTGGAAAGTGTAAAAATTGATAAGTCCCCTGGCCCGGATGGGATTTATCCTAGGATTCTCTGGGAAGCTAGGAAGGAGATTGCTGAGCCTTTGGCTTTGATCTTTAAGTCACCTTTGTCTGCAGGAATAGTGCCAGAAGACTGGAGGATAGCAAATGTTGTCCCCTTGTTCAAGAAGGGGAGTAGAGACAACCCCGGTAACTATAGACCAGTGAGCCTTACTTCTGTTGTGGGCAAAGTATTGGAAACATTTATAAGAGAAAGGATGTATAATCATCTGGAAAGGAATAATTTGATTAGAGATAGTCAACACGGTTTTGTGAAGGGTAGGTCGTGCCTCACAAACCTTATTGAGTTCTTTGAGAAGGTGACCAAACAGGTGGATGAGGTTAAAGCAATTGATGTGGCGTATATGGATTTCAGTAAAGCGTTCAGTAAAGGTTCCCCATGGTAGACTACTGCATAAATTACGGAGGCATGGGATCCAGGGTTATTTAGCAGTTTGGATCAGAAATTGGCTAGCTGGAAGAAGACAAAGGGTGGTGGTTGATGGGAAATGTTCAGACTGGAGTCCAGTTACTAGTGGTGTACCACAAGGATCTGTTTTGGGGCCACTGCTGTTTGTCATTTTTATAAATGACCTGGAGGAGGGCGTAGAAGGATGGGTGAGTAAATTTGCAAATGACACTAAAGTCGGTGGAGTTGTGGACAGTGCGGAAGGATGTTACAAGTTACAGAGGGACATAGATAAGCTGCAGTGCTGGGCTGAGAGGTGGCAAATGGAGTTTAATGCAGAAAAGTGTGAGGCGATTCATTTTGGAAGGAATAACAGGAAGACAGAGTACTGGGCTAATTGTAAGATTCTTGGTAGTGTGGATGAGCAGAGAGATCTCGGTGTCCATGTACATAGATCCCTGAAAGTTGCCACCAGTTTGAGAGGGCTGTTAAGAAGGCGTACGGTGTGTTAGCTTTTATTGGTAGAGGGATTGAGTTTCGAAGCCATGAGGTCATGGTGCAGCCGCATTTGGAGTATTGCCTGTAATTCTGGTCGCCGCATTATAGGAAGGATGTGGAAGCATTGGAAAGGGTGCAGAAGAGATTTACCAGCATGTTGCCTGGTATGGAGGGAAGATCTTATGAGGGAAGGCTGAGGGACTTGAGGCTGTTTTCGTTAGAGAGAAGAAGGTTAAGAGGTGACTTAATTGAGGCATACAAGATGATCAGAGGATTAGATAGGGTGGACAGTGAGAGCCTTTTTCCTCGGATGGTGATCTCTAGCACGAGGGGACATAGCTTTAAATTGAGGGGAGAAAGATATAGGACAGATGTCAGAGGTAGGTTCTTTACTCAGAGAGTAGTAAGGGCGTGGAATGCCCTGCCTGCAACAGTAGTGGACTCGCCAACACTAAGGGCATTCAAATGGTCATTGGATAGACATATGGACGATAAGGGAATAGTGTAGATGGGCTTTAGAGTGGTTTCACAGGTCGGTGCAACATCGAGGGCCGAAGGGCCTGTACTGCGCTGTAATGTTCTATGTTCTATGTTCTACTCCGGGCCTCCCAACAGCCCACAGAAAGTTGAAGAACAAATATGCAAGCAGATTCTGGATAGATGTGGAAATAATAGAGTTGTTGTAGTGGGAGACTTTAATTTTCCTCATATTGACTGGAAATTCCTTAGGGCTTGGGGTCTGGATGGTGAGGAGTTTGTTAAATGAGTCCAGGAAGGTTTTTTGGAACAATGTGTGGATAGTCCGACGAGAGAGGGGGCTATACTGGACCTAGTACTAGGGAATGAGCCTGGCCAGGTCATCAAGGTTGCAGTGGGGGAACATGTGGCGAAGAGTGACCGCAATTCCGTAAGCTTTCGGATACTCTTGGGAAAGGACGAATGTTGTCCTAGGGTTAAGGTGCTAAATTGGGGTAAGGCTAACCACAACCAGATTAGGCAGGATTTGGAGGCTGTTGTTTGGGAGAAGCTGTTTGAGGGTAAATCCACATTTGACATGGAGTCTTTTAAGGAGCAGTTGATGGGAGTGTAGGACAGGCATGTGCCGACGAAAGTCAGGATTCAGGATCCGTGTATGACGGGGAAAAGCGAGTCGAGTCAAAAAGAAAAGATGCATATGTGAGGTCTAGGCAACTAAAAACAGATGAAGCACTTGAGGAAATCAAGGAAAGTAGAAAAGATCTCAAACAAGGAGTTAGGAGGGCAAAAAGGGGTCAGGAAATGTCCTTGGAAGACAGGATTAAGATGAATCCCAAGGCATTTTATACAGATATTGGGAACAAGAGGGTAGCTAGAGAAAGAGTTGGTCCACTCGAGGACAAAGGAGGAAATTATGCGTAGAACCAAAAGAAGGTGAGATCCTTAATGAGTATTTTGCAAAGGTGTTCACAAAGGAGAGGGACACATTGATTGGTGGTGTCTCAGACGGATGTGTAAATACTTTACAACACCAGGTCGTTATTACGAGGGAGGAAATTTTAGGTGTGTTAAAAAGCATTAAGGTGGACTTCCGGTGGCGGCCATGCGCGGGTAGGTTGCGTTTTCGGCAGCTCCCGCCGCTAATGGACCAACGCGCCCTTTCAAGGAGCTTTGATGGCCCCTTTTCGGCAGGCAAACGGCGCTAGAAGGCTCCCCACAGTAGTTTTTGGAAGGGACCAGGAGCAGGACGGCCAAACAAACGAGCAACGAGAAGCGGCAAGAACGGGCGCGGGAACAGAAAATGGCGGCCGGCTTGGATCAGGCAGCACGGGCCCAGTGGTCCCGGGAACAGCAGGAGTTCCTTAGATGTTTCTTTGCTGACCTGAAAATGGAGATGCTGGCTCCAATGAAGGCCTCAATGGAGAAAATGGTTGAGATCCAGAAGATGCTGGAGAAGGCGATCAAGGATATTGAGAAAAAGGTCTGGGATAATGAGGATGAGATACTGGGCCTGGCCGTCAGGGTGGAGGCGCATGGCGCCCTACATAAGAGGTGGCAGGAGAGGCTGGAAGACCTTGAAAACAGGTCCAGAAGGCAAAACCTGAGCATTCTGGGCCTACCTGAGGGTGCGGAGGAGTCGGATGCGAGCGCATTCATGACCACGTTACTGGGGACCCTGATGGGGCCAGGAGCATTCCCTCGGCCTCTGGAACTAGATGGGGCGCACAGAGTCCTTGCAAGGAGGCCCAAAACGAATGAACCGCCGAGGGCCATGGTGTTACAGTTCCACTGCTTCTCGGATAAGGAACGAGTCCTGTGATGGGCTAAAAAGGAGCGGAGCAGCAGGTGGGAGAACAGCGTAATCTGCATCTACCAGGACCTGGGAGCAGAACTGGCCAAGAGGTGCGGTGGATTCGACCGGGCTAAGGCGGCCCTCCACAGCAAAGGGGTGAAGTTCGGGCTGTTGCATCCGGCGAGCTGTGGGTCAAGTATCAAGATTGCCACCGTTACTTTGATACACCGGACGAGGCGTGGAACTTTATCAAGCAAGAAAAGTTGGACTCAACCTAAAGGACAGCCAGACTGGGATGTTACTCTGGTGGGGATGGTAATTGCCGAGTAGCCGGGGGGAGCGGCATTATGTTGTTCCCTCTTATTTTTGTTTGTTCCCTGTGTCTTCAGCCATGTTTTCGGCTTCTGTGAAGCTCGGCCGCAGAGGGAGGAGAGGGGCCTACACGTCGGGCTGCTCTCCTGGCAGCCGGAGCCGTTTCTTTTGTGGGGTTGGGTTTGTGCCCAGGGTTTGCTGTTTGTTTCGTGCGGAGAGGGGGGCGGGAAATGTTCTTTGGGGGCCGTTGAAGCAGATAAGCTGGGCTTTCCACAGGGAGGGAGGGGCCCGAAAAAAACAAGGCATCTGAATAATCGGGGACAGAGGCGGGAGCGGCCAGGATCAGCATGGGTCAGCTGAATCACGGAAGCGTAATAGGGGGCGAGCCAGTGTCAAGCGGGTGCTTGACTTGGGGGTTTGGGATCACGGGGCTGCTCGGGGGTGGGGCGGGGGGGAAGGGGGGGCTGCTGCTTTGCTGACAGAAAAGGAGCCAACATGGGGGAACAGAGGGAGAGTCGGGGAGGGGGGGACCAATGGGAGGGCTCGAGTAAGTGGGGAGATGCGGGCTCGTGGCTGGCCGAAAAAGGCAGATGGCTCATCGGCAGGGGAGGGGGGGGCCAGCCCCCCATCCAGGCTGATCACGTGGAATGTGCGGGGCCTAAATGGGCCGGTCAAGATGGCTCGCATGTTCTCGCACCTAAAGGGGTTAAAGGCAGACGTAACCATGCTCCAGGAGACGCACCTAAAACTTGGGGACCAAACAAGATTGAGAAAAGGGTGGGTGAGCCAGGTGTTCCATTCGGGGCTGGATTCAAAGACCAGAGGAGTAGCAATCCTGGTCAGCAAACGGGTGGCTTTTGAGGCAGGGAATATTGTGGCTGATAAGGGGGGCAGATACATCATGGTTAGCGGGAAGCTGCAGGGGACTCAGGTACTGCTAGTGGATGTTTACGCCCCAAACTGGGATGACGTGGAATTTATGAGATGCAGGCTGGGTAAAATTCCGGACTTAGACTCACACAATCTGATTATGGGGGGTGATTTCAACACAGTCATAGACCCTGTATTGGACCGGTCAAACCCCAGGTCGGGGAAGCGACCAGCGGCGTCTAAAGAACTGAGGGGATTCATGGAACAGGTGGGGGGCGTAGACCCATGGAGATTCGCCCGACCGAGGGCAAAGGAGTTCTCTTTCTTTTCCCATGTCCACAAGGTTTACTCCCGTATAGATTTCTTTGTGATGAACAGGGCGCTAATCCCTAGGGTGGAGGGGACAGAATATTCAGCCATTGCAGTCTCCGATCATGCTCCACACTGGGTGGATTTGCGTCTTGGGGTGGAGAGAGGTCAGCCCCCATTATGGAGGCTAGATGTGGGGCTGCTAGCAGACGATGAGGTTTGTGGACGGATAAGGAGGAACATTAAAAACTACCTGGAAACTAATGATACGGGGGAGGTAGCGCCGTCCACGGTGTGGGAGGCCCTGAAGGCAGTGACCAGAGGGGAGTTGATCTCTATCAGATCTCATAGAGAGAAGAAAGAAAGAGCGGAGAGAGAAAGGCTAGTTGAGGAGATACTCAGAGTAGACAGAATTACGCGGAGACCCCCGTGACAGAGCTAGTGAAAGAGCACCGGAGGCTACAGGTGGAATTCGACCTGCTGACCACTGGAAAGGCGGTAGCACAGCTGAGGAAGGCCAAAGGAGCTGTCTATGAATACGGGGAGAAAGTGAGTAGAATGCTGGCACACCAACTTCGCAAGAGGGAGGCGGCCAAGGAAATTGGGGAAATACGGGATAAGGAGGGCAACACGGTCATAGACCCAGAGGGGGTGAACAAAGTTTTTAGGGCGTTCTACGGTAAATTGTATGAGTCAGAGCCTCCGCCGGGAGGGGACGAAGCAATTCATGGAGCAACTGAAGTTTCCAAAGGTGGAAGAGGATCTGGTGGAGGGACTGGGGGCCCCGATAGAGCTGGAGGAGATGGTAAAGGGGCCAGGGAACATGCACTCGGGCAAGGCCCAGGGGCCGGATGGCTACCCTGTAGAATTCTACAAGAAATTTTCGGAACTGCTGTGCCCACTCCTACTAAGGACCTTTAATGAGGCCAAAGAGAGGGGGACCCTCCCCCCAACAATGTCACAGGCTTCGATTTCACTCATCCTCAAACGAGAGAAAGACCCGCTACAGTGTGGATCTTATAGACCGATATCGCTCCTGAACGTAGACGCCAAATTGCTGGCCAAGATCTTGACTGCTAGAATTGAGGACTGTGTCCCTGGGGTGATAGGGGAGGATTAGACAGGCTTCGTCAAGGGCAGGCAATTGAACTCTAATGTACAGAGGCTCCTAAACATCATCATGATGCCCTCAAGAGTGAGGGGAGGCAGAATTAGTGACGGCGATGGACGCAGAGAAAGCCTTTGACCGGGTGGAATGGGACTACCTGTGGGAGGCGCTAAGAAGGTTCGGGTTCGGTGAGCGGTTCATAGGTTGGGTCCAGCTACTCTACCAGGCCCCCGTGGCAAGTGTGTGCACGAACAGGATGAGGTCGGAATACTTTAGGCTCCACCGGGGGACGAGGCAGGGGTGCCCCCTCTCCCCGTTACTATTCGCCCTTGCAATAGAGCCGCTGGCTATGGCGCTGCGGACTTCAAGGAACTGACGTGGGCTGGTTGGGGGGGGGGGAGGAGCATTGAGTCTCGCTTTACGCAGATGACCTGCTCCTGTACATCTCGGACCCACTAGAGGGGATGGGGGAGGTCATGCAGTTTCTGAGGGACTTTGGCAATTTCTCGGGGTACAAGCTGAACAAGAAGAAAAGCGAGATGTTTGTGATCCAAGCTAAGGGGCAGGAAAAGAGACTGGGAGAGCTTCCGCTGAAGATGGTCGAGCAGAGCTTCCGGTACCTATGGATACAGATGGCTCGAAAGTGGGATGCCCTCCACAAGCTTAATCTATCTCGGCTGGTAGAGCAGATGGAGGGGGACTTCAAAAGGTGGGACATGCTCCTGCTTTCTCTAGCGGGGAGGGTGCAGACCGTTAAGATGACGGTTCTCCCCAGATTCCTGTTCGTCTTCCAGTGCCTTCCCATCTTCATCCCTAAGTCCTTCTTTAAGCGGGTGAACAAGATCATCTCGGGATTCGTATGGACAAATACGACTCGCGAGTAAAGAGACTGTATCTAGAGCGCAGTCCGGGGGGGGGGGGGGGGGGGGGGGGAGTTGGCATGCCAAACCTTTGCAGCTACTATTGGGCGGCTCACATAGCCATGATTAGGAAATGGGTATTGGGGAGGGGTTGGCGTGGGGGCGGTTAGAGGCGGCCTCATGCAAAGGCACCAGCTTAGGGGCACTTGTAATGGCACCTCTGCCATTCTCGCCGGCCCGCTACTCCTCCAGTCCGGTGGTGGTGGCGACATTAAAGATCTGGGGTCAGTGGAGAAGGCAGAGGGGGGTGGAGGGAGCCTCAGTCTGGACCCCGATACGCAACAATCACGGATTTGTCCCGGGCAAGATAGACGGAGGGTTTTAATGCCTGGCATAGGGCAGGTATTAAAAGGATGGGGGACCTGTTCATAGACGGGACCTTTCCCAGCCTGAAAGCGCAGGAGGAGAAATTCAGTTTGCCCCCTGGAAATGCTTTCAGATACCTTCAGGTACGCGCCTTTCTCAAAAAACAGGTGATGTCATTTCCGCTGCTACCCCCATGCAGGATACAGGATAGGGTGGTCTCTGGCACCTGGGTAGGGGAGGGGAAGGTATCGGACATCTACCAGGAACTACAGGAGGTGGAGGAAGCCCCAATGGTGGAACTTAAGGGCAAATGGGAGGAGGAGCTAGCGGGAAGCTAGATGCGGGCCTGTGGGCGGATGCCCTAAACAGGGTCAATTCCTCCTCATCATGTGCCAGGCTTAGCTTAATCCAGTTTAAGGTGGTCCACCGCGCGCACATGATGGCAACCAGGATGAGCAAGCTCTTTTTGGTTGAGGATAAATGTGCGAGGTGTGCGGGAAGCCTTGCAGACCATGTCCATATGTTCTGGGCATGCCCGGCTCTTAAGGGATTCTGGCAGGGATTTGCTGTGACAATGTCCAGGATCTTAGACACGCGGGTGGTGCCGAGTCCAGAGACAGCGACCTTTGGTGTGTCAGACGATCCGGGAGTTCAGGAAGCGAAAGAGGCGATGCATTGACCTTTGCCTCCCTGGTAGCCCGGAGACGGATCTTGTTAATGTGGAGGGACTCGAACCTCCCGAGTGTAGAGACCTGGGTTAGTGACATAGCTGGGTTTCTCAGTCTGGAGAAAATAAAGTCCGCCTTGAGAGGGTCCATGGCGGGGTTCACTCGGAGGTGGCAACCGTTCCACGACTTTCTAGGAGTGCAGTAATGTTCAGCAGCAGCAGCATCCGGGGGGGGGGGATCGTTACGTTGTATTGTTCTTTTCTTTGTATATATGGTTAACTCTTATTTAATTTTGTTATGTTAATGGTTGCGCATGGTTATGCAAAAATTATGTTTTTGACAAAAATTTTGAATAAAAATAATTTTTTAAAAAAGCATTAAGGTAGACAAATCCCCAGGGCCAGATGGCATCTATCCCAGATTTTTGAAGGAGACAAGAGATTAAATCGTTGGGCCTCTAACAGAAATCTTAGTTTCCTCGTTGGCCACGAGTGAGATCCCAGAGGATTGGAGGATAGCCAATGTGGTCCCGTTATTTCAGAAGGGTTGCAAGGGTAACCTGGGTAATTATAGGCCAGTGGGTTTGAAGTCAGTGATAGTGAAATTGTTGGAAAAGATTCTCAGAGATAGGATCAATGCACATTTGGAAGTGAATGGTCTTATCAGCGACAGACAGCATGATTTTGTACAATTGAGGTCATGTCTCACTATTTAATTTGAGTTTTTTGAAGAGGTGACAAAATTGATTGATGAGGGAAGGGCTGTGGATGTTGTCGACATGGACTTTAGTAAAGCATTTGATAAGATCCCTCATAGCAGGCTGGTGCAAAACATTAAATCACATGGGGTCAGCGGTGAACTAGCTGCCATGGATTCAGAACTGGCTTGGCCATAGAAGACAGAGGGTAGCGGTGGAAGGATGTTTTTCCGAATGGAGGTCTGTAACTAGTGGTGTTCTGGGATCAATACTGGGACCTCTGCTGTTTGTAATAAAAATAAATGACTTGGAAGAAAACATAGCGGGTCTGATTAGCAAGTTTGCAGATGTGACTAAGATTGCAGGAGTTGCGGACAGTGATGAAGATTTTCAGAGAATACAGCAGGATATAGATAGGCTGCAAAATTGAGCGGAGAAATGGCAGATGGAATTTAACCCGGACAAATGCGAGGTGATGCATTTTGGTAGATCCAATTCAGGTGGGAGCTATAAAATAAATGGCAGGAGCATAGAGACACAGAGATCTGGGTGTGCAGGTCCATAGTTCCTTAAAAGTGGCAGCACAGGTGGAAATGGTGGTAAAGAAAGCATATGACATGCTTGCCTTCATCGGACGGGTTATCGAGTATGAATGCTCACAAATTATGTTGCAGTTATATAGAACGTTGGTTGGGCCACATTTTGAATACTGTGTCCAATTCTGGTCACCACACTACCAGAAGGAAGTGGAGGCTTTGGAGAGAGTACAGAAAAGGTTTACCAGGATGTTGCCTGGTATGGAGGGTATTAGCTATGAGGACAGATTGGATAAACTGGGATTCTTCTCCCTAGAGAGACGGAGGCTGATGGGCGACCTGATAGAAGTTTATAAAATTATGAGGGGTATAGATAGGGTGAACAGTTGGAGGCTTTTTCCCAGGGTGGAAATGACAATTACAAGGGGGCACAAGTTCAAGGTGAGGGAGGATAGGTTCAGTGGAGATGTGTGGGGGACATTTTTTACACAGAGGGTGGTGGTGGCCTGGAATGCACTGCCAAGTGAGGTAGTTGAGGCAGATACTTTAGTGACCTTAAAGATTTATCTGGATAGGTACATGAACAGACGGGTATAGAAGGATATAGGCGGCTGATCTCGATACATGTGATCGGCGCAAGCTTGGAGGGCCGAAGGGCCTGTTCCTGTGCTGTGCTGTTTTGTTCTTTGAAGAGTAGCCCAGTGTGACTGGGCACACTCACAGTTTTAGTGTCCAGTGATTCACTGTCTCCAACAGCCGAGGCGGAAACCCCCTCCAGCAGCTGCGGAGTCTGCTCCTCATCTAAATCCAAGGCACCCCCTCTGCTCACCTCTCCCCTGAAGATTGGGAGCCCATTTTGCCTGGAGTAGATGGCACTGAGGCTCAAAGACCTGAGGAGACCCACCCCTCCCAGCTGGTAAAGGCACATTTCTGAATCCCATCTGTCTGTCCCAGTCATTTAATTCACTCTATGAAACTTAAATCGAAAGTGCAGAAAGTCAGTGGTTTGCTGTCAGTGGGAATCCTTCAATGTGATTGGCTGCGTACCCTGAGTGATGACATCACTGCTACTGGATGCCTGGAGATCCCCTTGAGATGGTGCAAGGTTCAAACTTATGCTGAGAAATGCGGGATTCTCCCATCGGGTGGTTAAGTGCCGAGGCCAGCGTAAAAACGGGAGTGTTTTACTCCGGCGTCGGCGCCCGTTCCCAGACCCAATTCTCCGGGGGCCGCTCCAGCTGCTGATCCCGGCCTGAACCCGGCGCCGCAGGGTCCACGCATGCGCAGTTGGGCCGGCTCCAACTAGCGCATGCACAGTGGCCTTCTTCCCCACAGCAGCCCCGACGCCAAATGGCGCAGGGCTACAGGAGCCGACGCGGAAGAAAGGAGGCCCCCCGACAGAGAGGCCGGCCCGCTGATCGGTGGTCCCCGATTGCAGGCCAGGCCACTATGGAGGCCCCTTCCCCCAGGGTCGGACCCCCCCCCCCACAGGCCGCCCTGGACCCTTCAACGCCGAGGTCCCGTCGGCTCAGAGGATGTTAGAACTGCACCGGCGGGAATCGGCTTTTTGGTGACGGCCCCTCAGCCCATCCGGGCCGGAGAATCGGCGCGCCGGCCCGGGCCAGAGAGTCGGCGCCAACCCCGACCGCCGCCGCGCCGGCCCCAGTGCCGCCGATTCTCCACTTTGCAGAGAATCGCGTCCTGGCATCTGGTCGGCGTGGCGCGATTCGCGCGGCCCGCCGGCAATTCTCCGACCCAGCGGGGGGTCGGAGAATTCTGCCCGAGAAATCCACAGAGATTGTTCGGTTTGTGTGGGAAATTTTCTTCAAGGTCAGCCTCGAGACACATCACTTTACCACTGACAAAGAACAAGAACAAAGAAAGTACAGCACTGGAACAGGCCCTTCGGCCCTCCAAGCCCGTGCCGACCATGCTGCCCGTCTAAACTAAAATCTTCTACACTTCCGGGGTCCGTATCCCTCTATTCCCATCCTATTCATGTATTTGTCAAGGTGCCCCTTAAACGTCACTATCGTCCCTGCTTCCACCACCTCCTCCGGTAGCGAGTTCCAGGTACCCACTACCCTCTGTGTACAAAACTTGCCTCGTACATCTACTCTAAACCTTGCCCCTCGCACCTTAAACCTATGCCCCCTAGTAATTGACCCCTCTACCCTGGGAAAAAGCCTCTGACTATCCACTCTGTCTATGGCCCTCATAAATTTGTAGACCTCTATCAAGTGTGGCCTAACTAAAGTTCTATACAGCTGCAACATGACTTGCCAATTTTTATACTCAATGCCCCGGCCAATGAAGGCAAGCATGCTGTATGCCTTCTTGACTACCTTCTCCACCTGTGTTGCCCCTTTCAGTGACCTGTGGACCTGTACACCAAGATCTCTCTGACTGTCAATACTCTTGAGGGTTCTACCATTCACTGTATATTCCCTACCTGCATTAGACCTTCTAAAATGCATTGCCTCACATTTGTCCGGATTAAACTCCATCTGCCATCTCTCCGCCCAAGTCTCCAAACAATCTAAACCCTGCTGTATCCTCTGACAGTCCTCATCGCTATCCGCAATTCCACCAACCTTTGTGTCGTCTGCAAACTTACTAATCAGACCAGTTACATTTTCCTCCAAATCATTTATATATACTACAAACAGCAAAGGTCCCAGCACTGATCCTTGCGGAACACCACTGGTCACAGCCCTCCAATTAGAAAAGCATCCTTCCATTGCTACTCTCTGCCTTCTATGACCTAGCCAGTTCTGTATCCACCTTGCCAGCTCACCCCTGATCCCATGTGACTTCACCTTTTGTACTAGTCTATCATGAGGGACTTTGTCAAAAGCCTTACTGAAGTCCATATAGACAACATCCACTGCCCTACCTGCATCAATCATCTTTGTGACCTCCTCGAAAAACTCTATCAAGTTAGTGAGACACGACCTCCCCTTCACAAAACCGTGCTGCCCCTCACTAATATGACCCCTTGCTTCCAAATGGGAGTAGATCCTGTCTCGAAGAATTCTCTCCAGTAATTTCCCTACCACTGAAGTAAGGCTCACCGGCCTGTAGTTCCCTGGATTATCCTTGCTACCCTTCTTAAACAAAGGAACAACATTGGCTGTTCTCCAGTCCTCCGGGACATCACCTGAAGACAGTGAGGATCCAAAGATTTCTGTCAAGGCCTCAGCAATTTCCTCTCTTGCCTCCTTCAGTATTCTGGGGTAGATCCCATCAGGCCCTCGGGACTTATCCACCTTAATATTTTTCAAGACATCCAACACTTTGTCTTTTTGGATCTCAATGTGACCCAGGCTATCTACACACCCTTCTCCAGACTCAACATCCACAATTCCTTCTCTTTGATGAATACTGATGCAAAGTATTCATTTAGTACCTCGCCCATTTCCTCTGGCTCCACACATAGATTCCCTTGCCTAGCCTTCAGTGGGCCAACCCTTTCCCTGGCTACCCTTTTGCTTTTTATGTACGTGTAAAAAGCCTTGGGATTTTCCTTAACCCTATTTGCCAATGACTTTTCATGACCCCTTCTAGCCCTCCTGACTCCTTGCTTTAGTTCCTTCCTACTTTCCTTATATTCCACACAGTCTTCATCTTCCCAGTCTTCAAGCCCTGACAAATGCCTCCTTTTTCTTTTTGATGAGGCCTACAATATCTCTTGTTATCCAAGGTTCCCGAAAATTGCCGTATTTATCCTTCTTCCTCACAGGAACATGCCGGTCCTGAATTCCTTTCAACTGACACTTGAAAGTCTCCCACATGTCAGATGTTGATTTACCCTCAAACATCCACCCCCAATCTATGTTCTTCAGTTCCCGCCTGTTATAATTAGCCTTCCCCCAATTTAGCACATTCACCCAAGGACCACTCTTATCCTTGTCCACCAGCACTTTAAAACTTACTGAATTGTGGTCACTGTTCCCGAAATGCTCCCCTACTGAAACTTCTACCACCTGGCCGAGCTCATTCCCCAATACCAGGTCCAGTACAGCCCCTTCCCTCGTTGGACTATCTACATATTGTTTTAAGAAGCCCTCCTGGATGCTCCTCACAAACTCTGCCCCGTCCAGGCCCCTAGCACTAAGTGAGTCCCAGTCAATATTGGGGAAGTTAAAGTCTCCCATCACAACAACCCTGTTTTTACTCTTTTCCAAAATCTGTCTACCTATCTACTCCTCTATCTCCCGCTGGATGTTGGGTGGCCTGTAGTAAACCCCCAACATTGTGACTGCACCCTTCTTTTTCCTGATCTCTACCCATATAGCCTTGCTGCCCTCTGAGGTGTCCTCCCGCAGTACAGCTGTGATATTCTCCCGAACCAGTAGTGCAACTCTTCCACCCCTTTTACACCCCCCTCTATCCCGCCTGAAACATCTAAATCCTGGAATGTTTAGCTGCCAATCCTGTCCTTCCCTCAACCAGGTCTCTGTAATGGCAACAACATCATAGTTCCAAGTACTAATCCAAGTTCTAAATTCATCTGCCTTACCTGTTATACTTCTTGCATTAAAACATATGCATTTCAGGCCACCAGTCCCGCTGTTTTCAGCAACATCTCCCTGTCTGCTCTTCCTCAGAGCCATAGTGGCCCTATTTCCTAGTTCTCCCTCAATTTTTAAAACTTCTGACCTATTGCTCCCGTGCCCACCCCCCTGCCATACTAGTTTAAACCCTCCCGTGTGACACTAGCAAACCTCGTGGCCAGGATATTTCTGCCTCTCCGGTTTAGATGCAACCCGTCCTTCTTATACAGGTCACACCTGCCCCGGAAGAGCTCCCAGTGGTCCAGATAACGGAAACCCTCCCTCCTACACCAGCTGTTTAGCCACGTGTTTAGCTGCTCTATCTTCCTATTTCTAGAACCACTGGCACGTGGCACAGGGAGTAATCCTGAGATTACAACCCTTGAGGTCCTGTCTTTTAACTTTCTGCCTAGCTTCCTGAACTGCTGTTGCAGGATCTCACGCCCCTTCCTGCCTATGTCGTTAGTACCAATATGTACAACGACCTCTGCCTGTTTGTCCTCCCCCTTCAGGATGCCCGCTACCCGTTCTGAGACATCCTGGACCCTGGCACCAGGGAGACAACATACCATCCTGGAGTCTCTTTCACGTCCACAGAAGCGCCTATCTGTGCCCCTGACTATAGAGTCCCCTATGACTATTGCTCTTCTGCGCTTTGACCCTCCCTGTTGAACATCAGAGCCAGCCGTGGTGCCACTGCTCTGGCTGCTGCTGTTTTCCCCTGAGAGGCTATTCCTCCCGACAGTATCCAAAGGGGTATACCTGTTCGAGGGGGGACAACCACAGGGGATTCCTGCACTGACTGCCTGCCCCTTCTGGTGGTCACCCATTTCTCTGCCTGTACCTTGGGTGTGACCACATTTATATAACTGCTATCTATGACGCTTTCTGCCACCTGCATGCTCCTAAGTGCATCCAACTGCTGCTCCAACTGAACCATGCGGTCTGTGAGGAGCTCCAGTTGGGTGCACTTTCTGCAGTTGAAGCCATCCGGGATGCTGGAAGCCTCCCGGACCTGCCACATCTCACAGTCAGACCACTGCACCCCTCTAATTGACATTGTGTTAATTAATTCATAAATTAAATTTGTAAGTTACTGTTAACTATATGTTTCCTAGCATTAGATTTCTACTATAAATGTGAAAGCTAAATACAGTACTCTCCGATCTCTGGCTTCGATACCCCTCTAAGTTATGATTAAGTAATTAATTAATTATGTTTAATTAGTTTAACAATGTAGGACAGGCATGTCCGTGCAAAAATGAAGACAGGCTTAGGGAACCTGGATGACAGGGGAAATTGAGACATTAGTCAAAAAGAAAATGGATTCATGCATAACGTCTATGCAACAAAAACGGTCAAAGCTTTTGAAGAATATAGGGGAAGTAGGAACAAACTCAAATGGGGAGTTAGGAGGGCTAAAAAACACCATGAAATGTCTTTGGCAAGCAGGGTCAAGGAAAGTCCCATGGCCTTTTATACATTTAGAAGGAGTAAGAGCTGGGGAACGAGTAGGCTAGCTCTAGGACAAAGATATGTGTGGAGGAAGTGGGTGAGATCCTTAATGAGTACTTTGCATCATCGGTATTCACCAAGGGGAGGGACATGATGGATGTTGAGGTTAGGGATGTGTGTGAATATTCTAGGTAGGACATGTCAGCATAATGAAGGAAGTGTTGGATATCTTAAAATGCGTTAAGAGCGATCGGGGCATTCATATCCATAGTTCCATGACAGTGGCAGTGCAGGTGGATAAGGTTGTCAAGAAGGCACACGGCATGCTTGCCTTCATCAGCTGGGGCATTGAGTACAAGAGTTGGCAGGTCATGTTACAATTGTATAAAATTTTAGTTAGGTCACATTTGGAATATTGCATGCAGTTCTGGTTGCCACACTACCAGAAGAACGTGGATGCTTTGGAGAGAGTGCAAAGAAGGTTTACCAGGATGTTGCCTGGTCTGGAGGGCGTTAGTATGAGGAGAGGTTGAATAAACTCTGATTGTTTTCGTTGGAAAGACAGACGCTGAGGGCACACTTGATTGAGGTCTACAAAATTACGAGAGGTATAGACAGGATGAATAGTCAGAAGCTTTTTCCCAGGGTGGAAGACCCAATTACAAGAAGGCACTGGTTCAAGGTGAGAGAGGGAAAGTTTAGGGGAGGTGTGCGTGGAAAGGTTTTCACCCAGAGGGTGGTGGGTGCCTGAAACATGTTGTCAGTGGAGGTGGAGGCAGGCACGATAGCAACGTTTACAATGTATCTTGATAGATACATGAACGGGCAGGGAATGGAGGATGCAGATCATTGGGCAATAAGTAGGTCTAAATAAGGGATCTGGATCGGCGCGGGCTTGGTGAGCCGAAGGGCCTGTTCCTGTGCTGTATTGTTCTTTGTGTACTGGACAGAGACTTGTGTAGAAGTAAGCATGGCGCTAGCTCATGGCTTAAGATCTACCCAAATTATATGTATTTGGTTTTGTGTTACTAATAAATAGTTAATGTTCAAACATACAAGCCTCTTCATAAAACCTACTGAACAGAACATAAATCACAGACTGCAAACTCTGGGCTTTTAGTTTTTCTGTTGGTTTCCCTTTTCCATTTGGGCTCCTCTAGAATAAACCCAAATAATGTAATACAGCATGTCTACTGTACAACAATTAAGGAACAGGCTTGATTTTAACTCTCAAGAGGGCAGTTGTTAACAGTTTAACCTGTTTCAATGGCAAGGGGGGAGGTGAGGACAATTATTTTTTATTGCAGCGCATTGCTGTGATCCAGGATGTACTGTCTGTGAGTGTGATAGAGACAGATTCACACAGCGAGTGGTTAGGATCTGGAATGTACTGTCTGAGAGTGTGGTGACGACAGATTCACACAGCGAGTGGTTAGGATCTGGAATGTACTGTCTGAGAGTGTGGTGGAGACAGATTCACACAGCGAGTGGTTAGGATCTGGAATGTACTGTCTGTGAGTGTGATAGAGACAGATTCACACAGCGAGTGGTTAGGATCTGGAATGTACTGTCTGAGAGTGTGGTGGAGACAGATTCACACAGCGAGTGGTTAGGATCTGGAATGTACTGTCTGAGAGTATGGTGGAGACAGATTCACACAGCGAGTGGTTAGGATCTGGAATGTACTGTCTGAGAGTATGGTGGAGACAGATTCACACAGTGAGTGGTTAGGATCTGGAATGTACTGTCTGTGAGTGTGGTGGAGGCAGATTCACACAGCGAGTGGTTAGGATCTGGAATGTACTGTCTGAGAGTATGGTGGAGACAGATTCACACAGTGAGTGGTTAGGATCTGGAATGTACTGTCTGTGAGTGTGATAGAGACAGATTCATACAGCGAGTGGTTAGGATCTGGAATGTACTGTCTGAGAGTGTGATGGAGGCAGATTCACACAGTGAGTGGTTAGGATCTGGAATGAACTGTCTGTGAGTGTGATAGAGACAGATTCACACAGCGAGTGGTTAGGGTCTGGAATGTACTGTCTGAGAGTGTGGTGGAGACAGATTCACACAGTGAGTGGTTAGGATCTGGAATGTACTGTCTGTGAGTGTGATAGAGACAGATTCACACAGCGAGTGGTTAGGACCTGAAATGTACTGTCTGTGAGTGTGATAGAGACAGATTCACACAGCGAGTGGTTAGGATCTGGAATGTACTGTCTGAGAGTGTGGTGGAGGCAGATTCACACAGCGAGTGGTTAGGATCTGGAATGTACTGTCTGAGAGTGTGATGGAGGCAGATTCACACAGTGAGTGGTTAGGATCTGGAATGAACTGTCTGTGAGTGTGATAGAGACAGATTCACACAGCGAGTGGTTAGGGTCTGGAATGTACTGTCTGAGAGTGTGGTAGAGACAGATTCACACAGCGAGTGGTTAGGATCTGGAATGTCCTGTCTGAGAGTGTGGTGGAGAGAGATTCACACAGCGAGTGGTTAGGATCTGGAATGTACTGTCTGAGAGTGTGATAGAGACAGATTCACACAGTGAGTGGTTAGGACCTGAAATGTACTGTCTGAGAGTGTGGTGGAGACAGATTCACCCAGTGAGTGGTTAGGATCTGGAATGTACTGTCTGAGAGTGTGGTGGAGACAGATTCACACAGTGAGCGGTTAGGATCCGGGATGTACTGTCTGAGAGTGTGATAGAGACAGATTCACACAGCGAGTGGTTAGGATCTGGAATGTACTGTCTGTGAGTGTGGTGGAGACAGATTCGCACAGCGAGTGGTTAGGATCTGGAATGAACTGTCTGAGAATGTGGTGGAGACAGATTCACATGGCGAGTGGTTAGGATCTGGAATGTACTGTCTGAGAGTGTGGTGGAGACAGATTCACACAGCGAGTGGTTAGGGTCTGGAATGTACTGTCTGTGAGTGTGATAGAGACAGATTCACACAGCGAGTGGTTAGGATCTGGAATGTACTGTCTGAGAGTGTGGTGGAGACAGATTCACACAGTGAGCGGTTAGGATCCGGGATGTACTGTCTGTGAGTGTGATAGAGACAGATTCACCCAGTGAGTGGTTAGGATCTGGAATGTACTGTCTGTGAGTGTGGTGGAGACAGATTCACATGGCGAGTGGTTAGGATCTGGAATGTACTGTCTGAGAGTGTGGTGGAGACAGATTCGCACAGCGAGTGGTTAGGATCTGGAATGTACTGTCTGTGAGTGTGGTGGAGACAGATTCGCACAGTGAGTGGTTAGGATCTGGAATGTACTGTCTGAGAGTATGGTGGAGACAGATTCACACAGCGAGTGGTTAGGATCTGGAATGTACTGTCTGAGAGTATGGTGGAGACAGATTCACACAGTGAGTGGTTAGGATCTGGAATGTACTGTGAGAGTGTAGTGGAGACAGATTCACACAGCGCGTGGTTAGGGTCTAGAATGTACTGTCTGTGAGTGTGATGGAGACAGATTCACACAGCGAGTCGTTGGAGACAGATTCACACAGCGAGTGGTTAGGGTCTGGAATGTACTGTCTGTGAGTGTGATGGAGACAGATTCACACAGCGAGTGGTTAGGATCTGGAATGTACTGTCTGAGTGTGTGTTGGTAACAGAGTCAAACTGAAGAGATGATTCTGTCTGTCATGATTAAGTGAAATTCATTGATATGAAAATTATTCAAGTTATGGAGGCTAAGTTGAAGGCACAGATTGAGGTCGACGAAAATCCGAGCTTGAAGCAACACCTGACTCATAGTGTACTAGTTTTCTCTGCACGTGTTCCGACACGTTGTTCCTTTGCTCATGAATGATTGACATTGTTTTGCTCATAAAAACCCTCAACCTGAATAAAACTGTTTTTCTCCCCAAAAGCCTGAAACATATTCACTGCAAGAGATGGAATCTGATGGGCGTGAGCTGTTTAAAAGCGAGGTGTGACTTTTATTATGAGCTACCACATTGAATTGATTTCTTAAATTCATTAACACAGCTCAAGCAATTCATCTGTTTTTATTGTGTTTAAAAATTGGATCCCATTTCTGATTGAAATCCTGAGCTGGGAGATTCAGAGGGTCTTTCAATGGAGGTTAGTCTGAAGGGCGGCTGTGAAAGGCTCTGGGAGACGGCTTGCGAACATCACTCAGGTTTACTGGCCAAGAGACAAAAATATTTGATACTGAATTCCACAATGGTCTCACTCGACCCTCCAAGTGTCTTTAGAAGCCTAGAGGGAGAGAAAATTAATCAAAGTTTAATCTACAGAATGAAACTCTATTCAACGTATCAAAAACAATGTGGCTCTGTACTGAAGTGCAGCCCATCGAACAGACAATAAATGGACTGGATCACAGCATCATACAGCATGAAGGGGACCATTCAACCCATCACACCCTTTGCAAGAGCTACAATTTATCCCACTACCCTGCTCTTTCATAACAGCCTCAAGCTACTTCCCCTTCAAGGTACACAAATGAAGGTTTTGTGGCACGGTGGGAAGTGTCCCTGGTGTCTGGGGCAGAACCTCCAGGTTTGAGTCCCACTCTTAGCATGCAATTCAGTGACCGCGTTGTGCCCAGCGCAGATCCAGGCAGGCCGAGTGAATAGCGGGAGAGGATAAAATCAAGATTTGCGCCAGGTGCAAAGCATTTTGCGATTAACCTGGCCCGCTCATGATGACGAGTTCCGGATCTCATCCAAAAATTATGAGAATATCATTAACCCTCATTTGCATTCATTTCAATCTCATTAACGAGATTGAAGTTGAATGCAGCGACCTCCCAGGAATTACCCGACTCCCCAGTGGGAATCACGAAGGCACCGTTTAGTACTCCTGATCAAAAACGTGTATCTGGCGCAATGGCTGGAGGGGGAGTAAGGAGCCATTTCTATTTACCGGCTTACAGCTCAAGGGTTCTGGTGCTGCTGCCCCATTCTCGGGAAGGGGACCCCTGGGCGTTGGGCTTGGTCAGGGGGATTTTTTTTTTGATTGATTTATTTATTGTCACATAGGTCTTCAGGCGTCTGTACCTACTGCCTGATGGAAGGGTCTGGAAGAAGGCAAGCCTGGGTGGGAGGGGTTTCTGATAATGCTGTCTGCCTTCCTGAGGCAGCGAGAGGTGTATATTTAGCATTCCACGCCGTTGAGGAAATGCTTTTGCAGATTGCTGATGCTTTTGTAGCTGGTGTGGCAGTACTGCATGTAACTGCATGTCACTGCATGTCACTGCAGGTTAAACACGCTGGAAGTCAAGGATGTTCAACTGCATCTTGAGCACCAGTGAAATATGCAGATGCCAGGAATTGAATCCGGTGAGATTGGGCCGTGTGGGAAGGCCTGCATAGAAGCATACATAGAAAATAGAAGCAGGGGGAGGCCATTAGGCCCCTCAAGCCTGCTCTGCCATTCATTATGATCATCGAGTTCAATACCCTGATCCCGCCTTTCCCCCATACCATTTGATCCCTTTAGCCTCAAGAGCTATATCTAATTCCTTCTTGAAATTAGACAATGTTTTGGCCTCAACTACTTTCTGTAGTAGTGAATTCCACAGATTCACCACTCTCTGGGTGAAGAAATTGCTCCTCACCTCAGTCCTAAAAGGTTTATCCCTTATCCTCAAACTATGACCCCTAGTCTTGGACTCCCCCGCCTTCGGGAACATTCTTTCTGAATCTACCCTGTCTAATCCTGTTTCTATGCGATTGCCCCTCACTCTTCTAAACTCCAATGAATATAATTCTAACCAATTTAGTCCCACTATCCCAGGAATCAGCCTGGTAAACCTTCGCTGCACTTCCTCCATAGCAAGAACATCCTTTCTCAATTAAGGAGACCAAAACTGCACACAATACTCCAGGTGTGGCCTCACCAATGCCTTATACAATTGTAATAAAACATCTGTATTCCTATTCGCAAATCCTGTGGCTATGAAGGCCAGTTTACCATTTGGTTTCTTTACTGCCTGCTATACCTGAGCACTTACTTTCAGCCACTGATGCACGAGGACACCAAGGTCTTGCTGAGTATCCACCATTCAAATAATAATCTGTCTTCTGTCATGTGAGAGTACCTTTAAGACATGGATGTTTAAGCAATGGACCTTTAAGAAAACAGTGATGTCAGAGAGTGGGTGGGGCTGAGGTCAGGTCAGCCATTTTGCAGGTTTTGTTTGAAAAGAGCTGGGTGTGTGTCTGTGTTTTGCGGTGAGCTGGATATCTGCCATGAAAGACTATCTCTGGATCATTTGGGTGATTTAAAGTAAAGCCTTTAACCTGATGTGATTTTGTTTAAAGGTGTCAAGTCTCTTGGAAGTTTGAAGGAACATTTTAAGGAATTATTTACTGTTACAATATTTTCTGAGTTATCTTTGAAGTAAGGGATGTTAAGAGATCCAATGTTTATTTAAGATGTTAAGTTGAGTTCATGGAATAAACAGTGTTTTGTGTTTAAAATCCCACGTGTCCATAATTGTAATCCCACACCTAGGGAACAAGCCGTGTGCTAGGAAAAGCAACAAATCCATTAAAAGGAGAGGTTGGTTGAACTCCATGATACATTTTGGGGTTCTGAAAACGCCTCGCCCATAACACTTCCTATTATTGCTATCAAAGTGGATAACCTCACATTTACCCATGTTTTACTGCCATGCATATGCCCACTCACTCAGCCTGTCCAAATCCCACTGAAGCATCTCTGCATCCTCCTCACAGCTCACCCAACTTTGTATCATCTGCAAATTTGGAAATACTACATTTAGTTCCCTCACCCAAATCATTAGTATATAATGTGAACAGTTGGGGTCCTCGCACAGATCCGGCCAGCATCCCACTGGTCACTGCCTGCCATTCTTAAAAAGGCCCATTTATTCCAACATTTTGCTTCCTGTCTGCTAACCAGCTGTCTATCTATCTCAATACACTACCCGCAATCCCATGCACTTTAACTTTACCTAGTAATCGGCCTGCACAGCAGCGGCTCCTAGATGGAGAATGGCACTGATACATGGATCAAGTCACACTTTGATAGACAGATCATTTCTACGACAAAGTTCCAGAAATGATAACACATTCTCAAGCTTATCCTCCATTTCTCTTGAGGAACCTGTGAGGGTGATATGGTGGCCAGGATTCTCCAGTCGCCGACGTCAAAATCGCGTTCGGCAATCGGCCGGAGAATACTCGATTCCGACTAAATCGGGGGGGGGGGCGCCGCTTTCGTGATATTCCGTCCCCCTCCAAAGGACGCCACGCCACGTATTGACGTCCTCAGGCCATTGCCTGAGGCCCGCCCCCCCCCCGCTGCTCCGTCCCCAACCAACCGAGTTCCCGATGGGGTGGGTCTCATGGTCTCACCCGCCAGGAACTCAGCGTGGCAGCTGCGGACTCAGTCCAGCACCGCCACAGTCAGGGGAGGACCGATCCGCGGGCAGGGGGGGACGGGACATTATTCGGGACTGGGGGCACTGTTGGGGGGTGGTCCGGGGCATGCGAGCAGGCCGAAGGGGGACATTATTTCGCGGGCCGGGTCCGCGAGCAGCCTCCCCCATGTAGCACGGCACGGCCGCTGCAAGCCGCCGCCGTGAGCATGAACGGCCTCAGACCCGGCAATTCTCCGGGGCGTATCGGCAGCTAGAGCCGGGTGCTCTACGCTGCCGTCATGCTCGCCCCCAGCAAAACGGGGAATCGGTGGCCGTTTTGCGCCATTTTGTCTGGCATTCCCACGCCGGCGTGGGGACAATAGCCCCAGAACCGGAGAATCCAGCCCCATGTGTTTGTTTTATTTGTGAGAATTAGCTGAGATAGCTTTGTGTTGGTACCAATATGGAACGGTGATGTTTCCTTGTTGTTTAATGGTTAGTGTGACATATGGAATGTTATTTAGTTGATTTTCAAATCAAAGTTACTGTTGACCGTTTAAGAAACAAAATATTCTCAAGTGGCTTCTCGAGGGTACACATGCCATGATTTAGAGGATGATTAATGCATTGCATGTCCAGCAAGCTTTGGCGCCTGAACAGTGTGCCTGAACTCTTAAGTGTCAGCACCACAGAGGCAGCTGTCAACAACACTAATAATAATAATAATCTTTATTATTGTCACAACTAGGCTTACATTAACACTGCAATGACATTACTGTGAAAATCCCCTGGTGGCCACACTACGGCGCCTGTTCGGGTACACAGAGGGAGGATTCAGAATGTCCAAATTACCTAACAGCACATAGAACATACTGTACAGAAGGAGGCCATTCAGCCCATTGAGTCTGCACCGACCCACTTTACGCCCTCACTTCCACCCTACCCCGTAACCCCTACTAACCTTTTTTGGGCACTAAGGGCAATTTAGCATGTCCAATCCACCTAACACGCACGTCTTTGGACTGTGGGCGGAAACCGGAGCACCCGGAGGAAACCCACACAGGCACAGGGTGAATGTGCAGACTCCGCACAGGCAGTGACCCAAACGAGGAATCTAACCTGCGCTAACCACTGGACTACCACGCCGGCCTCATCAGATTGTACATGTGGTCAGTGAGAGGGAAGGGCCGTTTTGTCTGACAGGAACTCACTTGAGACAGGTCATCTGGGTGAAGGAGCAGTGAATGGATCCTCGCCTCTCAGGCGCAGGTCAACATCGCTGTTGGTGACTGCC
This sequence comes from Scyliorhinus torazame, assembly GCF_047496885.1. NCBI lineage: Eukaryota > Metazoa > Chordata > Chondrichthyes > Carcharhiniformes > Scyliorhinidae > Scyliorhinus > Scyliorhinus torazame. The sequence continues at coordinate 189,831,669 of NC_092708.1, read as the reverse complement.
CACTCCGCAGGCAGCCCCGTGATTTCCAGAGCCCGTTCCTCATAAGCGATGAGAGCTTATAAATCTCTGTGATTCCTCCCAGTCTTGGCCCTTGTCCGGGGACAAAGAGATGTACTGTGAGCTGCACATTTGATGGATCACGGGGCCCGCAGCACAGCTGGACATAAAGGGGTTGTTCTGTGGATGCCAAGGGATACTGAGCAACAAGGGATGTGGGGAGGGTGTGAGGTGTCAGCCAGTGGATTGGTGGGGGGGGGGGGGGGGGGGGAGGTGGTGGAAAGGAGAGGGGGGGGTTTGAGAATTTGAGGGGTGGCAGGCAGGACTGATGCCAGGAGAGACGTGGTAACTTTTCATTGCAGCTCGTTGGAGGTCGTTGGTCTTCTTCCGACATTGGATGGCGTCCTCCTGGTCATGCTGCCGCACTGCCAGCCACTGCCTCCCTGGCAGCATTACTAACCCTGCTGCTGGTTCACTGAGCCCCCAGCAGGGGAACAGGATGCCTCATCTCTTGTCCACAGTGTGAAGAAGCCTGGACAGTTCAGCATCCCCAAAGTGAGAAGCAGGAAAGTGCGCTGCCATGCTTGTATGTTTACTGGGAGTGAGTGGTGAGGGAGCATTTAAAAGCAGCTCCCCCTTGTTAGCGGCAAGAAGCTGAGGCGCGAGTCGGTCGAATCAGGCGGCGAGGGAGCGAGTAATGTTGAGAATCTCATATAGGCTCATTTATGGCACTAAGTGCCATTGCATATGTACCACAAACTAGCCAACGCGGCTGTCGGGAAACTCCCCGGCAAGCATTTATCCAATTCTCCTTTGGAAGCTCCAAATGAATCTGCTTCCACCATCCTTTTAGACAGCGCAATCTGGATCGTAACCCATTTGGTTATCAAACAACTTGCTCCCGTACCAGCCTCCCCGAACAGGCGCCGGAATGTGGCGACTAGGGGCTCTTCACAGTAACTTCATTTGAAGCCTACTTGTGACAATAAGCGATTTTCATTTCATTTTTTCATTTTCATGTCACCCAGCAACCAAAAAATGTCTAAGTGTCATTTTGGGCGGGTGTGGCAGCCTGTTTGCCACCGGCTTTTTGGGTGAGATCCACACCGATACCCAACCACACTTCCTATCGGTCGCAGTGCACCCTAAAAGCAGTGCGGCATGGCTGGTAAGTGCAGGGAAATCCCTCTTCCAGGGTCTAATGGTTTAGCACAGTGGGCTAGACAGCTGATTTGTGATGCAGAACAAGGCCAGCAGCGCGGGTTCAATACCCGTACCACCTTACCCGAACAGGTGCCAGAATGTGGCGACTAGGGGCTTTTCACAGTAACTACATACTTGTGACAATAAACGGTTATTATTATTATTATTATTATTAATGCAATCTCAACAGATGTTGCGAGTGAATCCCACTAATTGTGGGCAGGATCACTTTCTGGCAAATCATATTAGAGTGAAACAGCTAATCTCAATCTAAAATGCATTCCCGAGGTGTACACAAGGCATGGGATCTGACCCCATCGCCTTGGAGACCTTGGGCAGGCGCCATTCAGTGATGGAACCCACAAGCGGGACCAGATGGAACAGCACTTGTGGAGGTTTCCCAGGGTATCGGAAGCCCCCAGGTGAATCCCCTCTGGGTACGGTGGCACCCTGGCACTGCCTGTGCCACCTGGGCACCCTGGCACTGCCATCTGGATGCCAGCTTGGCACTGCCCAGGTGGCACTGGCAAGGGCACTGCCAGGGTGCCAGATTGGCACTACCAAGGTGCAATGTTTTGGTTGGCAATTTTTCCGTGACGGGGATTGGGCCCAGGGGTGCCCTGCGCGGGTGTGGCGTTCACCGAGGACCCCCTTATCGCAGAGATGGGGCTTAGGGGTGTTTCGGGGATCATGTCGGGGCGGGGGGGGGTCATGAAATCAAGATGGCATTTATAAATGGCATCCCATTCTGTCCCTGCATGGAGGAGCTCCGGCAGCAGAACTCCTCAGTGCAGAAAAGGGGACTCGCGCGGCCTTGGCCGCGTGTTCCCTGTTGAGGACCCAAACTACCCGAATGGCCATTCGATAACATAGCGTTTCCTGGCGTGCCGAGCGTCAGAAAATATCTAGCTAATCATACGCGCTATGGGACTCTGTTCCATTCAGATAGATCGCACCCTTAATCATTTTTTCGGGTCCTGGGGAGTTTCTCCCTGAACAAGCCCACACTTCAAAATGTTTTTATCACTGGGAACTCACCAGTCAGACCGGCACCTCAGTGATCGAGCTGCCATTTTGAAAGGATGCCCAATCTCTAAATGATTTTGAAGATCCCCCACCCATGAACAATGTCACCTTCCGCACATATGGGTATTATCCCACACCCCCTAAGTGAGGACACCCGCTATGGGGCCGCTGAGGGGCCCCCCTTTTCAGCCCCCCCCCCCCCCCCACCCCGCCTCCTCCGCTTTCAGGACCTCCATTCTTAACCCTCCCCAACCTTTATGTGACCCTTCATACCCACCCTTCACCCTGCTACCCTTCATAAGCCCCCTCATCCCCCTTTAATGGGTATGGGGGTATGGCCCCCCTCAGCCCTAACCCTGAGCAGTGCCACCTTGCAGTGCAAGGGGGCCACCCTGCCCTGTCCATGACCACCCAGAGGTTTCCAATGGCCTGGGAAACCCCATGAATGTCATTAGATCTGGTCCAGATTGGTGTGGACCAATACCATCCGGCGCCTGGTTCAGGCTTCGCTGGGGAGGTGTTAGTTCTCAGGCGCTGGGAGAATGCAGTGCAGACATATTTAAATGAGCTGTACGGATGAAGATTAATCTTCATCCGTGAAGATTAATTGTGTTGTCGAAGGGCGAGATCCAGATCACGACATCTCTCAGGGTCCGATGAATCTCAAGCGTTGTGAATCTGGCGAGAGACCTCATCGCGTCTCCAAGTCGGGTGTGTCGAGAGCGGTAAATCACACCCCTTCACCTTCTCTACGGAGAACAAGCCCAGCATCTCCAGTCCCTCCAGGTAACTGATTCCACTCACTCCAACTTCTATTCCAGTAAATCTCCTCTATCCACCCCCAAAGCCTCGGACGTCCTTCCTCAAGCATGAACTGAGCACAGTAAAGCAGCCAAGTGATTTAGAATGGGTCAGCATAATTTTCTTACCCTTATACTGTACACCTCTATTTATAAAAAAACAGGATTCCGATGCTCTTTCAACAACTCTCTCAATTTGCCCTGTCACCTTCAAAGTTTTATGTACAGAAACCCACAGAGCTCTTGATTCCTGTAAACCCCTTAAAACAGTACCAATTAATCCTTGACCTTATTCACTGATATTCTGAACAGATAGAACATTAAGATTCAGATAGTTACAACACTGTTCAGTTACATTGTAAGTTGTACAACTCTCACTATCAACTCTTAATACATTTAAAATGTAGGGTCCTGAAATTCTGTCTGGTTACAGTGCCCAAGGTGACAGAGAAGCTGTACTTTATATTCATGCACAGGGTGTGGACAGCACTCGCAAGGCCAGCGTTTATTGCCCATTCCTAATTGCCCTTTAGAGGGTGGCGGTGAGGGGGACTTCCGGTTGCAGCTATGCCTAGGTAGATCGCACGTTCGGCAGCTCCCGCCAGGAACGGACTTTTGGGCTCTTCAGGGGGGCCCCAACGGCAATTGTTCGACAGCTTCCAGTGTGGGAAGGTGACAGCAAGGTCCCCCCGACATTATATGGATTGGACCAGGAATGGAGCGGTTAAAAAAGCGATCCTGGTGCAGCAGAAAGTGCGAGGGAGGAAAAGCAAGATGGTGGCGGGTGGAGACCAAGCAGCGTGGGCGCAGTGGTCGCAGGAGCAGCAGGAGTTTCTTAAACGCTGCTTTGAGGAGCTGAGGACAGAAATGCTGGCGCCAATGAAGGCGGTGATTGAGAAGCTTGTGGAGACCCAGAAGGCCCAAAGGGCGGCGATCCGGGAGGTGCGGCAAAAAGCCTCGGAGAACGAGGATGTGATCTTGGGCCTGGTGGTGAAGGTGGAGGTGCAGCACAAGAGGTGGGCGGAAAAATTCGAGGACCTGGAGAATCGGTCGAGGAAGAAGAATTTTCGGATTCTGGGTCTCCCTGAAGGAGTGGAGGGGCCCGATGCCGGGGCATATATGAACACGATGCTCAATTCGCTGATGGGCGCGGGAGCCTTCCCGTGGCCTCTGGAGCTGGATGGGGCTCATCGGGTCCTGGCAAGGAGACCAAAAGCCAACGAGCCACCAAGGGCTGTAGTGGTGAGGTTCCACCGCTTTATGGACAGAAAGTGTGTCCTGAGATGGGCCAAAAAAGAGCGGAGCAGCAGGTGGGAGAACACGGAGGCCCAAATTTACCAGGACTGGAGTGCGGAGGTGGCTAAGAAGAGGACTGGTTTTAACCGGGCTAAGGCAGTGCTCCATCGGAAGGGGGTGAAGTTCGGGATGCTGCAACCAGCGCGATTGTGGCTCACGTTCCAAGATCGGCACCACTATTTTGAAACGCCTGATGAGGCATGGAACTTTATCCAGACTGAAAAGTTGGACTCAAACTAAGGGTTCGTCGTGGGGGGATGTTTACTGTGTTTACTGCGTTTGGGGAATGTTCTTTTTGTTTTGGTGCTGGGTGGGGTTGGGTGAATGGATTTGATGTGGGGGCTGTGGGAGAGTGTGGGCGTCAGTGTTGGAGGGGCAGGGCCCCGCGGAGGAAGAGGGGGGGTCGAGGCCCAGGGATGGGGAGTTGGGGTAAGGCCGCAAAAAGGAGCTGCGCCAGAGGGGGCGGGGCCGGCTCAGGAAAGCGCGGGCTTTTTCCCGCGTTAGGGAAGGATGGGGGCGGGGCCAGGAGGGGGGGGCGGTGCTGGAGAGGAGCTCACACTGACTGCCAAGGGGTGGGGGGATTCTCACACTGGGGGGTCGACGGAATGGCGAGAGAGGCCGGGGTCAGCAGGAGTCAGCTGACTTACGGGAGTGTCATGGGGGGAGCAAAATGGCTAGATGAGGATCTAGCGGGGGGGGAGGGGGGGGTGGGGGGAAATGGGTTGCTGCTGCATTGGCCAAAGGGGAGCTGGAAGTAGGAGACATAGTCGGGGTGGGAGTCCACCGCCTGGGGGACTGGAGGGTTGGGAGGCGCGGGCACGTGGCTGGCCTAGAAAAGGTGATGGCTAGTCGGCGGGGTGGGGGGGGGGGGGGGGGGCGAGTAGCCCCCCGATCCGGCTGATAACTTGGAATGTGAGGGGCCTGAACGGGCCGGTCAAGAGGGCCCGGGTGTTCGCGCACTTAAAGGGACTGAAGGCAGACATGGTTATGCTCCAGGAGACACATCTGAAGGTGGCAGATCAGGTTAGGCTGAGAAAGGGATGGGTAGGGCAGGTCTTTCATTCAGGACTGGATGCGAAGAACAGAGGGGTTGCAATACTGGTGGGGAAGCGGATGTCGTTCGAGGCACTGAATATTGTAGTGGACAATGGAGGTCGATGTGTGATGGTGAGCGGTAGGTTGCAGGGGGTGCGGGTGGTACTGGTGAACGTATATGCCCCGAATTGGGATGATGCCGGATTTATGAAACGCATGTTGGGTCGGATTCCGGATCTGGAGGTAGGGAGCTTGATAATGGGGGGGGGGGACTTCAACACGGTGCTAGATCCAGCACTGGACCGGTCTAGGTCCAGGACGGGTAAGAGGCCGGCTGCGGCCAAGGTGCTCAGGGGGTTTATGGACCAGATGGGGGGAGTGGATCAATGGAGGTTTGCCAGGCCACTGGCCAGGGAATTTTCCTTCTTTTATCACGTCCATAGAGCCTACTCCCGGATAGATATTTTCATTTTGAGTAGGGAGCTAATCCCAAAAGGGGAGGGAACGGAATATTCGGCCATAGCCATCTCGGACCACGTCCCGCATTGGGTGGAGCTGGAGTTGGGGGAGGAGAGGGACCAGCGCCTGCTGTGGCGCCTCGATGTGGGACTGTTGGCGGATGAGGGGGTGTGCGGGCGGGTGCGGGGGTGTATTGAAAGATATTTGGAGGCCAACGACAACGGGGAGGTGCAGGTGGGGGTAGTCTGGGAGGCATTGAAGGCGGTGGTCAGGGGAGAGCTAATCTCCATTAGGGCCCACAGGGAGAAGAGAGAGGGAGGGAGAGGAAGAGGTTGGTGGGGGAGATTTTAAGGATGGACAGGAGGTATGCAGAGGCCCCCGAGGATGAGCTACTAGGGAGCGATGGAACCTCCAGGCGGAATTCGACCTGTTGACCACGGGGAAAGCAGAGGCACGATGGAGGAAAGCGCAGGGGGCGACGTATGAGTATGGGGAGAAGGCGAGTCGGATGCTGGCACATCAGCTTCGTAAGAGGGAGGCAGCGAGGGAGATTGGTGGAGTTAGGGATAGCGGGGGGAATACGGTGTGGAGTGCAGTGAGAATAAACAAGGTATTTAGGGACTTCTATGGGGATCTGTACAGGTCTAAGCCCCCAGCGGGGGAGGAGGGGATCCGACGATTCTTAGATCAGCTGAGGTTCCCGAGGGTGGAGGAGGAAGAGGTGGCTGGTTTGGGGACACCGATTGGGCTGGAGGTGCTGGTTAAAGGATTGGGGAGCATGCAGGCGGAGAAGGCCCCAGGGCCAGATGGGTTCCCGGTTGAATTTTACAGGAAATACGTGGACCTGCTGGGCCCATTGCGAGTAAGGACTTTTAATAAGGCGAGACCTTGCCCCCGACAATGTCCAGGGCGCTGATTTCTTTGATCTTGAAGCGGGACAAGGATCCATTGCAATGTGGGTCGTATAGACCGATCTCGCTCCTCAATGTTGACGCTAAGTTGCTGGCGAAGGTGCTGGCTACGAGAATTGAGGACTGTGTCCCGGGGGTGATTCATGAGGACCAGACGGGATTTGTGAAGGGTAGGCAGCTGAATACAAATGTGCGGAGGCTCCTCAATGTGATTATGATGCCCTCGGTGGAGGGGGAAGCGGAGGTAGTGGCAGCTATGGACGCGGAGAAGGCCTTTGATCAGGTGGAGTGGGAGTATCTTTGGGAAGTGGTGTGGAGGTTTGGGTTCGGGGAGGGGTTCATCAGGTGGGTCAGGCTGCTATATAGAGCCCCGGTGGCGAGTGTGGCTATGAACCGGCGGAGGTCGGAGTACTTTCGGCTGTACCAGGGGACGAGGCAGTGGTGCCCCTTATCCCCCTTGCTGTTTGCACTGGCAATTGAGCCGCTGGCCATGGCACTGAGGGAGTCCAGGAAATGGAGGGGACTGGTCCGGGGGGGAGGGGAGAACCGGGTGTCGTTGTATGCCGATGACCTGTTGTTGTATGTTGCGGATCCAGTGGAGGGGATGGCGGAGGTCATGCGGATCCTTGGGGAGTGTGGGGACTTTTCGGGGTATAAACTCAACGTAGGGAAGAGTGAGCTCTTTGTGGTGCACTCAGGGAACCAGGGAAGGGGGATAGACGAGCTACCGCTGAAGAGGGCGGAAAAGAGCTTTCGGTACCTAGGGATCCAAGTAGCTAGGAGTTGGGGGGCCCTGCACAAGCTCAATTTGACGTGGTTTGTGAAGCAGATGGAGGAGGATTTTGTGAGGCGGCAGGTGAGGGAATTCCCGCTGCTTCCGGCACGTGGGTTCAGGACAGGGTGATTTCGGGTGTATGGGTTGGAGAAGGCAAGGTTTCGGCAATTTACCAGGAGCTGAAGGAAGAGGAGGAGGCCTCGGTGGAGGAGTTAAAGGGCAAGTGGGAGGAGGAGCTTGGGGAGGAGATAGATGAGGGTCTGTGGGCTGATGCCCTGAGTAGGGTTAATTCTTCCTCCTCTTGCGCCAGGCTCAGCCTAATACAGTTCAAAGTTACTCGCAGAGCGCATATGACAGGGGCGAGGTTGAGTAGGTTCTTTGGGGTGGAGGACAGATGTGGGAGGTGCTCGGGGAGCCCGGCAAACCACGTCCATATGTTCTGGTCGTGCCCGGCGCTGGATGGGTTTTGGAGGGGTGTTGCGAGGACTATGTCCAAGGTGGTGAACGCCCGGGTCAAGCCGAGCTGGGGATTGGCATTATTTGGGCTATCGGACGAGCCGGGAGAGCAGGAGGCGAAAGAGGCCGGTATTCTGGCCTTTGCGTCCCTGGTAGCCCGGTGGAGGATTTTGCTACTATGGAAAGATGCGAAGCCCCCTAATGTGGAAACTTGGATCAATGACATGGCAGGGTTCATCAAGCTGGAGAGGATAAAGTTTGCCTTGCGAGGGTCTGTGCAGGGGTTCCTCAGGTGGTGGCAACCGTTCCTAGACTATCTCGCGGAGCGTTAGGAGCAGGTCAGCAGCAGCAGCAGCCCAGGGGCGGGGGGGGGTCTTTTGGGGTGGCGTTTGGGTGAAGGTGTTTTTTTCCCCCTATTTGTGTTTTTAAATGTTGAATGGGAGGTTATTGAATATGGGGGTAATCCAATGTATGATTTCTGATTGTTATGTCCTTGTTTCTTTCTTTTGTTGGGGGGGGGGGGGGGTTTGTTGAAAATTTGTTGAAAAACTTGAATAAATATATATCTATTTTTTAAAAGAGGCGGTGAACCGCCTTCTTGAACCGCTGCAGTCTCTATGGTGTAGGTACATCCACAGTGCTGTTAGGGAGGGAGTTCCAGGATTCTGACTCAGCGGCAGTGAAGGAACGGCCGATATATTTCCAAGTCAGGATGGTGAGTGACTTGGAGGGGGACCTTCAGGTGGTGGTGTTCCCAGGTATCTGCTGCCCTTGTCCTTCCAGGTGGACATGGGTTTGTAAATTGATGGTTCAGTCAAGGTGACTGTGTGAAGTCTGCACGTTCTCCCCGTGTGTGCGTGGGTTTCCTCCGGGTGCTCTGGTTTCCTCCCACAATCCAAAGATATGCAGGTTAGGTGGATTGGCCATGATAAATTGCCCTTTTGTGTCCAAACGTTTAGGTGGGGTTACAGGGTTACGGGGATGGGGGTGGAGGCGTGGGCTTAAGTAGGATGCTCTTTCCAAGAGCCGGTGCAGACTTGATGGGCCAAATGGTCTTCTTCTGCACTGTAAATTCTATGAAAACGTGACGGTTTGGGGGATGAAGTCTGTTAAAACTGAAGATATTACAGCTGATCAAAGGAGGTTTTGCTGTGGAACATACTTTGTAACAGAGGAAAGGAAAGTTTAAAAAGCAGATGTTCAAAAAATACTTCAGAATTTAAGACGGGTTGGCCTTTAAGTGTAATTATTATCGGTCTCATTTTATGTCTAATGTCTCTAAAATTCAATAAGTGCCTCTGAAATTTACCATCTTGTATCTTCATTATCAGTTATCTGTATATAATTTGCCAGATTACCTATTTGATCAAACGTATCTGTCAGTCCCCAGAATTTAACTGTCTGCTCATCTGACCAGTTCCCTCAGCCTTTCCGAATCTGAGTCATTCACATGAATAAGGGGCCACAGGCCCTGTGGGCCAGCCTCTGCGAGTCACTGGGAGCCCTTAGCTAACCTGGTCCAATTAAACATTAGTAGACAGATCGGCAGAAAGGGTGTGGTTTTCATAGAGTTTTGTACCTTTGTTCAGTTTTTTCCAATGTGGCTTTAGCGTTTTCCGGATCATCCTTCAGGTATGATTTATATAAAATCGAGGAATTCAGATACCCAATGAACCACGAAATAGGTTTCTTCAGCTTAATATAAATGTCTTCAGCTCTGTGTCAAAGAACATATTGTTACTGTAGGAATTAAACACTCATGTAGGACTTTGATCAATTGGGTTTCCCTGGAGGGGTTGGTGTACTATACAAAGTTTATTCCACAAAGGGTTAATTTGGGACTGAGTTGCATCATCACCCAGACAGTGATGTAAAGGAACATATGACACGCACTGAGTATATGGTTGGACAGACCAGTGTCTAGAAGCAAGCATGGAGACAGCTCCTAGCTTGGACTTTTTATTGCACCTATGCGTATAGTTTATAGCAGAGACCAGGTCGAGGCGGAGAACCAATAATGCAGCTCGCATTCGGGTTGAAGAAACGGAGTGAAAAAAACAACTGTGGCATCACAGGAAACTGGTAAGTTGATTGACCAGTAAATGGTTGATGTAAGCGACAGCATGTTAATAGCTAGCTTAGGACATGGGTGTTACAGCATATCTATAAATATAAACAAGTAAAACTTTAAAATAAATAGTACAGTAAAATTCCTAAAACACATACCTATGTAATTAAGGAACGTATAACTTAATACTCACTATTCATAAGCATATTACATTGTAGCACACAAAGGAATTATTCTAAGTTAGTTAAATTAATTTAACTTAATTAACTAAATAAGTAACAGTGGCAGGACAGGTGTTTTGCAGCTGTGGAATGTGGGAGTTTCTGCATACTCGGACTATCCAGGATAATGCAGAAACCATAAGCAGCTGAAGGAATTCCATATCAGGATTATCGATCTGGAGGCTGAACTGCGGACACTGACCAACAGGGGGATAGATAGGAGATTCTGTGGGAACGAGAGAGACTTGCGGTTGGTGTGTTGCCTCCCAGTTGCCAGGGTCCGCGATGTCTCGGATCATGTTTTCGCGATCCTTAAGGGAGAGGGGGAGCAGCCCTAAGTCGTGGTCCACATAGATACCAACGACATAGGTAGGAAAAGGGATAGGGATGTAAGGCAGGAATTCAGGGAGCAAGGGTGGAAACTTAGATCTAGGACAAACAGAGTTATTATCTCTGGGTTGTTACCCATGCCACGTGCTGGCGAGACGAGGAATAGGGAGAGAGAGGAGTTGAACACGTGGCTACAGGGATGGTGCAGGAGGGAGGGTTTCAGATTCCTAGATAATTGGGGCTCATTCTGGGAGAGGTGGGACCTCTACAAAAGGGATGGTCTACACCTGGACCAGAGGGGTACCAATATCCTGGGGGGTAAATTTGCTAATGCTCTTCGGGAGGGTTTAAACTAGTTCAGCAGGGGAAGCTAGGGAGGAGATTGCTGAGCCTATGGCTTTGATCTTTAAGTCATCTTTGTCTACAGGAATAGTGCCAGACGACTGGAGGATAGCAAATGTTGTCCCCTTGTTCAAGAAGGGGAGTAGAGACAACCCCGGTAACTATAGACCAGTGGGCCTTACTTCTGTTATGGGCAAAGTCTTGGGAAGGTTTATAAGAGATAGGATGTATAATCATCTGGAAAGGAATAATTTGATTAGAGATAGTCAACACGGTTTTGTGAAGGGTAGGTCGTGCCTCACAAACTTTCTTGAGTTCTTTGAGAAGGTGACCAAGCAGGTGGATGAGGGTAAAGCAGTTGATGTGGTGTATATGGAGTTCAGTAAAGCGTTTGATAAGGTTCCCCACAGTATGCAGAAAATACGGGGCCATGGGATTCAGGGTGATTTAGCAGTTTGGATCAGAAATTGGCTAGCTGGAAGAAGACAAAGGGTGGTGGCTGATGGGAAATGTTCAGCCTGGAGTTCAGTTACTAGTGGTGTACCACAAGGATCTGTTTTGGAGCCACTGCTGTTTGTCATTTTTATAAATGACCTGGAGGAGGGCGTAGAAGGATGGGTGAGTAAATTTGCAGATGACATTAAAGTCGGTGGAGTTGTGGACAGTGCGGAAGGATGTTACAAGTTACAGAGGGAAATAGATAAGCTGCAGAGCTGGGCTGAGAGGTGTCAAATGGAGTTTAATGCAGAAAAGTGTGAGGTGATTCATTTTGGAAGGAATAACAGGAAGACAGAGTACTGGGCTAATGGTAAGATTCTTGGTAGTGTGGATGAGCAGAGAGATCTTGGTGCCCATGTACATAGATCCCTGAAAGTTGCCACACAGGTTGAGAGGGTTGTTAAGAAGGCGTACGGTGAGTTAACTTTTATTGGTAGAGGGATTGAGTTTCGGAGCCATGAGATCATGTTGCAGCTGTACAAAACTCTGGTGCGGCCGCATTTGGAGTATTGCGTGCAATTCTGGTCGCCGTATCATAGGAAGGATGTGGAAGCATTGGAAAGGGTGCAGAGGAGATTTACCAGAATGTTGCCTGGTATGGAGGGAAGATCTTATGAGTAAAGGCTGAGGGACTTGAGGCTGTTTTCATTAGAGAAAAGAAGGTTAAGAGGTGACTTAATTGAGGCATACAAGATGATCAGAGGATTGGATAGGGTGGACAGTGAGAGCCTTTTTCCTCGGATTCAAATGGTCATTAGATAGACATATGGACGATAAGGGAATAGGGTAGATGGGCTTTAGAGTGGTTTCACAGGTCGGTGCAACATCGAGGGCCGAAGGGCCTGTACTGCGCTGTAATGTTCTATAAGGGAGAGGGAGAAATACCTGGAGACTGTGTTTCAGAAGATCTAAGCTCTGCAGTCCTGCAACATCCAGCCATGAATGGTGGTGGACAATTAAACAACTCACTGGAGGAGGAAGTTCCGCAAATATCCCCAACCTCAATGATGAAGGAGCCCTGCACGTATGTGCAAAAGACAAAGCTGAGGCATTCGCAACAATCTTCAGCCAGAAGTGCCGAGTGGATGATTCATCTTGGTCTCCTCTGGAGGTCCCCAGCATCACAGATGTCAGTCTTCAGCCAATACTGTTCACTTCACGTGATATCAAGAAATGGCTGAAGGCACTGGATACTGCAAAGGCTATGGGCCCTGACCATATCCCGGCAATAGTACGAAAGACTTGTCCTTCAGAACTTTCCGCACCCCTAATCAAGCTGTTCCAGTACAGCTACAACACTGACATCTATCCGGCAATGTGGAAAATTGCCCCAAGTGTGTCCCGTACACAAGAAACAGGACAAATTGAACCCAGCCAATTACTGCCCGATAGGTCTACTCTCCATCATCAGCAAAGTGTTGGAAGGGGTCAGCAAAAGTGCTATCAAACAGCACCTACTCAGCAATAACCTGCTCAGGGACGCTCAGTTTGAGTTCCGCCAGGGTCACTCAGCCCCTGACCTCATTACAGCCTTAGTTCAAACATGGACAAAAGAGCTGACTGCCAGAGGTGAGGCGAGAGTGACTGTCCTTGACATTAAGGCGGCATTTGACCGAGCATGGCATTAAGCAGCCCTAGCTAAACTGGAGTCAATGGGAATCATGGGGGAAACTCTCCGCTGGTTGAAGTCATACCCGGCACAAAGGGTGATGGTTGTGGTGTTGGAGGTCAATCATCTCATCTCCAGGACATCATTGCAGGAATTCCTCAGGATAGTGTCCGAGGCCCAACCATCTTCAGCTGCTCCATCAATGACCACCTTTCCATCATAAGATCAGAAGTGGGATGTTTGCCAATAACTGCACAATGTTCAGCACCATTCGCGACTCCTCAGATAATGAAGCAGTCCGTGTCTAAATGCAGCAAAACTGGACAATATCCAGGTTGGGCTGACAAGTGGCAAGTTACATTTGTGCCACACAAGTGCCAGGCAATGACCCTCTCCTACAAGAGAGGATCTAACCATCGCCCCTTGACATTCAATGGCATTACCATCGCTGAATCCTCCACTATCAACATCCTGGGGGTTACCATTGATCAGAAACTGAACTGGACTAGCCATATTAATACTGTGGCTACCAGGGCAGATCAAAGGCTAGGAATCCTAAGGTGAGTAATTCACCTCCTGACCCCCCCAAAGCCTGTCCACCATCTACAAGGCACAACTCATGAGTGTAATGGAATACTCTCCACTTGCCTGGATGAGTGCAGCTCCAACAACACTCAAGAAGCTCAACACCATCCAGGACAAAACAGCCCACTTGATTGCTCCCCCCTTCCATAAACATTCACCCTCTCCACCACTGACGAACAGTGACAGCTGTGTGTACCATCTACAAGATGCACTACAGTAACTCACCAAGGTTCCTCAGACAGAACCTTCCAAACCCATGACCACAACCATCTAGAAGGACAAGAGTAGCAGATATCTGGGAACACCAACATCTGGAGGTTCCCCTTCAAATTACTCGCCACTCTGACTTGGAAATATTTTGGCGTTCCTTCACTGTCACTGGGGCAACATGCTAGCCCTCACTAACAGCACAGTGGGTGTACCTACAAAGGACTTCAGTGGTTCAAGTGGGCAATTCACCACCACCTTCTGAAGGGCAACTAGGGATGGGTAATCAATGCTGGCCTAACCAGCTTCGCCCACATCTTGTAAATGAATAAAAAATAAGTCGGGGACAGAATACATATGGCATTAACCCTTTGTATTCTGAACATTTCCCATAATGTAACAGAGGGGGGATTGACATTGTTTTCAGCAGCAACGAGCAAGGGCAATAGCTTCCTCAGAGTAGGAATTTGTGGCACATTGCCCTCCATATTGACTTCTTATCTGCATTTAAATCCTTAACCGCCTGACCTTCCTGACTCAGGCCGGATGAGATTCAGGCAGCACAACACTTCCTGGGCTCCAGCAACAAAGTGTAAATGGATCAGAGTGAAAGAGGTCACCCCCCCTTTCTATAGCTTCCGTAAAGCAGGGAAATTTAAATGTCACATTGAAAATAGTAGGGGCAGAAAAGGAGAAGGTCATTGTTTAAGGTAAGTGAATGGGATGTGGGGGATGTTAGTTTGGACATCGACTGGGGTAGTTAGACATGGGGGGTATTGGACATCGGGGGGGGGGAGCTAGCTGGAGTTAGACATCAGCAAGGGTTGGGGATTGGGAGTCGGGCATCGGGGAAATGCAGTCTGGACTTTGGGCGGGGGCAGAATCAGACATGGGGAATGGGATGTTCGGACAGTGGACGAGGAGTCAGACATCGGTGGGGGGGGGGGTGAGTCAGACATCAGGGGTGTGAGGGGTTCGGACATCCGGGGGGGGTTGTCAGATATGGGGTTGGGAGTCAGACATAGGGGTGTTGGGGGGGGGGGGTTCAAACATCAGAGGAGGGAATCAGATGTCGGCGAGTGGTGGGGGCAGGGGGTGGGATACCCAGGAATGCGGAGTCTGGACTTCGGATGGGGGGGTTCAGACATGGCGGCGTGGGGGATTTGGACATTGTGGGGAGAGGCAGATACGGGGAGTTTGGGGGTTTGGAGCTGCGCAGGGAGTTAGACATGGAGGGTGGGGGGTTTAGACATCTGAAGGGGGGTTGGACATCAGGGGGGGGTGGGGCTTGGCCATTGGAGGTAGTCAGAAATCAAGTGGGGGAGTTAGACATCGGGGGTGGGGGTTGGATCAGAGAGCTGGGTCGGGTTGGGTGAGGGTCATTCATCTGGGGGGATAATTGGGTCGGTGGTCCAATTAGGTCAGATCGAGGGGGGAGTGGGGAATCTTGTGAGGGGTTGGATACTTAGTTGTGGCAGATTATAGGGGGGTCTCCAGAAAGTTGGGAGTTTGGGGGGAGTCCTTTATGGGGTTCAGTGTGAGCTTTTAATATAGTAACGCCGAAGTTAGAAATGCTTTATTTCTTTCTAACTCTTTCAGAATAACCACGAGGGTAAAACTGGCAGAACCATCCAAAGTTAGTGATTCAAATCACTCCTGTCAGACGGCTCCCAGATCGGTATAATTGTCTAGAGGAAGTTAATGCTTCTGGACAATTGCCGGGTAAATCCTTACCCCGGAACTTCCTAAAGGGATTCCCCAGCACATCTTTGGAGTACTCCCCAATCCAGCGCTGGGGAGCCAGGATGTTGCAGGCCCAAGAGTCCAGGTGGCTGTGTTGCCCACTGTCAGGGTTTGGCAGCTCAGGGTGGGAGAGGAACTTGCAGTGGGATGAGGAGGATCCAGAAGTCATGGCCCATTGAGGTACCAACAACGTAGGCAGGACAAGAAACAATGTCCTACATAGTCAGCATAAGGCGTTAGGCACCAAATTACAAAGCAGAACCTCAAAGGTAATAGTCACTGGATTATTGCCTCAGCCACGAACAAACTGAAATTGGACAAATAAGATTAAAGACATGAATGCATGGCTCAAAGATTGGTGTGGGAGAATTGGCTTTCAGTTCATGGGGCACTGGCACCAGTAATGGGGAAAGTGGAGGCTGTACCATTCGGACCATGCTGGGGACCAGGGTTTTAGCAAGTGGTATAACTAGGAAGTAAGGAGGGTTTTTAATTAAATGGTGGGGCCAAGGAATCAAATTTGGGAAGATATGGTAAATCAAAGAATAGAACAAGGCAAGTGAGAAAGGTATTAATGTGGGAAATGATAAATAGACCATGACAGGAAGGACAGAGAGTACAAATTTAAGAGTAAATTAGCAGATAAGAGATTGCAAAAATAATAAAAGGACAAAATGTGAGGCTCTGTATCTGGATGAACATTGCATTCGAAACAAAACAGATGAACTGATCGTGTAAATAGAATATTAAGATCTAATAATCATTACAGAGACATGGCTATGGCCCCGTGTACACCACCTTCTCAGGCAGAGAGTTCCAAAGTTGCACAATCCTCTGTGAGAAAATAATTTCTCATTTTTGCCCTAAAAGGGTGACCCCTAATTTTAAAACAGTGCCCCTTGGTTCTGGACACACCCACAAGAGGAAACATCTTTTCCATGTCCACCTTGTCAAGACAATTCAGTATCTTATATACTTCAATCAAGTCATCCTCTCACTCTTCCAAATTCCAATGGAAACAAGCCCGTACACAATGGAGAAGGAAGGGAGACACATAGCTCCATTTGCTAACATCTGGATGTGATTATGTTGTATTATATTGTATGTACTGCACTGCATACAAGGGTATTAAGGTAAGGCCCCTGTACTACAGGTACGGGGGTAGATCCCTGCCTGCTGGCTCCGCCCAGTAGGCAGAGTATAAATGTGTGTGCTCACCGAGCTGCAGCCATTTCGGCGGCAGCTGCAGGAGACTCCACATCTCTGTGTAATAAAGCCTCGATTACTCTCTACTCTCGTCTCGTCGTAATTGATAGTGCATCAATTTATTATACAGAGATTTTACAAAGATGGACCTCTGCATCAAGCTAGATCGCCTGCAGCCGCATCCTCAAGCAGACAATGCCAAAAAGGACTTCGCACATTGGCTAGCTTGCTTTGAAGCATACATCGGATCTGCGACAGACCCAATCCCAGAAGAACAGAAGCTCCAGATTCTGTACACGCGGCTGAGCTCCGATGTCTTTCCCCTCACCCAGGACGCGCCTACCCAAGCAGAGGCCATGGCGCTACTGAAGGAGAACTACGCTCAGCAGACCAACAAGATCTATGCCAGGCACCTCCTGTCCACGCGGCACCAACTTCCTGGTGAGTCTGTGGAAGATTTCTGGCGTGCCCTGCTCGCCCTGGTGAGAGACTGTGATTGCCAGGCCGTTTCAGCCGCTGAACATTCTAACCTGCTAATGAGAGACGCGTTCATTACGGGCATAGGGTCGGCCGACATCCGCTAACGCCTCTTAGAAGGGGCTACGCTTGACCTCGCGGCGACCAAGAAACTAGCGCTCTCACTCACAGTCACCTCACGCAAAGTACAGGCATATGCCCCCGACCGCACGGCCCACCCCTCCTGGGCATCGTGGACCCCGCCAGCGGCCACCCCATCGTGCACCCCATCAGCGACCACCCCCAGCCAACCCCACGCCTGCGCCGCGCGGCAGCCAACCAACCCCGGGGGACCCAAGTGCTACTTCTGCGGACAGACAAAACACCCCCGGCAGCACTGCCCGGCGTGGAGCGCACTCTGCAAGGCTTGCGGCAAGAAAGGACATTTCGCTGCAGTGTGCCAGGCCCGCTCAATCGCCGATATTGTCCCTGCACCCCCGCATGCGGCCAGTGGGCGCCGCCATCTTCCTCGCCTCAGACCACGTGCGGCCCGGGGCACCGCCATCTTGCTCCCTTCACAACACGTGCGGCCCGTGGGTGCCGCCATCTTGCTTGCCTCACAATCAATGGGCGGAGCCATCTTGCCACCCCAGGGCACGTGCGGCCCGAGCACGCTGCCATCTTGCCTGCCTCAGGTACGTGCGGCCCGTGGGCGCCGCCATCTTCCCCGCCTCAGGACCCCTGCACATCAGGCACCACATCGGGCCGCTCATCGCCTGCAACCGCCAACGACCAGTCACGATCTCCGTCACGATCGACCAGTCCCGACCGCACAACCTCGCGACAAAGGTGAAGGTCTATGGGCATGAGATATCCTGCCTTTTGGACTCCGGGAGCACTGAGAGCTTCATCCACCCCGATAAGGTAAGGCGCTGCTTCCTTGCGGTACACCCCATTAACCAAAGAATCTCCCTGGCCTCCGGATCCCACTCCGTGGCAATCTGGGGGTACTGCATCACCACCCTCACAATCCAGGGCGTAGAGTTCAGCGGCTTCCGGCTCTACGTCCTCCCCAACCTCTGCGCTGCCCGGCTACTCGGCCTGGACTTCCAGTGCAACCTCCAGAGCCTAATCCTGAAATTTGGCAGGCCCCTACCACCCCTTACTGTGTGCAGCCTCACGACCTTTAAGGTTGACCCACCTTCCCTGTTTGCGAACCTCACCCCGGATTGCAAACCCGTCGCCACCAGGAGCAGACGGTACAGTGCCCAGGACAGGACCTCCATCAGGTCTGAGGTCCAGCGGCTGCTGCGGGAAGGTATCATCGAGGCCAGCCACAGCCCCAGGAGAGCCCAAGTGATAGAGGTGAAAACGGGGGAGAAAAACAGGATGGTCGTTGACTACAGTCAGACCATCAATCGGTACACACAGCTCGACGCGTACCCCCTCCCATGCATATCTGATATGGTCAATCAGATTGCACAGTGCCGGGTCTTCTCGACAGTGGACCTGAAATCTGCCTACCACCAGCTCACCATTCGCAAGGCGGACCGCCAATACACTGCGTTCGAAGCAGACGGTCGCCTTTACCACTTCCTTAGGGTTCCCTTCGGCGTCACTAACGGGGTATCAGTCTTCCAATGGGAGATGGATCGAATGGTTGACCGGTAAGAACTGCGGGCCACTTTCCCGTACCTGGATAACGTCACCATCTGCGGCCACGACCAGCAGGACCACGACGCTAACCTTTCCAAATTTCTCCACACCGCCAAACTCCTCAACCTAACCTACAAGGAGAAGTGTGTGTTCTGCACGAACCGATTAGCCATCCTCGGCTATGTGGTTCAGAACGGAGTTCTAGGGCCTGACCCTGATCGCATGCGCCCCCTCATGGACCCACTGACCCACTTCACTGACCCAAGGCCCTCAAACGATGCCTGGGGTTCTTTTCGTACTACGCCCAGTGGGTCCCTAACTATGCGGACAAGGCCCGCCCACTCATCCACTCCACCGGTTTCCCACTGACGGCCGAGGCTCACCAGGCCTTCAACCGTCTCAAGGCCGACATCGCCAAGGCCGCGATGCACGCGGTCGACGAGACGCTCCCCTTCCAAGTCGAGAGCGATGCATCAGACGTCGCTCTGGCCGCCACCCTCAATCAGGCAGGCAGACCCATGGCATTCTTTTCCCGCACCCTCCATGCCTCCGAAATTCGGCACTCCTCCGTCGAAAAGGAGGCCCAAGCTATCGTTGAAGCTGTGCGACACTAGAGGCATTACCTGACTGGCAGGAGATTCACTCTCATCACAGACCAACGATCGGCTGCCTTCATGTTTAACAACACACAGTGGGGTAAGATCAAAAATGATAAGATCTTGTGGTGGAGGATCAAGCTCTCCACCTTTAATTACGAGATTTTGTATCGCCCTGGTAAGCTCAACGAGCCCCCCGATGCCCTATCCCGAGGTATATGTGCCAGCGCACAAGTGGACCGATTCCGGACCCTGCACGACGATCTCTGTCACCCAGGGGTCACCCGCTTTTATCACTTCATTAAGGCCCTCAATCTGCCCTACTCCATCGAGGAAGTCAGGGCTGTCACCAGGGACTGCCAGGTCTGCGCGGAGTGTAAACCGCACTTCTACCGGCCGGACCGTGCGCGCCTGGTGAAGGCCTCCTGTCCCTTTGAATGCCTCAGCGTGGACTTCAAAGGGCCCTACCCTACACTGACCGCAACACGTATTTTGTCAATGTAGACGACGAATATTCCAGATTACCCTTCGCCATCCCATGCCCCGATATGACGTCTGCCACCATCATCAAAGCCCTCAACACCATCTTCGCTCTGTTCGGTTTCCCCGCCCATGTCCACAGCGATCGGGGATCCTCATTCATGAGCGATGAGCTGCGCCAGTACCTGCTCAGCAGGGGCACTGCCTCGAGCAGGACGACCAGCTACAACCCCCGGGGAAACGGGCAGGTGGAGCGGGAGAATGGGACGGTCTGGAAGGCCGGCCTGCTGGCCCTCCGGTCCAGAAATCACCCGGCCTCCCGCTGACAGGAGGTCCTCCCCGACGCACTTCACTCCATTTGGTCGCTCCTGTGCACAGCGACTAACGAAACCCACCATGAACGTCTCTTCGCCTCTCAGGAAGTCCACCTCCGGGGTTTCGCTCCCAACGTGGCTGGCAGCTCCAGGACCCGTCCTCCTTCGCAAACACGTGCGGCTCCACAAGGCAGACCCGTTGGTTGATAGGGTACAGCTAATCCACGCAAACCCGCAGTACGCTTACGTAGCGTACCCCGACGGCCGCCAAGACACAGTCTGTCTCAGGGACCTGGTACCAGCTGGGTCCCCACACACACTCTCCTCTGCCCCGGCGCCACCCTCCCTTCCCCCAGCGCACCCCACCACAGCCCCCGCTCCAGGACAATCCGTCCTCCCCTTGGTCCCACCCGGGGATGAAGAGAATGTTGACACGCTCCCGGAGTCACCGACGACCGAGCCGATGCCTGACTCGCCACCAGCACTGCGGCGCTCTCAACGACAGATCAAGGCGCCCGACCGTCTAAATTTGTAACCTTCTCTGAAATTTTAATGACAATATGTATGTATATAGTTTTCCACCACCCCTGCTGGACTCATTTGTAACCGGGGGTGAATGTGGTAGTCACCACTGTTGTATTATATTGTATATACTGCACTACATACGAGGGTATTAAGGTAAGGCCCCTGTACTACAGGTACGGGCGTAGAGCCCTGCCTGCTGGCTCCGCCCAGTAGGCGGAGTATAAATGTGTGTGCTCACCGAGCTGCAGCCATTTCGGCAGCAGCTGGAGGAGGCAACACATCTCTGCGTAATAAAGCCTCGATTACTCTCTACTCTCGTCTCGTCTTAATTGATAGTGCATCACTGGACAGATGTCAGCAAACTGATGAAATAATTGTATGCCTGTACCTAGTTTATTTGAATGAGCATGCATTATGTGGCTTCAAAACAAACACTAGCTTAAACTGCATCATAAAAGCTCGCAGTCTGGACACAGACATCACTTGGGTAGCTTACAAGGGAGCAGGAGAATACTGTCTTGCCACCTCCCTGCAACAGTACCAGTGTGGTGGTATGTATTAGGGGTAATACGGTACACCATGAATGCCGAGGAGCCATTGGAGGACAGATGCTGGATCCCGATTGGATCCGCCGCCTACTGGGATCCACCCAGATAGGCGGGGCATAAGAACCTGGGTTAATCCCCGCAGCTGCATTCTGTGACTGAGCTGCTGGGGAACGAGTCTGAACAAGTCTGCTCAATAAAGCCTCGATTGAAGTTCTTTACGTCTCACCTCGTGTGTGATCGATGGTGCTACAATTTATTGAGCAGACTTAAAAAGGAATATGGAGCCCCAGATCGCCCCGGAGTGCCTGCGAATCGGCCCCCAAGCAGCTAACGCAACATCGGCGTTTAAGCACTGACTGGCATGCTTTGAGGGGTACCTCCGAACGGCCCCCGGCAGACCAACAGAAGACCAGAAGATGCAGGTCCTGCATTCCAGGGTGAGTCCCGAAATCTACTCACTCATCGAGGGCGCGGAAGAATTCCCAGCAGCGCTCAACTTGCTGAAGGAGATCTACATTAAGCCCGTCAACCAGGTCTACGCACGCTACCAGCTCGCGACGAGACGACAAATCCCCGGGGAATCGCTAGACGATTTCTTCAATGCTCTAACGATCCTGGGACGAAACTGCAACTGCCCAGCGGTTACGGCGAACGAACATACGGACCTCCTGATCAGAGACGCTTACGTAGCAGGTTTGGCATCGTCGCAAATTCGCCAGAGACTTTTAGAGAAAGACTCTCTCGGACTCACAGAGGCACGGGTCCTTGCAGCCTCCCTCGACGTGGCCTCCCAAAACGCCCGCGCCTATGCCCCCGACCGCGCTGCAGCCCCTTGGGCTCCGTGGACTCCCGCCGCCACCGACCCCCCGGCAACCCCCACCCCTCCACAAGCGTGCGCAGCCAGAATCCCAGACCACCCGGCGGGGCCCCGCTGCTACTTTTGTGTGCAGCCAAAACACCCCCGCCAGCGCTTCCTGGCCCGCTTGGCCACCTGCAAAAGCTGCGGTAAAAGGGGGCACTACGCAGCGGTGTGCCAGTCCCGTGGGGTCGCCGCTATCTCCGGGGAACAAATGGGACCACGGGCTCAACCCCCTCAGCGACCCACGGGCGCCGCCATTTTGGACCCCGGACACCACGAGGGGGGGACGGGCGCCACCATCTTCCTACCCACGGGCCGCGTGCGATCCATGGGAGCGGCCATTTTGTCCACCCCCGGCCGCGTGCGACTCATGGGAGCGGCCATTTTGTCCACCTCCGACCGCGTGCGATCCATGGACGCCGCGATCTTGGCTGACAGGCAAGGACCCCAGCGTGGAAGGCTCCACACTGTCTGAAGACAACGATCTGATACACCAACCACGTTTGGCATCGGTGACCCTTGACCAGTCGCGGCCCCGGACGCTCCAGACGACAACGACAAAGGTGCTGGTGAACAGGCACGAGACGCCGTGTTTGATCGACTCGGGGAGCACGGAGAGTTTTATTCACCCGGACACGGTAAGACGCTGTTCCCTTGTAATTCAGCCAAGCACCCAAAAAATTTTCCTGGCGGCGGGGTCCCACTCCGTTGAAATCAAAGGGTTCTGCATCGCAAACTGAACGGTGCAGGGGAGAGAGTTCAAAAATTACCGGCTGTATGTCCTTCCCCACCTCTGCGCTCCCACCCTCCTGGGGTTGGACTTCCAATGCAACCTCCAGAGCTTAACATTCGAATTTGGCGGCCCTATACCCCCACTGACTATCTGCGGCCTCGCGACACTCAAGGTCGAACCGCCCTCCCTGTTTGCGAACCTCACCCCGGATTGCAAACCCGTCGCCACTAGGAGCAGACGGTACAGCACCCAGGACCGGACGTTTATCAGGTCCGAAGTCCAGCGGCTGCTGAAGGAAGGCATAATCCAGGCCAGCAATAGTCCCTGGAGAGCCCAGGTGGTAGTAGTGAAGACAGGGGAGAAGCAAAGGATGGTCGTAGACTACAGTCAGACCATCAACAGGTACGCGCAGCTAGATGCGTACCCTCCTCCCCGCATATCCGACATGGTCAATCGGATTGCACAGTACAAGGTCTTCTCCACCGTGGACCTTAAGTCCGCCTACCACCAGCACCCCATTCGCCCCGGTGACCGCAAGTACACTGCCTTCGAAGCAGACGGGCGGCTATACCACTTCTTAAGGGTTCCATTCGGCGTCACGAACGGAGTCTCGGTCTTCCAATGGGAGATGGACCGAATGGTCGACCAGCACGGTTTACGGGCCATGTTCCCGTACCTCAACAACGTCACCATCTGCGGCCACGACCAGCAGGACCACGACGCCAACCTCCAAAAATTCTTCCAGACCGCTAACGCCCTCAACCTCACCTACAACGAGGAAAAATTTAGCACCGACCGTCTAGCCATCCTTGGCTACGTAGTGCGTAATGGAGTGATAGGCCCCGACCCCGAACGCATGCGCCCCCTCATGGAGTTCCCTCTCCCCCACTGTACCAAAGCCCTGAAGCGCTGCCTGGGCTTTTCTTATTACGCCCAGTGGGTCCCCCAGTATGCAGACAAGGCCTGCCCACTAATCCAGTCCACTACTTTTCCCCTGTCGACAGAGGCCCGCCAGGCCTTCAGCCACATCAAAGCAGATATCACAAAGGCCACAATGCACGCCATCGACGAGTCCCTTCCCTTCCAAGTCGAGAGCGACGCGTCCAACGTAGCTCTGGTGGCCATGCTCAACCAAGCGGGCAGACCCGTGGCCTTTTTCTCCCGGACCCTACACGCTTCAGAAATTCGCCACTACTCAGTAGAAAAGGAGGCCCAAGCCATAGCGGAAGCTGTGCGACACTGGAGGCATTACCTGGCCGGTAGGAGATTCACTTTCCTCACTGACCAACGGTCGGTAGCCTTCATGTTCGATAGTGCACAGCGGGGCAAAATCAAGAACGACAAGATCCTGCGGTGGAGGATCGAATTCTCCACCTACAATTATGAGATCTTGTACCGTCCCGGAAAGCTGAATGAGCCGTCCGATGCCCTATCTCGCGGCACTTGTGCCAACGCACAAGTGGACCATCTCCAAGCCCTGCACGAGGACCTCTGCCACCCGGGGGTCACTCGTTTCTACCACTTCATAAAGGCCCGCAACCTCCCGTACTCCATCGAGGAGGTCCGAACAGTCACCAGGAACTGCCAAATCTGCGCAGAATGCAAACCTAATTTTTTCAGGCCAGATAGAGCGCACCTGATAAAGGCTTCCCGTCCCTTTGAACACCTCAGTTTGGACTTCAAAGGCCCCCTCCCCTCCACCGATCGCAACACGTACTTTCTTAACGTCGTTGACGAATACTCCCGCTTCCCCTTCTCCATCCCCTGCCCCGACATGACCGCGGCCACGGTCATTAAAGCCCTCGGCACCATCTTTACCCTGTTCGGTTTCCCTGCCTACATCCATAGCGACAGGGGGTCCTCCTTCATGAGTGACGAGCTGTGTCAATTCCTGCTCAGTAAGGGCATAGCCTCGAGCAGGACGACCAGCTACAACCCCCGGTGGAACGGGCAGGTAGAGAGGGAGAACGGAATGGTCTGGAAGACCGTCCTACTGGCCCTCCGGTCTAGGAGTCTCTCAACTTCCCGCTGGCAGGAAGTACTCCCGGATGCCCTTCATTCTATCCGGTCCCTGCTGTGCACCACCACTAACCAAACGCCTCATGAGCGCCTCCTTGTCTTCTCTAGGAGGTCCGCTTCTGGAACGTCACTTCCGACCTGGCTGGCAGCCCCGGGACCCATCCTGCTCCGGAAACATGTGCGGGCGCACAAATCAGACCCACTGGTGGAGAAGGTACACCTACTCCACGCAAACCCGCAGTACGCCTACGTGGCGTACCCAGACGGCCGACAGGACACGGTCTCTCTGCGGGACCTGGCGCCCGCCGGAGCTCCCCACCCCCCCCCAACACAAATCACCTCCCCCTCACTCCCGCCGGTGCACCCCACAGCCACCCCCTTCCCGGGGGGGTCAGTTCTCCTCCCAGGCCCATCCAGGAGTAAGGAAACAGAGGGGGACAGCGCGATGCTCCCAGAATCGTCCGGACCCGAGCCAGCACCACCACCACCACCCGGGCTGAGACGATCGGAAAGGGCGACCAGAGCACCATCTCGACTCATCGAATCGACTTAAGATGTATATAATTCAGTGGCCCAGCAAAGCGGCATTGTTGTAAATAGTTAACGCTGCAAATCGGGTAAAATGTGAATAATTCGGTGGCCCAGTAAAAGCGGCAAGATTGTATATAGTTCAATGGTTAAGGCACCGACCCTGCAAACCTCTACCACCATACCACCCACCACCCCACCGGGTTCTTTTTTAACAAGGGGAGAATGTGGTGGTATGTATTAGGGGTAATACGGTACACCATGAATGCCGAGGAGCCATTGGAGGACAGATGCTGGATCCCGATTGGATCCGCCGCCTACTGGGCTCCACCCAGATAGGCGGGGTATAAGAACCCGGTTTACTCCCCGCAGCTGCATTCTGTGACTGAGCTGCTGGGGAACAAGTCTGAACAAGTCTGCTCAATAAAGCCTCGATTGAAGTTCTTTACGTCTCGCCTCGTGTGTGATCGATGGTGCTACAACCAGTATGACACAACCTATTGCGACATTACCAACAGCACATTCTGTATTAAATCAGAAAAACCAGTCAGGGTGGGTCTCACCCAGCTAATCGACATACACAAAAGGGAAAGGGTGGATGTAAATGCCACTGACAAGCTCAGACAGACCTTGGGGGAATATTATGAAGAGTATGATACAGAGCTAAAACCCCGATCAGAGGAATTACACCAGTCTGGATAACATTGGCTACTGCACACAAAACATTTACTGAAGTAATCCAACAATCTCAAGAAGTAAAAAGGCAAATTAAAGAAATTAAAGCCACCACTTGGTGGGATGATTTTTGGAACTGGGGCTCAAACATACAAATACACCCATTTGTTCACCTCACATCACACCTGGCTGTAATCCTGATCCTGTTCACTTTAATATATCTCATCATCCTCACAGTCAAATTCCGCCGATGGAAAGCAAAAATTACACAGCAACAGTATATGGGACCTGATGCACGATCAATTAAACTCAAAGACGAGGTTGTAACATAACTGAAGGCTTTAATAGGCTAGATCTGTTCCCCAGCAGCTTCGGTACAGAATGAGGGCTGCTGGGACGGCACCTGTTCTTATACCCCGCCTATCAGGGCGGAGCTACATACCAAACAGCCAATGGTAAACTCCTAGGTTTACCCAATGATCTACAGCTTCTCGGGTACTGCAATACCTGACACTACCACAGGACCCATGCTTGCAGCACGGTCCCCTCTTATTATGTCGAACTAAAGAACCCTCCAGGACTCCTATTTTTGCATAATGTGTAAATGTTATGCATACACCTCAGTCCCATGAATGTATGATGCCAGCTATAATGTATTTTGTAGACAGTGACAGAATATTTCAGCGGGAGCGGAGCAGGTTAGTCAATTTCAGCGGGAGCAGTGCGGAAGTGATTTCTGGGAGGTAAGTCTCTCCTTTAAAAACAATTGCCTTTGCAGGAGCAGGCCAGTCGATTTCAGCGGGAGCAGAGCAGGTTAGTCAATTTCAGCGGGAGCAGTGCGGAAGTGATTTCTGGGAGGTAAGTCTCTCCTTTAAAAACACTTGTCTTTGCAGGAGCAGGCCAGTCGATTTCAGCGGGAGCGGAGCAGGTTAGTCAATTTCAGCGGGAGCAGTGTGGAAGTGATTTCTGGGAGGTAAGTCTCTCCTTTAAAAACACTTGTCTTTGCAGGAGCAGGCCAGTCGATTTCAGCGGGAGCGGAGCAGGTTAGTCAATTTCAGCGGGAGCAGTGTGGAAGTGATTTCTGGGAGGTAAGTCTCTCCTTTAAAAACACTTGTCTTTGCAGGAGCAGGCCAGCCGATTTCAGCGGGAGCAGTGCGCTAGTGATTTCTGGGAGACCTTCACAGGAGCAGGCTAGTCAATTTCAGCGGTAAACACTTACCTGGTCCCGTTTTCGGTCCCTCTTTGCTGTTTTAAAAAAAAAAAAATTTTAGTGTTTAAGGTGGGAACAGGAAGTTCGACCCGCGGACTTCTGGGAAGACCCTCACCAATAAATTCTGGTGGAGAGGAAACCCGAGACACTACACGTGTAGTGTCTCCCACCCGCCCTCCTCCTCTAACCCAATAATAAAACCCATTGGTGTGAGGTAAGTACCATATTTTATTATTATTATTATTTTTTTTAAAAATTTAATTTAGTTGTTAGCCAGATCTTGGTAGAAAGTTAGAGGGATGGCAGGGAAGGGAGTGCAATGTTCCTCCTGCAGGATGTTTGAGGTGAGGGATGCCGTTAGTGTCCCTGCTGATTTTACCTGCAGGAAGTGCTGCCATCTCCAGCTCCTCCAAGACCGAGTTAGGGAACTGGAGCTGGAGTTGGAAGAACTTCGGATCATTCGGGAGGCAGAGGGGGGTCATAGATAGCAGCTTCAGGGAATTAGTTACACCAAAGATTGGAGATAGATGGGTAACTGTAAGAGGGACTGGGAAAAAGCAGTCAGTGCAGGGATCCCCTGCGGTCGTTCCCCTGAGAAACAAGTATACCGCTTTGGATACTTGTGGGGGGGACGACTTACCAGGGGTAAGCCATGGGGTACGGGCCTCTGGCACGGAGTCTGTCCCTGTTGCTCAGAAGGGAAGGGGGGAGAGGAGCAGAGCATTAGTAATTGGGGACTCGATAGTCAGGGGCACAGATAGGAGATTTTGTGGGAGCGTGAGAGACTCACGTTTGGTATGTTGCCTCCCAGGTGCAAGGGTACGTGATGTCTCGGATCGTGTTTTCCAGGTCCTTAGGGGGAGGGGGAGCAGCCCCAAGTCGTGGTCCACATTGGCACTAACGACATAGGTAGGAAAGGGGACAAGGATGTCAGGCAAGCTTTCAGGGAGCTAGGATGGAAGCTCAGAACTAGAACAAACAGAGTTGTTATCTCTGGGTTGTTGCCCGTGTCAGATGAGGAATAGGGAGAAAGAGCAATTAAACACGTGGCTACAGGGATGGTGCAGGCGGGAGGGATTCAGATTTCTGGATAACAGGGCTCTTTCTGGGGAAGGTGGGACCTCTACAGACAGGATGGTCTACATCTGAACCTGAGGGGCACAAATATCCTGGGGGGGAGATTTGTTAGTGCTCTTTGGGGGGGTTTAAACTAATGCAGCAGGGGCATGGGAACCTGGATTGTAGTTTTAGGGTAAGGGAGAATGAGAGTATAGAGGTCAGGAGCACAGATTTGACGTCGCAGGAGGGGGCCAGTGTTCAGGTAGGTGGTTTGAAGTGTGTCTACTTCAATGCCAGGAGTATACGAAATAAGGTAGGGGAACTGGCAGCATGGGTTGGTACCTGGGACTTCGATGTTGTGGCCATTTCGGAGACATGGATAGAGCAGGAACAGGAATGGATGTTGCAGGTTCCGGGGTTTAGGTGTTTTAGTAAGCTCAGAGAAGGAGGCAAAAGAGGGGGAGGTGTGGCGCTGCTAGTCAAGAGCAGTATTACGGTGGCGGAGAGGATGCTAGATGGGGACTCATCTTCCGAGGTAGTATGGGCTGAGGTTAGAAACATGAAAGGAGAGGTCACACTGTTGGGAGTCTTCTATAGGCCTCCAAATAGTTCTCGGGATGTAGAGGAAAGGATGGCGAGGATGATCCTGGATAAGAGCGAAAGTAACAGGGTAGTTATTATGGGAGACTTTAACTTTCCAAATATTGACTTGAAAAGATATAGTTCGAGTACATTAGATGGGTCGTTTTTTGTACAGTGTGTGCAGGAGGGTTTCCTGACACAATATGTTGACAGGCCAACAAGAGGTGAGGCCACGTTGGATTTGGTTTTGGGTAATGAACCAGGCCAGGTGTTGGATTTGGAGGTAGGAGAGCACTTTGGGGACAGTGACCACAATTCGGTGACGTTTACGTTAATGATGGAAAGGGATAAGTATACACCGCAGGGCAAGAGTTATAGCTGGGGGAAGGGCAATTATGATGCCATTAGACGTGACTTGGGGGGGATAAGGTGGAGAAGTAGGCTGCAAGTGTTGGGCACACTGGATAAGTGGAGCTTGTTCAAGGATCAGCTACTGCGTGTTCTTGATAAGTATGTACCGGTCAGGCAGGGAGGAAGGCGTCGAGCGAGGGAACCGTGGTTTACCAAAGAAGTGGAATCTCTTGTTAAGAGGAAAAAGGAGGCCTATGTGAAGATGAGGTGTGAAGTTTCAGTTGGGGCGATGGATAGTTACAAGGTAGCGAGGAAGGATCTAAAGAGAGAGCTAAGACGAGCAAGGAGGGGACATGAGAAGTATTTGGCAGGTAGGATCAAGGAAAACCCAAAAGCTTTCTATAGGTATGTCAGGAATAAGCGAATGACTAGGGAAAGAGTAGGACCAGTCAAGGACAGGGATGGGAAGTTGTGTGTGGAGTCTGAAGAGATAGGCGAGATACTAAATGAATATTTTTCGTCAGTATTCACTCAGGAAAAAGATAATGTTGTGGAGGAGAATGCTGAGACCCAGGCTAATAGAATAGATGGCATTGAGGTACGTAGGGAAGGGGTGTTGGCAAT
This sequence comes from Scyliorhinus torazame, assembly GCF_047496885.1. NCBI lineage: Eukaryota > Metazoa > Chordata > Chondrichthyes > Carcharhiniformes > Scyliorhinidae > Scyliorhinus > Scyliorhinus torazame. Next base: position 189,801,687 of record NC_092708.1, on the reverse strand, counting down.
TCTGGACAGGCTGAAAATAGATAAGTCCCCGGGTCCTGATGGGATTTATCCTAGGATTCTCTGGGAGGCCAGGGAAGAGATTGCTGGACCTTTGGCTTTGATTTTTATGTCATCATTGGCTACAGGAATAGTGCCAGAGGACTGGAGGACAGCAAATGTGGTCCCTTTGTTCAAAAAGGGGAGCAGAGACAACCCCGGCAACTATAGACCGGTGAGCCTCACGTCTGTAGTGGGTAAAGTCTTGGAGGGGATTATAAGAGACAAGATTTATAATCATCTAGATAGGAATAATATGATCAGGGATAGTCAGCATGGCTTTGTGAAGGGTAGGTCATGCCTCACAAACCTTATCGAGTTCTTTGAGAAGGTGACTGAACAGGTAGATGAGGGTAGAGCGGTTGATGTGGTGTATATGGATTTCAGCAAAGCGTTTGATAAGGTTCCCCATGGTAGGCTATTGCAGAAAATACGGAGGCTGGGGATTGAGGGTGATTTAGCGATGTGGATCAGAAATTGGCTAGCTGAAAGAAGACAGCGGGTGGTGGTTGATGGGAAATGTTCAGAATGGAGTTCAGTTACAAGTGGAGTACCACAAGGATCTGTTCTGGGGCCGTTGCTGTTTGTCATTTTTATCAATGACCTAGAGGAAGGCGCAGAAGGGTGGGTGAGTAAATTTGCAGACGATACTAAAGTCGGTGGTGTTGTCGATAGTGTGGAAGGATGTAGCAGGTTACAGAGGGATATAGATAAGCTGCAGAGCTGGGCTGAGAGGTGGCAAATGGAGTTTAATGTAGAGAAGTGTGAGGTGATTCACTTTGGAAGGAATAATAGGAATGCGGAATATTTGGCTAATGGTAAAGTTCTTGGAAGTGTGGATGAGCAGAGGGATCTAGGTGTCCATGTACATAGATCCCTGAAAGTTGCCACCCAGGTTGATAGGGTTGTGAAGAAGGCCTATGGAGTGTTGGCCTTTATTGGTAGAGGGATTGAGTTCCGGAGTCAGGAGGTCATGTTGCAGCTGTACAGAACTCTGGTACGGCCGCATTTGGAGTATTGCGTACAGTTCTGGTCACCGCATTATAGGAAGGACGTGGAGACTTTGGAGCGGGTGCAGAGGAGATTTACCAGGATGTTGCCTGGTATGGAGGGAAAATCTTATGAGGAAAGGCTGATGGACTTGAGGTTGTTTTCGTTGGAGAGAAGAAGGTTAAGAGGAGACTTAATAGAGGCATACAAAATGATCAGGGGGTTGGATAGGGTGGACAGTGAGAGCCTTCTCCCGCGGATGGAAATGGCTAGCACGAGGGGACATAGCCTTAAACTGAGGGGTAATAGATATAGGACAGAGGTCAGAGGTAGGTTCTTTACGCAAAGAGTAGTGAGGCCGTGGAATGCCCTACCTGCTACAGTAGTGAACTCGCCAACATTGAGGGCATTTAAAAGTTTATTGGATAAACATATGGATGATAATGACATAGTGTAGGTTAGATGGCTTTTGTTTCGGTGCAACATCGTGGGCCGAAGGGCCTGTACTGCGCTATATTGTTCTATGTTCTATGTTCTATTTGCATTTGTGTGTAATTTTTAATTTGTGTGTGTGTAATTTTTTTAAGTTTAGGATTAATTGGATTGTAAATATGTTGAACTTAGTGTGTAAATGTATTGGCCCTTGCTTGACTGATGAGTGACTGGGAATGATGAGCAGGTATTGGTCCTGAGTCTGTGATCCGCCACGCTTTGCGTTCAGGATCAAGAGGAGGGACATGTGGCCACCTAAAATGGCATCCGGCAAGGGATGCTGGGTAAAGAGGCCAAGTTCAAGGACAAGCAAGCTGCAACTCAGAATAAACAGTTCAGCTGCCCAGACTCTTGCAATACACAGGCAATCAGTCATCTCCAGGCCATCCAGGAACAATAGGACTTGCATGTTAATTTCACACAGCTAACAGACACCACGGGCCTACCTTACTTATTTGGAAGGGCCGACGTGCCCTGGGCACCTACGGACATGGTCGGTAAGGACACAATAAAGGTGGCGGACCTTGATTGGACTTTATCGATCAGGGTGATCGAACCCGGATCGATTGATTGGTGGCCCACTGGGACTGCCCAAAAGAGTGCAAAATCCCCAGGGATAAAAGATGCTACACAAGCCTACGATCTCTCTCTGCAGCAGCAACCAAACAACAATGACCATCACCCAAACAGCAGAAGGAAGACCAGAGCCAGCAACAGACCAGACCAAGGGCCGACCATCGAGGACTGCAAGACTCAGGATCACAGATAAAGGCCAATATCTGTCCGATACTTGTCAGTCACCTCCAAAGTTAAGTCAAGGTCTTGTATGAACTTGTTATGTAATGTAACTTATGTTGTGTGTGTGTGATTGTATAACCTTAACCTTGTGTGCACATGAGCACATAATAATTTTTAATGAAACAGATTTGCAGTCATTTGTCCACTGTATACGGGTTCAGACACACTGGTTTAGCAACAACATCTCCACCCTGACTTGGAAATTTATCACCGATCCTTCACTGTCGCTGGGGCAAAATCATGGAACTCCCTCGCTAACAGCATAGTAGGTGTACCTACACCTGAAGGACTGCAGCGGTTCAGGAAGGCAACTCATCAACGCCTTCTGAAGGGCAACTAGGGATGGGCAATAAATGCTGGTCTAACCAGCGACTCCCACATCCCATAAATGAATTTTTTTTAAGTTTAATAATTGCGCCCTGGAGGCACTCATCAATGTTGTATGGCAACAACAGGGTGTCCTCTAGCCAAGGGATCTCTCCAGGAGGCCCACCAGCCTCCACTTGCCAGCCTAGGGGGCGGTTGCAAGGGAGGTCAGCTCGTCAGGTGTTCATTTGATGTAGACAGACGATGAATGATCTCATCCACTGTAGAAGCCAACTATTTCCTAACACACCTGATAGGTAAAAGATAGCTATTTAGGATAAATATTAAGCCCCAGTTTTACCCATTTTAAATTAAGGATTTCAACTCTCATAACCTCAGTGTCATAATATTCAAACATACATCATAACACATACATAATGATAGACAGACCAACAGACCAATTAGCACACATAACACGACAGCCAATCACAGACAAGAGCAGACACAGAATAAGACAAGAAACACGACACTTCCTGGGCAGTCCATCTGGAGACAGCACAGGGCCAGGACCTCATAGCAAGACACTCACACAGTCACAACGTGCTGAGTACCAAGTCTGATGTATAAATAGTTGGTTGGAATAAAAATGCGTTGTACCAATCGCAACCGTGTTGGTTCGTCTGTACCTCAGAGCACCCAACACTTCATGATACCAGGAGTGAATCGATACCTACCGGCAAATCTGCCATCCTGAGCCATGGACACCCGCAACAAACCGCAGCCGTTGCAAGTCGCTGGGAACCTGGGCACAAATTGGAAGCTCTTCAAGCAGCGCTTCGAACTCTTCATGCAAGCCAATGAAAAACAGGGCGCCTCGGACGAAACAAAGATTGCCATGCTCCTCACTACCGCAGGTCAGCACGCCATCGATGTATACAACTCCTTGGTGTTCGCGGAAGGCAAGAACAAAGCTAAGTATGACACGGTCCTCCTCAAGCTCGACAAGCACTTCAACGTTGAGGTCAACGAAAGCTTTGAGAGGTATGTCTTTCAGCAGCGCCTGCAAGGTAAGGATGAGCTCTTTCAGTCCTTCCTGACGCACCTCCGCATACTCGCGCAGTCCTGCGGTTACGACACCACCTCAGAGTCCATGATCCGGGACCAGATCGTTTTTGGCGTTGCCTCCAGTGGCCTACGCCAGCAGCTTCTAAAAATTAAAGGCCTGACCTTAGCATCTGCAGTTGAAGCCTGTGTCCTGCATGAAAATGCGACCAGCCGCTATGCCCAATTTCAGGCGACCGAATCGGCACGGAGGGGGTCCCACGCGATCGAATCGGCAAGCCAGGCCGCCCACGAGGCCGAACGCATCCAGGCAATTGAGTTTCTCCCGGCCCGCGGCCCGGACGAGGGCGGCCATTTCGCGCGCTTTTTAAAGGCTCCCGCTTTTGTGCGCGCCAAAACCTACGGCAACACTGAGGGACGTGCTGCGCAGGCGCGCCTGACGCAAGACCGAACTGCGCATGCGCAGTGGCGTAACGAACGCCATGACGTCATGACGTGCGGCAACTGTGGAGCTGCACATTTAAAAGGGCAATGTCCTGCAAAAACCCGACAATGCCTACGCTGTGGCAAGATGGGCCACTACGCTGTCTACTGTCGAGCGGCTCAACCTGTTGATCTTCCACATCCCCGACAACCTCGCAGGAACGTGCGGACCATTCAGCCTCCACATCACGACATCCAAACCGACGACACAGATGACCAAGACGCCGCCCGGGTTGCGGTCATTGATGCGAACCAGGTCAACACCATCAATCCGGGCAATGAATGGAGTGCCACCCTAACGATCAACCCAAATTCGTCGCCCACCTACTAGACTGGACTTATGAGACTGTTCACACGTCAAACTTTAGCAACTACTGTTTTGTAACATGTCACTGTTTTATCGTTCCAGGCCTTGTTTGATCATTCCAAATTTCAACGTTGTTCTTCTTTTGTTATGGTACAACCTCGTTAGCATGTCACACCTGACATCGCCCCTTGTATATAGTTAAGCCCCATGTACATGATGTAAATATTACGCACACACACCTTTAGCTGCACTCAGGACACATTTATATTTATAACCACGTAGGCACATAATCTTGTAAAAAAAGGGGGGATGTCATGATATTCAAACATACATCATAACACACACATAATGATAGACAGACCAACAGACCAATTAGCACACATAACACGACAGCCAATCACAGACAAGAGCAGACACAGTATAAGACAAGAAACACAACACTTCCTGGTCAGTCCACCTGGAGACAGCACAGGGCCAGGACCTCATTAGCAAAACACTCACACAGTCACAACGTGCTGAGTACCAAATCAGATGTATAAATAGTTGGTTGGAATAAAACTGCGTTGTACCAATCGCAACCGTGTTGGTTCGTCTGTACCTCAGAGCACCCAACACCTCACTCAGGTCATCTCAAAACATACAGCTTACAAAACAGCATAACACAGCATAATTCACTTTACTCCATTATTCTAGCAAGACAGTACAACATAAAAACAACAGAAACACAAAAAGAATCTGATACATGCAAAAGCAGTAGAGATTAATACATAAACTTTAACTGAACTAATGAATACATTTTTCAAGACAGTGTCCAAGGATAGGGCAGGCTCTTTAGCAACAGAATAGCAACGATACAGTAACATGAAGGCTCTATTGTGATAACAGCTAAGTCAGCAAAAGACCAGTTCAAACTGCTCTTGATAACAGCACAATATCGCATTCCTTAACATACACAAGTATGCAGACACAAAACAATTAAAACTAATGTTGCATATTAAAGATGGACGGCTTGCCATCAAATCAGATGTGTTTGAGTCTAACCCAAACCAATTAGGATTATATTGGGGTGTAATTAGATGCTAAAGACAGATATGATACAATATAACTGAAGTTTCATTTGGCCATTTTTAGCTGGAGCTGGAGCTGGGCTGGATCATTAGCTGGATCTCTCTCTCTTACATGAATCACCTATACTTTGATCTGAACTATTCACTGTCTCCCGGTCTTCGTATTTCATATTGCGAGCTGTTTGCCGAAGCAAGAAGATCATTTCTGTGATTCTTTGAAAGCTTCAAGTTGTCTACGAATTGCCTTTTAAATGACTTTCAATTGTAATCAATAGAAGACAAATAAAACAATTCTCATTTGCACCTGAGAAGTTTTAACTTAAATTTCTACTGAGTTCCAGTAATCGCAAAGTGCTACTGAATCCGCATGGTAAATCTATCATCCACTCCGCCTGAGTAAGGGGAAACCTTCACGTTAAGGATGCTGCCGAGTTGGCAGACAAGGACAGAGACCGTGCCCGTGGGGAGGGTGAAATCATTCTCTTCCACTAATCCAGTGTGCATGAACCCTCCATGAGTTGATAACAACATGACATTCTCAATGAGTGACAGGCAATAATGCATTCAGTCTGTTCATGAACTCAATCTATCTGTTTTCTCCTACAGGAACCAGCAGTTCCAGGCATACCTCTGGATGCAGCATAAGCCCCAGACCTCAGGCCACATCAGACGAGAAAACTGAAGAAGGGGATCCTTCACTGCATTCACCGGCACCTTCCGCCAGCTATACAGCTGTACAGCAGACTCACTAGGGGTCAAATTCTGGGGGACACCTCACAGGAATGGCTCCACAACACTCAGAGGCAGGGACACCTCACTCTGGTACTTGGAGGATTTCTGGAGCTCAGGCACCTGCTGAATCCCTACCTGGGACCCTCCCTGTTCTCCCTCTAAGGTTGGTGAGGCCTAGCCAGACTTCCTGTTCATCCAGCAGAAGTGCAAGCTTCTTTCTTTTCAAAACATTCTGCCCCGTTTGGGACCTTTCTGCGTCTCTGTTTTGTCCTGTATATTTGGGGGTATCTTCAATCACAGAGGGTGGGCTAACTTCAACTGCTGTTCCCTTCAGTTCTTCAACTAAGTTGGGCATCACCCTCACGCTTCCTTGTCCTATATGGGAATTTCTCTGTTCCCCGTTTAAATTTGTAATGAAACTATCAAACCAAACAAACGTTAGCTCATTTGCACCCTCTGTTATCTTGGAACTCTGCATTCTCCCGAACCTCTTCCACACCTCCTGGAACATTACTGCCCCCAAATAAATGTTTACCTCCTGCTGTACTCCCTTGTCGCTCTTCAACCAGGTGAGGCATCTCCCTCACTATCTGCTTGCCTGTTTGGGAACTCCCCTCATCACTGTTTCAATCTACCAGGAAGCTGTCTGCCAAAGAGACCACTAGCCTATCCCACTTTGCCTCTCCAGGTCCCTCAGGGACCTCTTTTATTAATGTTGGTCGAGCTTTGACCTTTTCAACTTGCTCAATTTTTACCTTGTCCCTTTACACTTCTGCTGGCCTCTCTTTGGCATTTTTAACTTCCAGTGTCTCTGCAGGTAGGTGTGGTTCCTCTCTCATGGTCTCCTTTAATTGTTTTGGAACTCCCCTGGTCTCTGTTTAATTCTGCAAAAATGTACCAACTAACTCAATTTCCACATCATCCTCTTTGCCTGTTTTAAGTTTCACTGGTCTTTCCAGGGCCCTCATTAAAATATTTTCACACTTACCTTCTGCCTGGCTTCTCAGAGTGACTGGACCTTTAAACTTACCCGCTTTACGGCAGCTAGTGCTGCAAAAGAAAGGGCGTGACTTCCTCACACTTGACTCTCCTGCCGGTTTAGCAGGCTCAGGAAGCCGCCGCACTGCTCCTTTCTCACACCAATTGGGAATTCCGGAAGGTAAGACAATTGCTGGGGTACAGGGAAGGAGTGGAACGAGCTGTCCTGCAGGGACAGGATGGGCTGAATGGCCTCCTTATGTGCAGTGACCATGCTGTGATGCTCCCAGCCCTGGAAAACTATCTGTTACCTTTCACATTGGTGCCATTGGCACCATTGCAGAGTTTTTTAAAAATAATTTTTATTCTCCTTTTTCACATTTTCTCCCAAATTTACACCCAACAATAAACAATAATCAGTAACGAATGTAATGTCAATCCCCATATCAATAACAATGATCCCATCCTCCCACCAAACCCCAGACATTAGCCCGCATGTTCACATAAACAAATGACAAAAAGGAATCAGGAATCGCCCATAGTCGCCATTAACACACACTGCCCCCCTCCCCCCAACCCTCCCACCACTAATGTTCGACGGGATCCAATTCTCAAAAGTGCATAATGAATAACGCCCATGAATTGTAGAACCCCTCCATCGTTCCCCTCAGTTCAAATTTGACCTTCTCAAGAGTCAAGAATTCCAGCAGGTCCCCCCGCCCCCCCAGGGCACAGGGTGGAGAGGTTGCGCTCCATCCCAACAGGATCCGCTTTCGGGCGATCAACAAGGCGAAGGCTACAACACCTGCCTCCGCACCCGTTTCCAACCCCGGCTGGTCCGACACCCCGAATATGGACTCCCGGGGGCCCAGGTCCAGTTTCATGTGTAGCACTTTAGAGATTACCCTAAACACCTCCTTCCAGTAATCCTCCAGCTTTGGACACGACCAAAACATATGAACATGGTTTGCGGGGCCACCCTCCGCGACGTTCACACACATCTTCCACCCCCCTCACAGAGCCGGCTCATCTTCGCCTTTGTGAGGTGTGCTCTATACACCACCTTCTGCTGTATCAGCCCCAACCTCGCACACAAGGTGGAGGCGTTCACCCTCCGGAGCACCTCACACCAGAACCCTCTCCCAACCATGATCCCTTCTAGCGTCACCTTCTCCTCCTCCAAAATAGCTCCGTAAACCGCTGACACTACCCCCTTCTCCAGTCCCCCTGCCGTCAGCACCTCCCCCAGCAATGTGGAAGCAGCTCTACTGGGAAGCTCTGTATCTCCTTTCTGGCAAAGTCTCAAACCTGCATGTATTTAAATATTTCCCCCTGCTCCAGCCCATACTTCGCTCCCAGCTCCTTCAGTCCCGCAAAACGACCCCCAAGAAACAAATCTTTTAGTGGTCCTCGTTCCTTTCTCCTCCCATCTCCGAAAATTTCCATACCTCTTCCCAGGCTCAAATCTATGGTTCACCCGAATTGGTATTTCGCTTGACCCTGCCCCAAACCCGAAGTGCTGTTGAAACTGCCTCCAAATTCTCAATGAAGCTATTACTACTGAACTCCCTGAGTATCTCCCCGGGGCCGTCGGGAGCGGCACTGTTGCTAGCACCTTCAATCCCGACCCCCTACCCAAACTCTCCTCCATTCTGACCCACTGGGAAACAACCCCGCTGACCCAGCTTCGCACCTTCTCCACATTCGCCGCCCAGTAATAATACATCAGGTTCAGAAGACCCAAACCCCCTGCCTGCCTTCGTCTCTGCAGTAGCACCTTTTTAATTCTGGTCACCTTCCCTCCCCATATGAACGAGGTAATCATCCCTTCAATCTCTCTAAAAAATGCCTTTGGCAGGAAAATCGGCAGGCATTGAAAAATAAACAGGAATCGCGATAGTGCAGGAACCGCCTGTACCTGACCCGCCAGTGACAGAGGGAGACCATTGCATCTTGCCAGATCAGCTTTCACTCTCCCCACCAAACTAGAAATGTTGTACCTACGGAGCCCCTCCCCCCCCACAATCTTGAGCAAACTGCACCCCCAGGTATTTAAAGTGAGTCCCTGCCTTACGGAATATCATTGCAGGGTTAATGTTAAATATAATAATATTTCCCACTCAGGATCCAGGTGAGAGAATAAACTTGTGGTTTAATTGTTGATGGGTGTTGGTGTACATTCCTGTGTACATTATATATTTACCTCTCTTTGTCAGGGAAAGTGATTGCATCAAATATTTCCTGGTATTCAGTCCAAACCGCTTTATTTTCTTTATTTTCATAGGGCTTTAACAGTGCGAACATCTGTAAATGAAAAATACAAGAGAAAGAATGACCACATTGGATCATAGGCCTAATGGATATTACATTAACTCTGTGTTCAAACAAGTTCAAAGTAAACTCTTATCAAAAATAACTCCTTCATTGGAAACCCAGGATACAGCTCCTGTGAAAGCAACTCCCACTGGACCACTGCTGTCAATGAGAATTCTACCACCCAATTCTTAATTGTACAATAAATGCATGAGATACAATTCACTCCTTCACCTTTAAACCAGTGAAATAATTTGCAGTTTGAGTGGAAGTTACTGAGTGCTCTATGTTTCCTATGTCAGCCCATGGCTCAGTTAGTAGCCATCTTATCTCTGAGCCAGATGTCTCACGCCCTGCTTCAGACACGTGGACACAAGATTGAGAGCTGGCATTCTAATTTCTAGTCCAGTATGGAGGGGGTGTTGCACAGTTTCTCAGATGAAATGTCACACATAGTTTCTGTCTGACGATGCAGTTCACTCAGGAATTTCCCATGATGAGCTGCTGATCTCACCATGGTGGCTTGGTCAATGTTTATCCATCGCTAAAACAGATTATCTGATCATTATCACCGTGCTATTAGTGGGATCTTGCTGTGCAGAAATTGGTCACTACAATTCATTGGCTACAAAGCACTTTGGGATGTGGAAGTTGTTACATACATGCAAGTTTTTCTTTCATTTTACTTACCTCTTGTACAATCCGGGCTGGGTTCTCAGGGCAGTTGTCATAACCTAATATACGGGGAACTTCATTGCAATACAGAGCCACACAGCCTCTAGGATTTAGAATCCTCTCAGCCTCCTTCATAAACTTCTCCATGTCAAACCAATGAGCTGCTGCTCCAACTGATATCAGGTCGACGGAACCATCCTCGAAGTCCAGCTCCTCTGCCAGACCCTGTCTGTCGAGTGAATCAACAAACACAAAAATATAGAATCAATACAGTGGAGAAGGAGGCCATTCGGCCCATCAAGTCTGCACCAACTCTACAAAAGACCACCCCACCTAGGCCAAATCCCCCTAAGGGGTTGACCCCCTGGGCACTAAGGGATAATTTAGAATGCCAATCCACCTAACATGCACATCTTTTCAATATCTCTGCAGATTTTGAATGGATGCACCAGACACATCTAATATCTCAGGAGGTTATGTGGCTTGGCCATGTTAAATTGACCCTTAGGGTCCAAAGGTTAGATGGGGTTATGGGGTTAAGGCGGGGAATTGGGCCAAGATAGGGTGCTCTTCCAGAGGGTCGGTGCCTCCTTCTGCACTGTAGGGATTCTGTGAACTTTCAGCAAAGGAAGGGTAATTTGGACCAGTGTATGATTTAAACATGTAAGATTCTTCGGGGGTCAGACAGGTAAATGTTGAGAGGATGTTTCCACTCATGGGAGAGTGCAGGAGCAGAGGGCATAGTCACAGAATAAGGGGGAGCACATTTAAGATGGATTTGAGAAAGAAGTTTTTCTCTCAAAGAGCGGTGAATCTTTGGAATTCTTTACCCCAGGAAGCTGTGGAGACTGAGTCCTTGAACATTGTCAAGTGTGAGATCGATAGGTTTTTAATCAGACGGGGAATTAAGGGTTAGGGAGAGAAGGCAGTAAAGTGGACTTTGAGAGTGTTAGATCAGCCATGATCTTATGAAATGATGCAGCAGGTTCGAAGGGCTGATTGGCCTCCTCCTGTTCCTATTTCTTATGGTCTAATGGTCTTATTGTTGTACTGCCTGGCCAGAGCTTCTTCTGAGTGACCTGCTGATCAAATGGGCAGCACGGTAGCACAGTGGTTACCACTGTTGCTTCATAGCGCCAGGGTCCCAGGTTTGATTCGCTGCGTGGGTCACTGTTTGTGCGGAGTCTGCACGTTCTCCCTGTGTCTGTGTGGGTTTCCTCCGGTTGCTCCGGTTTCCTCCCACAAGTCCCGAAATACGTGCTTGTTGAGTAAATTGGACATTCTGAATTCTCCCTCCGTGTACCCGAACAGGCACCGGAGTGTAGCGACTAGGGGATTTTCACAGTAACTTCTTTGCAGTGTTAATGTAAGCCTATTTATGACAATAAAGATTATTATAATTATGTTAAAGCAGCAAATTGGCAGGCAGCTCAGGAAGGCAATATTAACCTGGCAATCAAACCAGAAACCTACATCGTGCGACACTACATCATCACAAGGTCTTCAACAACGGATGTTAATCCAGTGTCTGGAATTCAGCTCACTCTCCGGGGCCTCCCCGGCACTCTCCGGGGCCTCCCCGGCACTCTCCTCCGGAGCCCGACCCGGCACTCTCCGGAGCCTGACCCGGCACTCTCCGGGGCCTGACCCGGCACTCTCCGGGGCCTGACCCGGCACTCTCCGGGGCCTGACCCGGCACTCTCCGGAGCCTGACCCGGCACTCTCCGGGGCCTGACCCGGCACTCTCCGGAGCCTGACCCGGCACTCTCCGGAGCCTGACCCGGCACTCTCCGGGGCCTGACCCGGCACTCTCCGGAGCCTGACCCGGCACTCTCCGGGGCCTGACCCGGCACTCTCCTCCGGAGCCCGACCCGGCACTCTCCGGAGCCCGACCCGGCACTCTCCGGGGCCTCCCCGGCACTCTCCAGGGCCTGACCCGGCACTCTCCGGGGCCTCCCCGGCACTCTCCTCCGGAGCCCGACCCGGCACTCTCCGGGGCCTCCCCGGCACTCTCCTCCGGAGCCCGACCCGGCACTCTCCGGGGCCTGACCCGGCACTCTCCGGGGCCTCCCCGGCACTCTCCTCCGGAGCCCGACCCGGCACTCTCCGGAGCCCGACACGGCACTCTCCGGGGCCTGACCCGGCACTCTCCTCCGGAGCCTGTCCCGGCACTCTCCTCCAGGGCCTGACCCGGCACTCTCCAGGGCCTGACCCGGCACTCTCCGGGGCCTCCCCGGCACTCTCCGGGGCCTGACCCGGCACTCTCCGGGGCCTCCCCGGCACTCTCCTCCGGAGCCCGACCCGGCACTCTCCGGAGCCTGTCCCGGCACTCTCCGGGGCCTCCCCGGCACTCTCCTCCGGAGCCCGACCCGGCACTCTCCGGAGCCCGACCCGGCACTCTCCGGGGCCTGACCCGGCACTCTCCTCCGGAGCCTGTCCCGGCACTCTCCTCCAGGGCCTGACCCGGCACTCTCCAGGGCCTGACCCGGCACTCTCCGGGGCCTGACCCAGCACGCTCCTCCGGGGCCTGACCCGGCACTCTCCTCCAGGGCCTGACCTGGCACTCTCCGGGGCCTCCCCGGCACTCTCCTCAGGAGCCTGACCCGGCACTCTCCGGAGCCTGACACGGCACTCTCCGGGGCCTCCCCGGCACTCTCCTCCGGAGCCTGACCCGGCACTCTCCGGGGCCTGACCCAGCACTCTCCTCCGGGGCCTGACCCGGCACTCTCCGGGGCCTCCCCGGCACTCTCCTCCGGGGCCTGACCCAGCACTCTCCTCCAGGGCCTGACCCGGCACTCTCCGGGGCCTCCCCGGCACTCTCCTCTGGGGCCTGACCCGGCACTCTCCTCCAGGGCCTGACCCGGCACTCTCCAGGGCCTGACCCGGCACTCTCCTCCAGGGCCTGACCCGGCACTCTCCAGGGCCTGACCCGGCACTCTCCGGGGCCTGACCCGGCACTCTCCTCCAGGGCCTGACCCGGCACTCTCCTCCGGGGCCTGACCCGGCACTCTCCGGAGCCTGACCCGGCACTCTCCGGGGCCTGACCCGGCACTCTCCTCCGGAGCCTGACCCGGCACTCTCCAGGGCCTGACCTGGCACTCTGCTCCAGGGCCTGACCCGGCACTCTCCGGGGCCTGACCCGGCACTCTGCTCCAGGGCCTGACCCGGCACTCTCCTCCAGGGCCTGACCCGGCACTCTCCGGGGCCTGACCCGGCACTCTGCTCCAGGGCCTGACCCGGCACTCTCCTCCGGGGCCTGACCCGGCACTCTCCTCCAGGGCCTGACCCGGCACTCTCCGGGGACTCCCCGGCACTCTCCGGAGCCTGACCCGGCACTCTCTGGAGCCTGACCCGGCACTCTCCTCCAGGGCCTGACCCGGCACTCTCCGGGGCCTCCCCGGCACTCTCCGGAGCCTGACCCGGCACTCTCCAGGGCCTGACCCGGCACTCTCCGGGGCCTGACCCGGCACTCTCCGGGGCCTGACCCGGCACTCTCCTCCAGGGCCTGACCCGGCACTCTCCGGGGCCTGACCCGGCACTCTCCGGGGCCTGACCCGGCACTCTCCGGGGCCTGACCCGGCACTCTCCGGGGCCTGACCCGGCACTCTCCTCCAGGGCCTGACCCGGCACTCTCCGGGGCCTCCCCGGCACTCTCCGGAGCCTGACCCGGCACTCTCTGGAGCCTGACCCGGCACTCTCCGGGGCCTCCCCGGCACTCTCCGGAGCCTGACCCGGCACTCTCTGGAGCCTGACCCGGCACTCTCCGGGGCCTCCCCGGCACTCTCTGGAGCCTGACCCGGCACTCTCCGGGGCCTCCCCGGCACTCTCCGGGGCCTGACCCGGCACTCTCCTCCGGGGCCTGACCCGGCACTCTCCTCCAGGGCCTGACCCGGCACTCTCCGGGGCCTCCCTGGCACTCTCCGGAGCCTGACCCGGCACTCTCCGGGGCCTGACCCGGCACTCTCCTCCAGGGCCTGACCCGGCACTCTCCGGGGCCTGACCCGGCACTCTCCGGGGCCTGACACGGCACTCTCCTCCGGGGCCTGACCCGGCACTCTCCGGGGCCTCCCCGGCACTCTCCGGAGCCTGACCCGGCACTCCCCGGGGCCTTACCCGGCACTCTCCGGGGCCTGACCCGGCACTCTCCGGGGCCTCCCCGGCACTCTCCGGGACCTGACCCGGCACTCTCCAGGGCCTGACCCGGCACTCTCCGGGGCCTCCCCGGCACTCTCCGAGCCTGACCCGGCACTCTCCGGGGCCTGACCCGGCACTCTCCGGGGCCTCCCCGGCACTCTCCGGAGCCTGACCCGGCACTCTCCTCCGGGGCCTGACCCGGCACTCTCCTCCAGGGCCTGACCCGGCACTCTCCGGGGCCTCCCCGGCTCTCTCCGGAGCCTGACCCGGCACTCTCCGGGGCCTGACACGGCACTCTCCTACAGGGCCTGACCCGGCACTCTCCGGGGCCTGACCCGGCACTCTCCTCCGGGGCCTGACCCGGCACTCTCCTCCAGGGCCTGACCCGGCACTCTCCGGGGCCTCCCCGGCACTCTCCGGAGCCTGACCCGGCACTCCCCGGGGCCTGACCCGGCACTCTCCGGGGCCTGACCCGGCACTCTCCAGGGCCTCCCCGGCACTCTCCGGGGCCTGACCCGGCACTCTCCGGGGCCTGACCCGGCACTCTCCTCCGGGGCCTGACCCGGCACTCTCCTCCAGGGCCTGACCCGGCACTCTCCGGGGCCTCCCCGGCACTCTCCGGAGCCTGACCCGGCACTCCCCGGGGCCTGACCCGGCACTCTCCGGGGCCTGACCCGGCACTCTCCGGGGCCTCCCCGGCACTCTCCGGGACCTGACCCGGCACTCTCCAGGGCCTGACCCGGCACTCTCCGGGGCCTCCCCGGCACTCTCCGAGCCTGACCCGGCACTCTCCGGGGCCTGACCTGGCACTCTCCGGGGCCTCCCCGGCACTCTCCGGAGCCTGACCCGGCACTCTCTGGAGGCTGACCCGGCACTCTCCGGGGCCTGACCCGGCACTCTCCGGGGCCTGACCCGGCACTCTCTGGAGCCTGACCCGGCACTCTCCGGGGCCTGACCCGGCACTCTCCGGGGCCTGACCCGGCACTCTCCGGAGCCTCCCCGGCACTCTCCGGAGCCTGACCCGGCACTCTCCGGGGCCTCCCCGGCACTCTCCGGAGCCTGACCCGGCACTCTCCGGAGCCTGACCCGGCACTCTCCGGAGCCTGACCCGGCACTCTCCGGGACCTGAGCCGGCACTCTCTGGAGCCTGACCCGGCACTCTCCGGGGCCACCCCGGCACTCTCCGGAGCCTGACCCGGCACTCTCCGGGGCCTCCCCGGCACTCTCCGGAGCCTGACCCGGCACTCTCCGGGGCCTGACCCGGCACTCTCCGGAGCCTGACCCGGCACTCTCCGGGGCCTCCCCGGCACTCTCCGAGGCCTGACCCGGCACTCTCCGGGGCCTGACCCGGCACTCTCCGGGGCCTCCCCGGCACTCTCCGGAGCCTGACCCGGCACTCTCCGGGGCCTCCCCGGCACTCTCCGGGGCCTGACCCGGCACTCTCCGGGGCCTCCCCGGCACTCTCCGGAGCCTCCCCGGCACTCTCCGGGGCCTGACCCGGCACTCTCCGGGGCCTGACCCGGCACTCTCCGGGGCCTGACCCGGCACTCTCTGGAGCCTGACCCGGCACTCTCCGGGGCCTCCCCAGCACTCTCCGGGGCCTGACCCGGCACTCTCTGGAGCCTGACCCGGCACTCTCCTCCAGGGCCTGACCCGGCACTCTCCGGGGCCTCCCCGGCACTCTCCGGGGCCTGACCCGGCACTCTCCGGGGCCTCCCCGGCACTCTCCGGAGCCTGACCCGGCACTCTCCGGGGCCTGACCCGGCACTCTCTGGAGCCTGACCCGGCACTCTCCGGGGCCTCCCCGGCACTCTCCGGAGCCTGACCCGGCACTCTCCGGGGCCTGACCCGGCACTCTCTGGAGCCTGACCCGGCACTCTCCGGAGCCTGACCCGACACTCTCCTGAGCCTGACCCGGCACTCTCCGGGGTCTGACCCGGCACTCTCCGGGGCCTGACCCGGCACTCTCCGGAGCCTGACCCGGCACTCTCCGGAGCCTGACCCGGCACTCTCCTCCAGGGCCTGACCCGGCACTCTCCGGGGCCTCCCCGGCACTCTCCGGGGCCTCCCCGGCACTCTCCGGGGCCTGACCCGGCACTCTCTGGAGCCTGACCCGGCACTCTCCTCCAGGGCCTGACCCGGCACTCTCCGGGGCCTCCCCGGCACTCTCCGGGGCCTGACCCGGCACTCTCCGGGGCCTCCCCGGCACTCTCCGGAGCCTGACCCGGCACTCTCCGGGGCCTGACCCGGCACTCTCTGGAGCCTGACCCGGCACTCTCCGGGGCCTCCCCGGCACTCTCCGGAGCCTGACCCGGCACTCTCCGGGGCCTGACCCGGCACTCTCTGGAGCCTGACCCGGCACTCTCCGGAGCCTGACCCGGCACTCTCCTGAGCCTGACCCGGCACTCTCCGGGGTCTGACCCGGCACTCTCCGGGGCCTGACCCGGCACTCTCCGGAGCCTGACCCGGCACTCTCCGGGGCCTCCCCGGCACTCTCCGGAGCCTGACCCGGCACTCTCCTCCAGGGCCTGACCCGGCACTCTCCGGGGCCTCCCCGGCACTCTCCGGAGCCTGACCCGGCACTCTCCGGGGCCTGACCCGGCACTCTCCGGGGCCTACCCGGCACTCTCCGGAGCCTGACCCGGCACTCTCCGGGGCCTCCCCGGCACTCTCCGGAGCCTGACCCGGCACTCTCCGGGGCCTCCCCGGCACTCTCCGGAGCCTGACCCGGCACTCTCCGGGGCCTGACCCGGCACTCTCCGGGGCCTACCCGGCACTCTCCGGAGCCTGACCCGGCACTCTCCGGAGCCTGACCCGGCACTCTCCAGGGCCTGACCCGGCACTCTCCGGGGCCTACCCGGCACTCTCCGGAGCCTGACCCGGCACTCTCCGGGGCCTGACCCGGCACTCTCCGGGGCCTACCCGGCACTCTCCGGAGCCTGACCCGGCACTCTCCGGAGCCTGACCCGGCACTCTCCGGGGCCTGACCCGGCACTCTCCGGGGCCTACCCGGCACTCTCCGGGGCCTACCCGGCACTCTCCGGAGCCTGACCCGGCACTCTCCAGGGCCTGACCCGGCACTCTCCAGGGCCTGACCCGGCACTCTCCGGGGCCTGACCCGGCACTCTCCGGGGCCTGACCCGGCACTCTCCGGGGCCTCCACGATGCTCGGCCTCCACTGGAAGGAATTCCGGACAGCCGATGAGGTGGAGAGAGGAGGGAGGACATGCAGAGGCACGGGCTGCCGATTCTGCCGCTGGCGGGGCTGGCTGTGGGTTGGGGCATCTGCCAGGCCCGGGGGGGGCAGCGGGGGACGATGAGGGGTGACCAGGGGGTGGGGCGTGGGATCGTGGTGACCCTCCCACGGGACCGGGGCGTCCAAGCATGACTTGCATACAAGGCATCCATCTTGCTACACACCCCACTGACCGCCCATCATGCCATTCGTTGTGCAGAGTGCCACCGGCCATATAGGTGCACCCATCCCACCACCCCTTGCCTCCACCCACAACCCCATCAACCCCACTCACCCCCCCCCCCACCCTCCACCCCACCAACTCACCCCCAACTGGCCGACACCTGGCGACAGGCATCGGTCACAGTAGCCTCTGCAGGAGGGTTCCGGAGGTGGCACATGGAGCATACCACTGGTATGGGTAGCGCCAGCCACCGGTATCCCTGGCAGCAGGGACTGGCGCCAGGGCCAGAGGGCCCACGGTGTCAGGCACCGACTGGGCCAGGGGTGCAGAGGGCAGAGTGCTGGGGGAACAGCCGGGGTGGGAGTGGATCTGGGAGAGGGACGGGGACATGCAGGGGCAGGGTCTGCAATGCACACTGGGTTAGCCCAGTGGATCTGGTTGGGCAAGGGGGGGGGGGGACACCATGCTAACATGTCTGACTTTCACCAACTGCAGACAATGGACTTCAGAATTCAACCAAGAATGGTGAAAACCTTCATAGTCGTTGCAGCTCTGGGCAGTGCCCTGAGGCTGTACGAGCTGGAGCTGCTCGAGGAGGACTCTGCAGCAGTGGAGCCTGCCCCAGAAGAACAGGAGGCAGCTGGTGAGGATGAGACCAGCTGGGCAACAGGTTGAGGAGAGGGTGGTGAAAAGGGGTAATGAAGCCTTGTGTGTATTGGCAGCGCCTGTTATTCGAATACCTGCCAGACCGGGCTTGCCATCGAAGACTCCCGCAGAGCAGGGAGACGGTGCGACACATCTGCCAGATCATAGCACACCTGGCACCGTGGGGAAATGGGGGAGGAAACCGCACCCAGTGGCCGTCAAGGTGACAATTGCCCTGAACATTTACGCCATGGGCTCCTTCCAGGCGCCGAGTGGGGACCTGTCTGGAATCTCATAGATCTCGGTGCACAAGAGCATCCGTGTCCTCACAGGTGCCCTATATGCCAAGCGTCTCAATACATCAATTTCAATGTGCCCACCAGGATACCCGAGCAGCGGGGTTCGCCACCATCGGCGAGATGCCCCGGGTCCAGGGGTTATGCATGTCCCCCGACGAGTACAAGAAACTTACAGGTCAGGATTTACAAACTGAATGGGGTCCCACTCGATGAACATGAAACTGGTGTGTGACCATGAGCTGCGCATCATGTACATCTGTGTCCAATATGCAGCCAGTATGCACAGCGCCTTCTTCCTGGCGCACTCAATGGTTGCTGCCCTGCGAGGTGCACCCCTGGCTGGGGGTTGACTCCTGGGAATGGATTATCCGCTGCAGCCGTGGCTGGTGGCGACTTTCCGGTGGCCATGGACTGACGCAAAGACCTGCTACAACGATGTCTATTCGCGACCAGGTGCGTGATTGAGCGGTGTTTCAGCCTCCTGAAGATGTGGTTCAGGTGTGTGGGGAGCTCTGGAAAGGCCCTCCAGTATAGCGCTAGGAGCCACATCGTAGTGGCTTGCTGCGCCCTCCACAACATCGCATAGCAGAGGGGTGACATGCTGGAGGAGGATGCACGCCAGGCCTCTTCCAACGGGAAGGATGTGGAGGAGGACCAGAGCGGGAGGGGACCAGCTGCCGATCCAGGTAACGCTATGTGGGGGTGTCCGGGTCTGGGGTCGGGTGAAGGGCGGCCATCTGCAGCCGGGGGTGTGTGGGCAGGACATGCTGGATGTGGGGGAGAGCGGGGTAGGGGGAGATGGGGTGGGGGGGGGGGAGATCAATGGGGGTATGGAGGGTCCCGGGTTGGGAGCCCCCGCTGTTTGTCAGTCTAACACCCTCTCCCAATGCCGTACAGATATTGAATGGGTATAGACAGTATTTTGGACCCCGCAGAACAGGCCCTAGTGGTGCTGCTGGTATGCCGGGTGGCCGGATGGCAGAGACGGCGGCAGCAGCGTCTGCAGAAGCTCGAGACGGTGGCCCATGGGCTGGACCCTGCATCTGGGAGCCTCCCCAGGTCCGGGTCTCCAAACCTTGGGGCTGGGCGTCTCAGTGCCATGGCTGCGAGCTGCTCCACCTGGTTGCGGAGGGCTGGCGGACAGGCCTAGAGAATCAGCTGGTGAGACTTCATTTGCGGCGTAAAGCACTTGGGGCCTCGTTAAGTGGACAAATTAACGTTGTATTGCTGGCCTAGCCAGGCCGAGCACTGGGATGCTCGCAGATTTCCAGCAACCGCAGTATTTTTCCTCTCTCCGTGACTGGACATGACGATTCTTCCTGCACTGAGTCACCTCGCTAGATGGGTTTATATTGATTATAACCAATGATCACTTCAGGAATCAGAGTTCTACTTCCCCAAATCTTTCTTCGCTCCAGCAGCTGCCCTTTGAGGGCAGAATACCCAATCTGAACACCAGCAGTCCATTCTGTTCTTCAAAGGTCCTGAGAGAGTTCAAATAGTGGGCCCAGTTTTACTGTCCTCCCATAGCAGATAAGATTGAGACTTTGGGAATTGTGCAGAAAGCGACGTCAAGAACAATGGTGTTCCACAGGGATCAGTGTTCAGGGCTCAACTGTACGCTATATTTATTAATGACTTAGATGACGGGAAAGAGAGTCACATCCAAATTCAGCAATGACACCGTGACAGTCGTCACTGTAAATAGTGTAGATGGAATCAGAAAATGACAAAGTGACACTAATCAGCAAAATCCATTTGGCTGGTTGAGTGAAGCTCCAACAACGTGCAAGAAACTCGAGATCCTCCCGAACAAAGCAGCCCTCTTGATTGGCACCCCATCCACCACCTTAAGAATTCACTCCCTCCACCACTGACACACAGTAGCAGCCATGTGTACCATCTACAAGATGCACTGCAGGAACTCACCAAGGTTCCTTAGACAACACCTTCAAAACCCACGACCTCCACCATCTAGAAGGACAAGAGCAGCAGACACATGGAACCCCACCACCTGGAAGTTCCCCTCCAAGACACTCACCACCCTGACTTGGAAATATATCAGCTCGGTCAAAAACCTGGAATTCCCTCCCTAACAGCACTGTGGGTGTACCTACACCACATGGACTGTAACAATTCAGGAAGGCAGCTCATCACCACCTTCTCAAAGGCAATTAGAGCTGGACGATAAATGCTGGCCTAGCCAGTGACACCCACATCCAATAAACAAAAAAATACGAAAAGTGTAGCAAATGGATTTCAATATGGACATGTCACCCAGTTTGGACCTAAAAAGGATATATGAGAATGTGTTCTAAATGGAGAGGGTTCAGAAGTGACAACATTTATTCTCAGTTTAAAGCATCTTCATTTCCCAGGATTGGGGTTGGGAACATCAGGAGATTAACATCTACACTTTACGCAATTCCAATTCTCCTCCCACACCTAGTGGTGCACTAAGACAGACTTTCATCTGTTACCATAGTTAGTCATTCCTAGAACATGTCGCTGGTCTGTCACTAGGGGTTTATAGCTTGAGGGGCGCCACTCCACATCGAGCATGTCTGACCAGGAGGAGTGTTGCCCATTCTTACCGCCAGTCATTGGCATGTTTGGAAGGATTTTACAGGTTGGCACGCAACCCGTTTAGCCCATTATAAATGCACCTTCTTTGGTCATCAAGTCCTGGGATGGGACTCAAACCCAGAACTTCTGGCTCAGAGACAGAGGTGCTACCCATTGCACCACAAGACCTCTAGACATGTATAGAGCCTGGGATGAACTGACTGAGGTTTATAAAATTATTGTGCGAGAGTGGACCTTGAATCTATAATCAGATCACCTCAATATAAAGCACAGGGCGTGAATGTTGACAATGGCACCACTTTGACTGGATATTTTGAGTCAATGACCCATAATCACATCCAAATCCTTTTTCAACATTCCTAATGAAACCTCCTTGTATCTGCATCCCAGATCCATATTTCCTGTTGTCACTCAGGTAGTTTTATTAAATCCCATCGAGAATTCCGATCAGCATGAACTTTATTGGTCTCGATCAGTCTGAATGTGATCAATCTTCCTGAACTAAATTGGATCATTTTCAACAAGGCTGTCCCTTCAGTTTTTGTAGTCGCTGCAAAGCCCCGAGATCGCTATGGTTACCTGTAAGAGATGTTATCAGGCCCATCCACCTTCTTGGCTTCTTCAATCTGAGCTTCACTCATATCAATTCCGACCACTTTTTCAAAGTAAGGAGCCAATCCCCTGGTGCTCTGACCCGAACCACATCCAATATCCACTGCGAGGGTGAACGGCTTCCCCTTCTGAGAATAGAATCACACCTTGAGTCAAACACACATCCCCTCCCCCCCTCTCCCCACAGAAATATCTGTGTTCAGTAATTCCATGTCCAATTATTACAACTGCTCAACCTCACATTCAAAATAATTGTTGCATCGACAGATGGTCGCAGCTGAGATGGGAGGAAATTCCTTCCTAGGTTACACAAATTGGCAGAATACTGCCAATTGGGCCCACCTCTGACTGAGATGCTACGTGATAGGTTGGTGTGTGGAATTGACAACATCGCAACTCAAAAGAAATTACTGGCAGAACCAATCTGGACCTGAAAAAGGCCTTTGAGATAGCCTTGTCCCTGGAGAATGCTGAAATTGCGGGCTCAGGAACTTCAAATGTCCTCAGGTTGATGGGAGGGGATTCGCATCGAGAGACCTGCATTCCAGATGTGCTTTGCCCATTACCGACCCAAAATCCGATAGGGACACCCTGGTGGTCTAAAAAACAACATGACAACCCCAAATATACCAGGGAAACTAGTCCCGAGTAATGTCCATGTCAGCCGCTGGACTGTTGTAAGTGCTGCAGAAGTGCTGCGTGGATGGCCATTTCTTAGAGTTGGAGGTAGATACGGAGGGTCACTGTCTCCGTCATTGATGAACAAACATTCAATCGCATCCAAAAAGGTATTCTGCTCTTAAACCTAAGGGATACCAGAGCCAGACTAGCCACGTATAGGGGGGATCTTTGCGAATTATGGTGGCCACCATGACCCCGGTAACCTACAGACAACAGTCGGTCCATTTCCATTCATGATCGTGCGAGGAACAGGACCGAGCCGCCTGGGCAGGGATTGACTCCAGAGAATCCGACTGGACTGGCAGGAAATGTTTTAATTGGGGATTGGAGTTTATTAGTTAATACCCAGACATTTTCCAAGGGGGCCTCAGTAAAATTAAAGGAGCCAGGGCCAGAATCTACATCGACCCCAATGCCATGCCAAAATATTGCTCGAGAAGGTAGAAACTGAACTTGAGCGATTAGAAAACCTCGGGATAAAATGGCCAGTGCAGTGAGTAAATTATCTTATTGTGGTACTGGATGGACAAGAAAGACCTACACCCCATGGAGGACAAGGTCAAGTCCATTAAGGGGGTGCCTAGCCCACGAAATATGATTGAATTGAAGTTTTTCCTGAACTGATGACACATGGGAAATTCATCCCAAATTCAGCGACTCGGCTGTCACTCTGACATCTGCTGCTGAAAAAGCACCAAAAGTGCCCGGTGCAGTCTCCACAAGATAGAATCCCTACAGTGCAGAAGGAAGCCATTCGAGTCTGTAGTGATATCATGGTTGTGTTGTAATTCACCGACTGACCACTAGGAATATAGTGAATACAAGTGACTTCAGACTGACTGGGGAGCTGGAAGAGAGAGGTTGCTTGTACACGTTCATACTGTTATTCATCTGTTGTTTTGTATATAGTTAACCCACAGTTAATGTTGATAAATCATTTATAGCTTTAGCTAAAAGTGTTGTTGCAATACAAATCAGGCCACCCGACAAGAACATTACATGGTACCAGGGTTGGATGGTATTAAACATTAAGAGAGAAAAAAACAAGTCTGCCACGAGGTCCACAGAGGTTTGAAAATGTTGCAGGATGCAAGAATTAACAACATGGAGTCGTTGAAGCCACTGGAAGGAATTGGAGGAGTCTCAGATTTCATAGTAATGTGGACAGCAATGGCGTGTGTTTAAACAGCAATTTAATCTGTTTCTTACTGCAGTAAATTTAGGAGATCAATCAGATTTGCGTAAGGTAGCGATACTCCTAACAGCAGCAGGGCCCCAAGCAATTGCTGTGTTTAATACGTTTAAATTTGCAAACGATGAAGATAGTAAAAATGTTAATGAAGTAATTTGAAGATTTGATGAACATTGCACCCCCAGAAAGAATGAAATTTATGAACACTATGTGTTTAAATCACATTTACAGAAGACAGACGGGTTCATAGATCATTTCATCAATGATTTAAAGTTAAAAGCTAAAACCTGTAATATTTCTACACTGGAATCTTCCATGATTCGGGACCAGATTGTGTTTGGTGTGAATGAAGATAAGCTGAGGGAACGGTTGCTGAGGGAATCGGAGCTGTCTTTGGAACAAACAGTTAAGATTAACCAGGCTCACAAGCTAGCATAATAATAATCTTTATTGTCACAAGTAGGCTTACATTAACACTGCAATGAAGTTACTGTGAAAAGCCCCGAGTCGCCGCATTCCGGTGCCTGTTCGGGTACACTGAGGGAGAATTCAGAATGTCCAAATTACCTAACATCACGTCTTTTGGGACTTGTGGGAGGAAACCGGAGCACCCGGAGGAAACCCACACAGACACAGGGAGAACGGGCAGACTCCACACAGACAGTGACCCCAAGCCGGGAATCGAACCTGGGACCCTGGAGCTGTGAAGCAACAGTGCTAACCACTGTGCTACCATGCCGAGCAGCACATAATTCTAAAATGTTTCTCAGTAATGGCAGCGCGTCTTGGAGGAAATCACTCCGGTTGCTGCTTTTTTTCCAAAAAGGCGGGAAACTTAAAAAAAAAGGCAGGAACGTTCCTGCAGCTCCTCGCACACCAGGATGAAGTATTTCTGTAAAAGATGTGGTCAAAGGTTAAATTAAGTCTGTGTCCAGTGTTTGACAAGTTTTGTTCCAGATGCAAAGGAAAAATCACTTTGCTCAGAATCGTTACACAAAGCTCAACCCCAGATCAGTCAGCACAGTGGAAGACACGTCTCCAATGATGAAACATCATTGTTTGTTGGAGTAATAAGAGAAGAAACTGATACTCCATTTAAAATAAATGTGGTTGATGAGGACAAATGGCTGCTACCACTTAAAGTGAACGGTACAGTGGTCCAATTGAAGTTAGACACTGGGGTCAAATCCAATTTAATCAGCATGATTGATTTTTAAAATCTAAAAATTCAGCCAATTAGAAGAAATCACAAAATATCTCTGAGAGATTATAATATAGTTCAAGCATTAAATGTTATGGTGCTTGTGGCCTGAGTGTGGTGGCGAAGAACATAGTTTATTCCGTCCCATTTTGTATTGGATCCGAGGGTTTGGATTCATTATTAGGTGATCAGTCCTGTGAAGAATTAGGTCTAGTGCAGTTGGTATATAGCATCCACAACGGGTTGGATCAATACTCCAATGATTCTGAGAGCATTATCTGCAAATTCAGCGATGTGTTCACTGATTTTAGTGCACTACCATTCTCCAACGACCTACAATTTAAAGAATATGCATTATCTAAAGCACTAATACTAACTATTAGTAGTAAATTTGCCGAAGGTATAGATCTGCATGTCAATCTAATTTCTACGCTACCACCCATAACAGATCCGAAACCACAAGTTTTCAAGAAGATAAAAGAACCGACCAATGGGGTAAATTCCATGGTATGTGCGAAACAAAAAAAATCGGTGATGCTCGTATAGGCGTAGATCCCAAAGATCTTAACGAAAAAGTGAACATATTGTAAAACAATTGTTACAGAAAGCAATGGACAGCCAATCTGATCCATACCTTGCGAAATCACATTACAAAGCTTTACCATTGTCACATGGTAGATCGCCAGCAGGGTTACGCATGAATCGAAGGTTGTGTACCACACTTCCATACTTGGAAAATGAGGAGGAGAATGCAATGGTACTGCAGGAAATGCAAAACATTAAAGCAAAACAAAAGCAGTTCTATGACAGAGTGTGTAGAACTTTACCATCTCTGGGTAGTGATGACATAGTGAGAATAGAAGATTCAGGCAATTGGTCAAGAAAAGCCATTGTACTTGAAGAATTAGCACCTCGTTCCTTCAATGTACAGACAGAGGATGGGTCGGTTTTAAGAAGAAATCGTCGCGCACTCTGGAAAACCAGAGAAGACTTTCACAACAACGTGCTGGATGGCGAATCTACGTCAGAATCAACACAAGCTGCAGTGTCAGATAGTTCAGCAGTTCCTGAGCATGAGAATGTCAGGGAGAACATTGAATCTACAAGTTCTGAGCAGCATCGTCAAACTTTGAGAAGATCAACTAGAGCCAGAAGAAAACCTGATCGACTCAATTTGCAGATTTGGACGATTTGTACAGACTATGCTTGCTGTTCTTGTATATGTATGCCAGTTGTAAAAATTTTAAAGAAAAAATTAATACTGTTAGACTCACAGGTTAATGATATTACATGTAAATATACTGATGATAATGCATTAATTTATTCCTTCAAAGCAAAGGGGATGAAGTGATATCATGGTTGTGTTGTAATTCACCGCCTGACCACTAGGAATCTCGTTAGTACATAAGTGATTATTATAGTCAGGTGACCTCAGACTGATTAGGGAGCTGGGAGAGAGGTTGCTTGTGCATGTTCACCTGTTGTTTTATATATATTTGACCCACAGTTAATGTTAATAAATCATTTATAGCTTTAGTTACAAGTGTTCTTGTAACATAAATCAGGCCATCTGACAAGAACACTACAGAGTCTGCACCAACTCTCTGAAAGAGCTCCCTGCCTAGACCCACTCCCCCACCCTATCCCTATAACCCTGCAGCCCCAATTAAACTTTTGGACACTAAGAGGAAATTTATCATGGCCAATCCATCCAACCTGCACATCTTTGGACTGTGGAACACCCGGAGGAAACCCACATGCCCAGAACATGTGGACATGATTTGTGGGCCTCCCCGTGCATTGCCCACACCTATCCTCTACCCCCTCAAAAAACCTACTCATCCATGCTACCGTCATATGTTCTCTATGAATTACTTTAAACTGAATCAGGCTTAGCCTCGCACACGATGAGGACGCATTCACCCTCTGCAGGTCCTCAGCCCATGTCCCGGCCTCCATCTCCCCTTCCAGCACCTCCTCCCACTTAAGCTTTATATCCCCCTACGCAGCCCCCTCCCAATCCATTTGCTCCTTTTAGACCTCAGAGAACTTTCCCTCCCCGATCTCATCCTTCGACAGTACCTTACCTTGCAACCCCAAGGGCGGTAACCCTGGAAAAGACTACACCTCTCCCTTCACAAAACCCCAAACCTGCAGGTACCTGAAACTATTCCCCCTGGGCAACTCATACTCTTCCCCCAGGTCCTCCAACTTCCAAAAGTTGCCCCCTATAAGCAGCTCTCCGAATCGTTCAATCCCTGCCTTCCACCACCCCCGAAACTTCAGATCCAGCCCCCCTGGTGCAAAATCTATGGTTGTCACAAATCGGTGTTCACACCAAGTCACCCTCCAGTCCCAAATGCTGCCTCCACTGCTCCATGACCCTGAAAACCGACACCACTATTGGGTTCACGGAGTATCTGGCCGGTGGGAACGGCAGTGGCACCTCAACAATGCCCTTAAGCTTGTTCCCTGACAAGAAGTAGCCTCCATCCGCCCTCATGCTGACCCCTCCCCCACTGCCCATTTCCTAACCATGGTGATGTTTGCCGCCCAGTAGTAGTTTATTATATTCGGCAACGCCAGCCTCCCCCACCCCCCCCCCCCCCCCCCAACTCCAGAAAAGCCCTCTTGACCAGAAGGGTCTTACCTGCCCACACAAACCCAAAGATCAGCATGTTAACCTTTTTAAAGAATGCTTTCGGAACAAAGATCGGGAGATACTGAAAAACAAACAGGAACTTTGACAGCACCGTCACCTTTTTTAAAAACATATTTTTTATCAGAGTATTTGCAATTTTTATGATAATAATATCAGCGACATAAACATGGCACAACAAACATTTCCACCCCATCACAATCATCACCCCCCCCCCCCCAACAATAAAACAACAGTCTGGCTTTACCCCCCCTTTTTTGGAATTCTGCTTCTGCTGACATTTTATTTTCCCCGAGAAAGTCGACGAACGGCTGCCATTGACCCTCTTAAGGCAAACTTCATTTTCTGGAGACTAAGAAACCCAGCCATGTCACTAACCCAGGTCTCTACACTCGGGGGCTTCGAGTCTGTCATGATATGCAGACATGCAGATAATTATATACAGATAGGCACAGGCAGGCAGCTAATGAACACAGAGAACAGGACATGACCAATGAGCAGGCAGGACACTCAGGGGTGGTATCTCACTATAAAAAGCATGAGGCACTCACACTCCGCCTCTCTCCACTGATGAACATCTACAGAGTGAGTCAGGGTGTATGTACAGTATCACACCTCCAGCACGTGGCTAAGAGCTAGTCTGGTTCAGTCAGACAGAGTAACCACACTTAGGTTAGCAGAGAGTCGAACTCATAGAGAACTGTGCTAACTGTGCTACTGGTTCAATAAATCAGATTGAACTAACTTCAAGGTCTGGAGTATCTTTTGGTCAAAGCTGCATCCAGTTGCAGCCTGTGTTATCCCAGCGTACATAACACATCATGCTGCCAGGAGACTGCTTAATCTAGGTGGTTTACCTCAGTTCGTTCCGTGCCGACCAGCGAATGTATCCCGGCACCATGGAGAAGATTCAGGCTCCTCACCAGCTCAGGACCTCCGGCAATCTCAGTGCCAACTGACAGACATTTAAGTAAAAGTTTCTGTTGTACATCGAAGCTTCAGACCTCGTGGGTGCGCCTGATGCAAGGAAGATCGCGCTTCTCCTCTCAACAGCGGGTGATCAAACCATCCAACTCTTCAACTCTTTACACTTCACCGAAGGCCAGGACAAGACAAAGTTTCAGACCATCCTGGACAAGTTTTTTAATGTTTTTATTCTCATTTTCACATTTTCCTTCAAAATTTACACCCCACCCACAAACAGTAAACGGTAACAAATACAAAATCAATCCCCTTAACAATACCAACGATCCCATCCTCCCACCACCCCAAACAACGGCCCACCTGTCAATATATGCATCCAATAAAACAAACCCTCCCACGGTGGCAACAAAAAAACAGAGAAAAAGAAAAAGGAGTCCGGGACCACCCATGGTCACCATTTACCTATAGAGTCCGCTCTCCCCCCACCCCCCCCCCCCCCACTCAACGCCATCCAACCTCTGAAGGAGTACCGTACATGATACCCAAGAGTTGTGCCCCCTCCCCACCCACCCAGTCTCCAGTTCCTCCCATCCACTGCCTCTTGTAAAACTCCTCCTCCCAACCTCGGTTCCTTCCCCCCAACTTTCCACCCCAGCTAGACCACTCGGACCCTGTTCTGTCAGGCTCCGATGGCCGCAGCCTCTCCCCCCACCTCACTCCCGTTCACTGGCCAGCTTAAACCGGCCAGTGTGGCGGCCCCCGCCCGGGTCCCTTTCCCCCTTGCCCGGCCCCAGGAAAGCCCAGAAATCCCTTTTAGCACACAAACCCCGATTATCCACCTACACCCCAAAGAGCCCTCATTTCGAGTGAAAGTCCCATCACTTCCCTTGTCCAAATATATACAACATTGGCTCCTTTAGCCCATACACCTGCACGCAGCGATACAAAAAAGAAGAAAATACAGTCATGAGGTTACATCGGCACATGACCATTCCTCAATTTGTCAGTTCTGCCACAGTCCTTCTGCCTTCGCAAACTCCTCCGCTGCTTCCGCCGTTCCAAAATAAAAGTCCCTGAGCTTATAAGTCACCCTCAGCTTCGCTGGATATACAATG
This sequence comes from Scyliorhinus torazame, assembly GCF_047496885.1. Lineage (NCBI taxonomy): Eukaryota > Metazoa > Chordata > Chondrichthyes > Carcharhiniformes > Scyliorhinidae > Scyliorhinus > Scyliorhinus torazame. The sequence goes on along the minus strand of NC_092708.1, from coordinate 189,771,981 downwards.
CCGCACTGCACCTTGCTAATGTACAGTGCCCTCTTCACCTTAGCCATCATCAGCCCGCCTCCTCGCCAGCTCCACCGTAAAGTCCTGGTATACACGTATACCAGCTCCAGCCCACTGCACCACCCGCTTCTGCTTGGCCCAGCTCAGGACCTTTTCCTTCACACTGTACCTACGGAAGCACAGAGTCACTGCCTTTGGCGGCTCACTCGCCTTTGGTACAGGCCTCCACGACCGATGAGCTCGATCCAGTTCATATCAGGAAGGATCCTGCCCCTCCAACCCCTCCATTATTTCCTCAATTTCAATTGGGACTCCCAGCCCTTCCACCAGATCCAGATCCACCCTCGGGAACCTCAACTGACCTAAGAACTGCCTCATCCCCTCCACCCCAGCCAGGGATTCCGACTCGTATAATTTACTTTTGAAGTCCTTAAGCATCTCATTCACTCCCGCTGGGTCCAGGACCGTGATCCCACCTCTACTCTTTACTCTCCCTATCTCCCTGGCCGCCTCCCTTTTTCTGAGCTGGTGCGCTAACATTCTGCTTGCCTTTTCCCCATACTTATAGATCGCCCCCCTCAGCTGTTCCACCGCCTTCCCTGTAGTCAACAGCCCAAACTCCGCCTTTACCCTCCACCGCTCCCTCAGTAGCCCCCGTCCGGGGCCTCCGAGTATCTCCTGTCAACCTGGAGTATCTCTTCAACTAACCTATCCCTCTCAGCTCGTTCCACCTTTTCTCTGTGGGCCCGTATCAAGATTAATTCCCCTCTGACCACTGCCTTCAAAGCTTCCCAGACCGTTGCTGCAGAGACCTCCCCCGTATCATTTGTTTCCAGGTAGTTCTGGATGGACTTGTTAACCCGCCCACAGACCGCTTCGTCCGCTAACAATCCCACATCCAGTCTCCACAGCGGACGTTGTCCTCCCTCCAAACTAACCCGTAGATCCATCCAATGTGGGGCATGATCCGATGCTGCGATTGCCGAGTACTCAGTATCCGCCACCCCTCCGGTGGTAGAGCCCGGCTCGGAACAAAAATGTCGATGCGGGAGTATACCTTGTGGACATGGGAGAAGAAAGAAAACTCCGTCGTTCTTGGCCGTCCAAACCTCCATGGGTCTACTCTCCCCACCTGTTCCATCGCGACTGGCACCCTCCCTGTCCTGGATTTAGACCGGTCCAATTCCGGATCAATGACTGTGTTAAAATCTCCCAGCACCGTCACCTTTACTGTCTGCTCCCCTCCCGCCAGTGACAGCGGCAGCATATCCCACCTCTTGAATGATTGAATCCCTACAGAGCAGAAGGAGGCCATTTGGCTGATCGAGTCTGCACTGACCCTTCGAAAGACCACCCTACCTAGGCTAAAGTTAAATACCAACAGCGGACTGTGTGCGGGGTTCAACAGGGCCAAGGCGGTGCTGTATCGACAGCAGAGAGGTTTGGAGTGCTCTACCCGGTGAAATTTGGGTGACCTATGAAAGCTGGGAATACTATTTTGAAACCCCAGAAGCGACTTTATCAAGGACCATAAACTGGGGGAGAACTGAACTGAATAATTTTGGGAGACAGATGTGCTGGCAAATGAGAACAGGGGAAAGTGGGGGTTAGAGAGAGGTTTCTTTTTCTTTTCCTCCGATTTTTTCTTTTCTTTACCGATGGGTTGACAAAGGGTAGCAGGGGTGAAAAGTTTGTAAGGGGACGGCTGTCCCTGTCCCCCTCCTGCTGCCTGGGGCTGTGGGTTTTTTTGTTTGTCTTTGGGGAGGTGACCTGTGGTCCGAGATGAGTCTTTGTTTGGATGGGAGAGGGTGAGGGCGGGGAATGGGTGGGGAACAGTGGGAAAGCCTTCGGGCAGGGGTCGCCATGCTAGCAAGTAATGCTGGTGAACGGAAGTGAGAGGGGGAGAAGGCCGAAAGGTGGCTGTAGGGGGGAGGGGGAGGGGGGCGGGGAAAGGGAGGTTGGTGCAACAAGGCAGTGTTGGAGAAGAAACATAGTCGGGGCAGAGAAAGGGGACATCTTGGATGGGCCAGGTATCGGGTGAAATTAACAAGGGTAGAGCCAAAAGGTGAGGATGACGGATGGTAGAGGGGAATGGAGGCGTGATGCACCAGTATGGCTAATAACATGGAACGTGCGAGGGCTCAATGGACCTGTGAAGAGATCTCGGGTCTTTGTGCACCTTATGAGCTTGAAAGCGGAGGAGGTCTTTCTGCAGGAAAGGATCAGGTTAGGCTGAGGAAGAGATGGGTGGGCCAGGTTTTCCACTCGGGATTTGATTCAAAGTCGCGGGGTGGCCATTTTGATGAATAAGAAAATGGGATTTTGAGCGCGAAGGAAGTGAGCTAACCAGATGGGAGATGTGTGATGGTGAGTGGGGTATTGGAAGGGGCACCGGTGGTGTTGGTAAATGTGTATGCCCCAAATTGTGATGATGTGGGTTTTATGAGGGGGTTGCTGGCAGTGATCCCGGACTTGACCACGCAACAGTTGATTATGGGAGGAGATTTTAATTTTGTCCGAGTGCCAAGGGTGGAAAAGTTGAGCCCCAGGTCAATGGGTTGGATATGAACAGCAAAGGAGCTGGGTGGGTTTATGGAAAAGATGAGGCTGGTGGACCCGTGGTGCTTCAAGAACCCAGAGGGAAAGGGACTGTTCCTTTTACACACGTTTATAAGGTGTATTCAAGAATCAACCTTTTTGTGTTGAGCCAGGAGGTTTTGGTTGAGGTGGAGGGGGTGGAATACATAGGAACAGTCATCTCTGACCATGCACCCCATTGGCTGGAGATTCGGCTTAGACCGGGATGGGAGCAGAGGCCGGGGTGGAGGCTCGATTTGGGGTTGTTGGCAGATAGAGGGTTTTTGTGACAAAGTGTGGGCTGTGATTAAAGATTATGTAGAATGGAACCAGAATGGGGAGGTGCCGCTGCCACATTTTGGGAAGCACTAAAAGCGGTGGTCAGGGGGGAGATTATTTTGTTCAAGGCACTTGCAGATAGGGAAAGGAGGGATGAATATGAACGGCTAATGAACAAGATAGTTGAGGTAGATAGGGAGTACTCAAGGGCGCCCACTACAGAGGGATTGGCGACGAGGAAATAATTACAGGGGTATTTTAATAGGTTGATGACAAGGAAGGCGGTAGGACAGGTGCGTAGGGAAAGGGCGTGTTGTACGAATACGGGGAGCAGGCGAGTCGAATTTTAGCACAACAGCTGTGGAGGCAGGCCACGTCCAGGGAAATATTGAAGATACGGACTGGAGCAGGGGATCTGCTTTCGGAGCTGGGGAAGATAAAGAAGGTATTCAGGGGCTACTATAAGGAGCTGTACAGGGTGGACACGGGTGTGAAGAGGGGGACATGGGATGGTACTTAAATGAACTGGCGTTTCCATAGTTGGAGCAAGACAAGAGGCAGACATTAGAAGAGCCCTTGGGGCTGAGGGAGGTATTGGAAAGTATAAGGCCCCGGGGCCCAATGGTTACCCAGCAGAATTCTATAAGGAGTTCGCGGTGGACCTGGCACCACATCCCTTGGGGGTGCTGAATGAGGCTTTGGAGAAGGGGGAACTGTCGGGGATGATGACGCAGGCAACAATCACATTAAATACCAAAAAAGGTGAAGGACCCGTTGGAATGTTGGATACGCCCATATCGCTGTTAAATACAGATGTGAAAGTGCTGGCTAAGTTGGTGGCCCTAAGGATGGAAGATTGAGTCCTGGGGGTGGTTGCAGAGGACCAAACAGACTTCAAAAAGGGCAGGCAGCTTTCTAGTAACATAAGGAGGCTGTTAAATGTGGTCATGACTATGTCGAGAGCTCAGGTACAGGAGGTAGTGGTGTCCATGGACGCGGAGAAGGCATTTGACCGGGTGGTGTGGCGGTACTTGTTTGAGGTCCTGGGAAAGTTTGAGTTCTGGCCAATGTTTATGGCATGGGTGCGCCTGTTATATGTGGCACCGAGGGCGAGTGTGCGGACTAATGACATGGGTTCACGGAACTTTGAACTGCACAGGGGAACAAGGCAGGGGTGCCCGCTTTCGTCGCTGCTGTTTGCACTGGCTATAGAGCCTCTGGCAATGGCTCTTAGGGGGTCAGCAGAGTGGCAGAGTGGCGAAGGATTACGAGGGGACAAAGGGAGCATCGGGTGTCGCTGTACACGGACGACAGACCCGCTAGAGAGCATGGAGAGGATCATGGGCCTGTTGGGTAAGTTTGGGACGTTCTCGGGATATAAGTTAAATGTAGGGAAAAGTGAAGTGTTCCCGGTGAATGAGTTGGGTCGGCGAGCCGATTTTGGGGGGTTGCTATTTAAGGTGGCCAGAGACAGGTTTAGATACCTGGGGATTCAGGCAGTGAGGGAATGGGCGATGCTTCACAACTGAAATTTAACAAGACTGGGGGAGGAGGTTAGGGAAGATCGGAAGAGGTGGGACATGCTGCACCTGACTCTGGAAGGGAGGGTGAACATTCTGCCGAGGTTCCTGTTCATATCCCAGACACTCCCGATCTTTGTACCGAAGGCCTTCTTTCGAAAACTGGATATGATTATTTCAGACTTTGCCTGAGCAGGGAAGGTGCCAAAGGTTAAGAGGACCCTGTGACAGAGATAGATGGGAGGGTTGGCGTTGCCGAACCTGCTACATTATTATTGGGTGGCAAACGTGGAGAAAATGAGGCGGTGGTGGGAAGGAGAGGGGGCAGAATGGGTCAGGATGGAGGAACAACCTTGAAGGTGGTGCAGTCCATGGTGAAGATCGGGAATCAGCTGCGGAGGCACATTAGGATAGAGGGGATGTCGGTGTTAACACCGTTGTGTGAAAACCGCATTTCTGAGCTGGGTGGGGGAGGGGGGCTGGTAGACAGCATGTAGATGAAATAGAACATTACAGCGCAGTACAGGCCCTTCGGCCCTCGATGTTGCGCCGACCTGTGAAACCACTCTAAAGCCCATCTACACTATTCCCTTATCGTCCATATGTCTATCCAATGACCATTTGAATGCCCTTAGTGTTGGCGAGTCCACTACTGTTGCAGGCAGGGCATTCCACACCCTTACTACTCTCTGAGTAAAGAACCTACCTCTGACATCTGTCCTATATCTATCTCCCCTCAATTTAAAGCTATCTCCCCTCATGCTAGACATCACCATCCGAGGAAAAAGGCTCTCACTGTCCACCCTATCCAATCCTCTGATCATCTTGTATGCCTCAATTAATTCACCTCTAACCTTCTTCTTTCTAAAGAAAATAACCTCAAGTCTCTCAGCCTTCCCTCATAAGATCTTCCCTCCAGACCAGGCAACATCCTGGTAAATCTCCTCTGCACCCTTTCCAATGCTTCCACATCCTTCCTATAATATGGCGACCCAGAATTGCACGCAATACTCCAAATGATGCCGCACCAGAGTTTTTACAGCTGCAACATGACCTCATGGCTCCGAAACTCAATCCCTCTACCAATAAAAGTTAACACACCGTACGCCTTCTTAACAACCCTCTCAACCTGTGTGACAACTTTCAGGGATCTATGTACATGGACACCAAGATCTCTCTGCTCATCCACACTGCCAAGAATCTTACCATTAGCCCAGTACTCTGTCTTCCTGTTATTCCTTCCAAAATGAATTACCTCACATTTTTCTGCGTTATACTCCATTTGTCACCTCTCAGCCCAGCTCTGCAGCTTTTCTATGCCCCTCTGTAACCTGTTACATCCTTCCGCACTGTCCACAATTCCACCGACTTTAGTGTCATCTGCAAATTTACTCACCCATCCTTTTACGCCCTCCTCCAGGTCATTTATAAAAATGACAAACAGCAGTGGCCCCAAAACAGATCCTTGTGGTACACCACTAGTAACTGGACTCCAGGCTGAACATTTCCCATCAACCACCACCCTTTGCCTTCTTCCAGCTAGCCAATTTCTGATCCAAACTGCTAAATCACCCTGAATCCCATGCCTCTGTATTTTCTGCAATAGCCTACCATGGGGAACCTTATCAAACGCTTTACTGAAATCCATATACATCACACCAACTGCTTTACCCTCGTCCACCTGTTTGGTCACCTTCTCAAAGAACTCAATGAGGTTTGTGAGGCATGACCTGCCCTTCACAAAACCGTGTTGACTATCTCTAATCAAATTATTCCTTTCCAGATGATTATACATCCTATCTGTTATAAACGTTTCCAAGACTTTGCCCACAACAGAAGTAAGGCTCACTGGTCTATAGTTACCGGGGTTGTCTCTACTCCCCTTCTTGAACAAGGGGACAACATTTGCTATCCTCCAGTCTTCTGGCACTATTCCTGTAGACAATGATGACATAAAGATCAAAGCCAAAGGCTCAGCAATCTCCTCCCTAGCTTCCCATAGAATCCTAGGATAAATCCCATCCGGCCCAGGGGCCTTATCTATTTTCACACTTTCCAGAATTGCATTTTGGAAGGTCTAATGCAGGAAGGGAATATACAGTGAATGGTAGAACCCTCAAGAGTGTTGAAAGTCAAAGAAATCTAGGAGTACAGGTCCACAGGTCACTGAAAGGGGCAACACAGGTGGAGAAGGTAGTCAAGAAGGCATACGGCATGCTTGCCTTCATTGGCCGGGGCATTGAGTATAAGAATTGGCAAGTCATGTTGCAGCTGTATAGAATCTTAGTTAGGCCACACTTGGAGTAATAGTGTTCAATTCTGGTCGCCACACTACCAGAAGGATGTGGAGGCTTTAGAGAGGGTGCAGAAGAGATTTACCAGAATGTTGCCTGGTATGGAGGGCATTAGCAATGAGGAGCGGTTGAATAAACTCGGTTTGTTCTCACTGGAACGAAGGAGGTTGAGGGGCGACCTGATAGAGGTCTACAAAATTATGAGGGGCATAGACAGAGTGGATAGTCAGAGGCCTTTCCCCGGGGTAGAGGGGTCAATTACTAGGGGACATAGGTTTAAGGTGAGAGGGGCAAAGTTTAGAGTAGACGTACGAGGCAAGTTTTTTACGCAGAGGGTAGTGGGTGCCTGGAACTCGCTACCGGAGGAGGTGGTGGAAGCAGGGACGATAGTGACATTTAAGGGGCATCTTGACAAATACATGAATAGGATGGGAATAGAGGGATACGGACCCAGGAACTGTAGAAGATTGTAGTTTAGTCGGGCAGCATGGTCGGCACGGGTTTGGAGGGCCTGTTCCTGTGCTGTACATTTCTTTGCTCTTTGTTCTTTGTAATTGCTAACACCTCCTCCTTAAGAACCTCACGCCCTTCTAGTCTAGTAGCCTGTATCTCAGTATTCTCCTCGACAACATTGTCTTTTTCCTGTGTGAATACTGACGAAAAATATTCATTTAGCACCTCTCCTATCTCCTCGGACACCACGCACAACTTCCCACTACTGTCCTTGACTGGCCCCACTCTTACTCTAGTCATTCCTTTATTCCTGACATATCTATGGAAAGCTTTAGGGTTATCCTTGATCCTTCCTGCCAAAGACTTCTCATGTCCCCTCCTGGCTCTTCTTACCGCTCTCTTTAAATCCTTTCTAGCTAACTTGTAACTCTCGAGAGCCTTAACTGAACCTTCACGTCTCATCTTTACATACGCCTCCTTCTTCCTCTTAACAAGTGATTCAACTACTTTAGTAAACCACGGTTCCCTTGTGCGACCACTTCCTCCCTGCCTGACAGGTACATACTTATCAAGGACACGCAGTAGCTGTTCCTTGAACCAGCTCCACATTTCAATTGTGACCATCCCCTGCAGTTTCCCTCCCCATCCTGTGCATCCTAAATCTTGCCTTACCGCATCATAATTGCCTTTCCCCCAGCTATAACTCTTGCCCTGCGGTATATACCTATCCTTTTCCATCGCTAAAGTAAACGTAATCGAATTGTGGTCACTATCACCAAAGTGCTCACCTACCTCCAAATCTAACACCTGTCCAGGTTTATTTCCCAGTACCAAATCCAATTTGGCCTCGCCTCTCGTTGGCCTATCTACATACTGTGTCAGGAAACCCTCCTGCACACATTGGACAAAAAAGGACCCATCTAGCGTGCTCGAACTATAGCGTTTCCAGTCAATATTTGGAAAGTTAAAGTCCCCCATAACAACTACCCTGTTACTTTCGCTCCAATCCAGAATCATCTTTGCAATCCTTTCCTCTACATCTCTGGAACTTTTCGGAGTTCTATAGAAAACTCCCAGCAGGGTGACCTCTCCTTTCCTGTTTCTGACCTCAGCTCATACCACCTTAGTAGACGGGTCCTCATCGAACGTTCTTTCTGCCACCGTAATACTGTCCTTGACTAACAATGCCACCCCTCCCCCTCTTTTACCACCTTCCCTGAGCTTACTGAAATATCTAAATCCCGGCACCTGCAGCAACCATTCCTGTCCCTGCTCTATCCATGTCTCCGAAATGGCCACAACATCGAAGTCACAGGTACCAACCCATGCCGCAAGTTTACCCACCTTATTACGGATGCTCCTGGCATTAATGTAGACACACTTTAAACCTCTTTCCTGCCTGCCGGTACACACCTGCAACTTTGAAACCTTACTCCTGACCTCACTACTCTCAACCTCCTGTATATTGGAGCTACAATTCAGGTTCCCAGACCCCTGCTGAACTAGTTTAAACCCTGCCGAAGAGCATTAGCAAATTTCCCCCCCAGGATATTAGTACCCCTCTGGTCCAGGTGTAGACCATCCCGTTTGTAGAGGTCCCACCTACCCCAGAATGAGCCCCAATTATCCAGGTATCTGAAACCCTCCCTCCTGCACCATCCCTGTAGCCACGTGTTCCACTGCTCTCTCTCCCTATTCCTCGTCTCGCTAGCACGTGGCACGGTAACAACCCAGAGATAATAACACTGTTTGACCTAGATCTAAGTTTCCACCCTAGCTCCCTGAATTCCTGCCTTACATCCCTATCCCTTTTCCTACCTATGTCGTTGGTACCTATGTGGACCACGACTTAGGGCTGCTCCCCCTCGCCCTTATAGATCCCAAAAACACGGTCCAAGACATCGCGGACCCTGGCACCTGGGAGGCTACACACCAACCGCGAGTCTCTCTCGTTCCCACAGAATCTCCTATCTATCCCCCTAAGTATCGAGTCACCAATGACTAATGCTCTACTACTCTCCCCCCTTCCCTTCTGAGCAACAGGGACAGACTTTGTGTCAGAGACCTGTACCCCATGGCTTACCCCTGGTAAGTTGTCCCCCCCAACAGTATCCAAAGCGGTATACTTGTTACACAGGGGACCGACCACAGGGGATCCCTGTACTGACTGCTTCATCCCAGCCCCTCTCACCGTCACCATCTGTCTTTATTTTTTGGAGTAACTACATCCCTAAAGCTTCTATCTATGACTACCTCTGCCTCCCGAATGATCCGAAGTTCATCAAACTCCAGCTCCAGTTCCCTAACACGGTTTCTGAGGAGCTAGAGATGGATGCACTTCCCACATATGAAATCAGCAGGGACAATGATGGTGTCCCTCACCTCAAACATTCTGCAAGAGGAACATTGCACTGCCTTCCCTGCCATCCCCTCTAGATAAAACAAGAAGAAGAGAAAAAAAGAAAAAGAAAAGAAGAGCTTACCTTATATTCACTAAACCCCTTAGGTTAGAGGAGGTGGAAGGGTGGGGGACACTACAAGTGTAGTGTCTCGGGTTTAGCAACCGCCCAACTTATATACAGAACCTACCTGATTCCTAAGCTGCACTCCGGCTCCCTCTCTCTCTCCCGCTCCCGGAAATGAAGGCCGCTGGAACCTGGGGGTAAGTTCAAAGAGTTACCTGATTCCCAAGCTGCACACCAGCTCCCTCTCTCTCTCCCGCTCCCGGAAATGAAGAGAAATGGAGAGAAGTGAGGCTTGTTAAGGTGAAGGATTTGTATCTGGGAGAAGGGTTTACCAGTAAAGGGAAACTGATGGAGAGAGTAGAGCTCCCAAGAGAAAGTGAGTTTAGTTAACTGCAGGTAAGGGACTTCACACGGATGGTATGGAAAGAGTTCCCCAGGTTGCCGAGGTACACCATGTCAGGGCAACCACTGCTTCCGGATGTGGAAGGGGATGGCAGGATCGGGGACATATACGGTGGCTAGGAGAGCAGGGAGGTGAGTAGGTGGTGAAGATTAAGGAGAAGTAGGAGGGGGAGCTGGAAGGGGAGCATGTAGTGAGGCACTACGAAGGGTAAATGCGACCTCCTTGTGTGCAAGGATGAGCCTGATAGTGTTCAAGGTGGTACATAGGGTACATATGACTCGGGTAAGAATAGGTGGGTCCTTCCAGGGAGTGACAGAAGAGTGTGAGAAGTGTGGGCGGGGACCAGCGAATCACACACATATGTTCTGGGGTTGAGAAAAGTTGGAGAGATTCTGGGTGTGAGTGTTTGTGGCGCCAACAAGGATAGGGAGGAGGTTCAGCCGGACCCTTTGGTGGCGATATTTGGGATATCGGAGAAGTAAAGCTGATGGACGGGAGGAAGGCGACAAATTCTGCTGGACTGTCGGTCAGTAACTCCACCGGGGGTGGAGGCCTGGCAGGGGGAGCTATATGACTTCCTTCGACTGGAAAATGTGAAGTACAAATTAAGGGGTTCAGTGGAGGGTTTTGAGGCAAGACGGGGGAGGTTTGTGGCTGTGTTTGAGGAGGTGTTTGTCGCGGGTGGCGGGATAGGGGGAGGAAGAAGGAGGGTGAAAAAGGGGAAATTCATACAAACTGTATAGTTGTGTGTTGGGAGTTTGCTCCCCGAATTGCTTATGTTTTATAACCTTTTATATACGTTTGGAAAAAAATACCTTATATTAAAAAAAAGAAACACTTGCACAAACTCCTCCAAAGTTTAATGTTCTCACTCTCCTCCTAGTCCCTCACGAACTCCATCGCCTCTTCTATTGTGCCAAAATAGTACTCTCACTTCTGGAAAGTCACCCAGAGGCAGGCCAGGTACAGCACCCAAACTTCACCCCTTTTTTAAAGAGCGATTAAACCCGCCCTCCTATTCGCCAGTTCTGCGCCCAAGTCCTGGTACACCTGCAGCTCATTCCCTTCCCAGGTGCACTTCCTCATCTACCTCGCCCATTGGAGAATCATCACCTTATCCAGAAAGTGGCACATCCGCACCACCATTGCCCGCCTGCGGCCTCCTCCTCAGCGCCCTGTGCGCTTGGTTGACCTCCAGGGGCCAGTCAAAGGCCCCCTCCCCCATCAGCTTCTCCAACATTGTGGCCACACACACGCCGGCCTCTGCACCTTCGATGGTTTCGGGCATCCCACAATCCTCAAATTATGCCTTATCGAGCGGTTCTGCAGATCCTCCACCTTCTCCTTCCGCCTCTTCTGGGTCTCCTGCATCACCCCCACCTCACCACCAATGAGACCAGCTGCTCCTCATGATCCCGCACCACCTCTTCCACCTTCTGGATCGCCCGGCCCTGGGACTCCAGCTCTCTCGATACCTGCTTTAACCGGCTCCATCATTTTGACCAGGTCTTCCAGGGCCTCCTTCCCCTGCTGGCTGAACTTTGCATTCAAAATCTCTACCAGCTGCTCTGTTAACCACTGAATGAGCAGAACAACCCCCTTGCCCTCCGCAATCTTAGCCTGTGGCGCAGCACGAAGACTCTCCTGCACCAACAGCTCCTTTCTTCTCCACCCACCCCTAGTTCGTGTATCCGTCCACCAGCCACACCAGAGGAGTTACACCTTCTCCAGGTACTCCTACTCCTCTTTCCATCCAAAAACTTCACCCTTTGTGTTGTGTTCTGTGATATAACCACTGTAATGATGTACACAGAACATGTAGTTATTTAACTAGGAAGATGATTTATTAACAAAGGCATGGAAAGATAACACAGGAACTATAATACAGACAAAGGCTACTAAATGAATTCAGTGAATTCTCCTGGTGCGACTATCCTGTTGTATGTCTTACTACCAACTGGTGAATGTCTTTGGTCACATGATAGATCTCTATCACCAGATGCTGGTTGGAGGTCACATTGCAAACTGTATACAGAACTGTGCACAGGCATATCACCACACTTTGGACGGGGAAAAGAGCCATCAAATGTGCGACTGCCTCTGGAAGTCCTTAAAAGCCCTTTCAAGATGGAAATCACAGCAGTTATCTCCACCAATTGGTTAAATCCATTTAAACATTGTTGAATGGTATTATGTCTTAATTAGTCACCAGGAGAGTCATGAATCGCTCACGGATGCTTTAAACAATTGAGTTTTCTAAACACGTATGAACACGCGGTCAGAACGTTATGTTGATCAACTGGGTACGAGACTCGGAGGCGTGTGGAATCGTGCGAGGACTTATCGGGCGTGCACATTCTGATACCATTGCGCTCGTGCGCAACAGTACAGCTAGCAGGCGCATGCGAGATTCTGAAGCCAACCCGCCAACAATTAAATGGACATTTAAGCCCATTGAAGAGGCAATTGGTGACGGTTTTATTTTGGTGTTCGTCCACTATTAGGATTGACGGATGGTCCAACTAACTAGGTGGCCTTTCCATTCACGCGACAAACACATTCCAGCACGGATAAATCGTCTGGGTGATAGAAAATAAAAGCAGACATTTGAGGCCTGAGGGCCTGTGAGGCCTGCTGTCAGTTGCTTGACACAGTGTAGACACAGAGCTTTCAGCATTCCTTTCTGCTCATTTCATTTATACGGTACTACAGCTCCCTGACGGAGCGCCACAGCGACGGTCAGCCTTCAGGGAGCTTGCTGGAAACATCTACTTGCACCTTCACTTCACTCAGCACCCTCCCTCCCCCTTCATGGATGAGTGACTTTAAGTACTGAATTGGGGGTGGGGTTAATTGGCGTGGGGGGGGTTGGTTGAGGGGAGTGAGTTGGGGGCAATGTTACCCAGCTCTATTTCTGGGAATGGGATAGAATTCCTCCTCTGGTCGGACTCCACGATAATGTAAATTGGAGATGTTTCGGGACCATTATCTGCCGTGTGGCCGGCGGAAGACACTTTATAGGTGGCTGCTGTTACCAAAGCTCTCGCTCAACACCCTGGTTTTTATAATATCACATTTATGCCAAATGGAAAGTGTTTCTGGATTTATTGCACAACTGAAAATAGTGTTTTGTTGCTTTTGTAACTTGATAACTTTGTCTTCACGTCCACACCCCTCAATCTCGCTCTCCCTCATTTTCATCAACATGCATTTTCTTGTTCAGAACATGTTCAATTAATTTTCAGATCCACCAGGCCCTGGGAGAATGAAGTGAATAGAAAAGTGGGTTGGGCTGCAGGAACTGAGGCCAAGGTCCTAAAGCCCCACATTGTGAGTTAGTTGATGAATCAAACAGACAGATATTTATGTACATGGTCCAACCTGCCTCACACATGATGCATTCTTAAAACCATGAGTGGTCAGGGTTAGAATTGGGATTTTCTGGCCATCCACTGAGGGTGCCCCCCCACGGCGGGTTCCCCAGTGGTGGGGCGGGCGAGGCATACAAAATGGCACAGGTCTCAGCGGCACCGATAGATCACGACACCAGCCAATGACGAGCTGCCTACACCGCCAGAAAACCCACCACGGTGGGGGGGGCATCCAGTGGCGACATGGAGGTGGAGGTCACACGTTGGTGGCTCCCGCTAAAGCTTTCGTTGTTTTGCACTTTTCACCCAGATTTGGGGTAAAGTTTTACATGATTGATCTTTAGAAAAGTTGCGGTAACTAAAGGATGTCGAAATACCAGGAGAAGAATACGGGAGAAAAAGGTGCCAGCCCCTCAAGCAGTCCCACGATCTGCAGGTTCTGCCTTCGTGACCTGTTCTCCAGGTGCTTCACTTTGTCTCTCAGCCCTTTGTTACTCTCTGCCGGAGAGCACGTGTTCGGTGGGGAGGACAGTTGGCGGGAGCAAGCTCGCCGGGTGGGGCTGCGCCCATTACAGTGGACCAGCTGGCTGAAGTGATGGCTTGGGTGAGTCAGGTGCTCCACTCGGGTGTTGGTGGTAGGCCCGGGGGGAGGGGGGGGGGGGGAGGCGGGGGGGGGGAGGCGGGGGGGGGGGGGCGAGAGACACTGGTGGGTAAGAGGGTGAGGTTTCAGATTGAGAAGGTGGTGGCTGACCAGGGGGGCAGGTACATTATGGTAACGGTGCGTTAGAGGGGAGGATGGTTAGCATGTACGGCCCAAATTGGCACGTCGCAGGGCTTATGAAGTAGATGTTGGCTGCCATACCGAATTTGGATACGCACTTTTTAATACCGAGGTGGGGGGCCTTGAATACAGTGCTGAATCCAAAGGTGGATAGGCCCAAGCCCGTGTGGGGGTGGGGGCGGGGGAGCACAAAGGTGTTGGCTGTATTTATGAAGGAGGTGTGGGGGATCCGTGGAAGTTTCTGCATCTGCGGGACACGGAGTATTCTTTCTTTTCGCCGGTGCATAATGCATATTCAAGGATCAACGTTTTTATTATGGGGAAGGTGTTGTCGGGTGTGAATAAGCGGGAAGCATGGCGATTGTTATCTCGGACCGTAGGACATAGGAACACAGGAATTGGGAGCAGAATTAGTCAATTCAGCCCTTCGAGCCTGCTCCACTATTCAATCAGATCATGGCTGATCTCTTCCTGGTCTGAAATCCACCTTCCTACCCGTTGCCCATGTCCCTTTACCCATTTTTAATCAAAATCCCTCCCTCCCCCTTCATGGATGAGTGACTTTAAGTACTGAATTGGGGGTGGGGTTAATTGGCGTGGGGGGGGTTGGTTGAGGGGAGTGAGTTGGGGGCAATGTTACCCAGCTCTATTTCTGGGAATGGGATAGAATTCCTCCTCTGGTCGGACTCCACGATAATGTAAATTGGAGATGTTTCGGGACCATTATCTGCCGTGTGGCCGGCGGAAGACACTTTATAGGTGGCTGCTGTTACCAAAGCTCTCGCTCAACACCCTGGTTTTTATAATATCACATTTATGCCAAATGGAAAGTGTTTCTGGATTTATTGCACAACTGAAAATAGTGTTTTGTTGCTTTTGTAACTTGATAACTTTGTCTTCACGTCCACACCCCTCAATCTCGCTCTCCCTCATTTTCATCAACATGCATTTTCTTGTTCAGAACATGTTCAATTAATTTTCAGATCCACCAGGCCCTGGGAGAATGAAGTGAATAGAAAAGTGGGTTGGGCTGCAGGAACTGAGGCCAAGGTCCTAAAGCCCCACATTGTGAGTTAGTTGATGAATCAAACAGACAGATATTTATGTACATGGTCCAACCTGCCTCACACATGATGCATTCTTAAAACCATGAGTGGTCAGGGTTAGGATTGGGATTTTCTGGCCATCCACTGAGGGTGCCCCCCCACGGCGGGTTCCCCAGTGGTGGGGCGGGCGAGGCATACAAAATGGCACAGGTCTCAGCGGCACCGATAGATCACGACACCAGCCAATGACGAGCTGCCTACACCGCCAGAAAACCCACCACGGTGGGGGGGGCATCCAGTGGCGACATGGAGGTGGAGGTCACACGTTGGTGGCTCCCGCTAAAGCTTTCGTTGTTTTGCACTTTTCACCCAGATTTGGGGTAAAGTTTTACATGATTGATCTTTAGAAAAGTTGCGGTAACTAAAGGATGTCGAAATACCAGGAGAAGAATACGGGAGAAAAAGGTGCCAGCCCCTCAAGCAGTCCCACGATCTGCAGGTTCTGCCTTCGTGACCTGTTCTCCAGGTGCTTCACTTTGTCTCTCAGCCCTTTGTTACTCTCTGCCGGAGAGCACGTGTTCGGTGGGGAGGACAGTTGGCGGGAGCAAGCTCGCCGGGTGGGGCTGCGCCCATTACAGTGGACCAGCTGGCTGAAGTGATGGCTTGGGTGAGTCAGGTGCTCCACTCGGGTGTTGGTGGTAGGCCCGGGGGGAGGGGGGGGGGGGGGGGGGGGGGGGGAGGCGGGGGG
Source organism: Scyliorhinus torazame (assembly GCF_047496885.1). Taxonomy (NCBI): domain Eukaryota; kingdom Metazoa; phylum Chordata; class Chondrichthyes; order Carcharhiniformes; family Scyliorhinidae; genus Scyliorhinus; species Scyliorhinus torazame. Next base: position 189,756,044 of record NC_092708.1, on the reverse strand, counting down.
GGGGAGGCGGGGGGGGGGGGCGAGAGACACTGGTGGGTAAGAGGGTGAGGTTTCAGATTGAGAAGGTGGTGGCTGACCAGGGGGGCAGGTACATTATGGTAACGGTGCGTTAGAGGGGAGGATGGTTAGCATGTACGGCCCAAATTGGCACGTCGCAGGGCTTATGAAGTAGATGTTGGCTGCCATACCGAATTTGGATACGCACTTTTTAATACCGAGGTGGGGGGCCTTGAATACAGTGCTGAATCCAAAGGTGGATAGGCCCAAGCCCGTGTGGGGGTGGGGGCGGGGGAGCACAAAGGTGTTGGCTGTATTTATGAAGGAGGTGTGGGGGATCCGTGGAAGTTTCTGCATCTGCGGGACACGGAGTATTCTTTCTTTTCGCCGGTGCATAATGCATATTCAAGGATCAACGTTTTTATTATGGGGAAGGTGTTGTCGGGTGTGAATAAGCGGGAAGCATGGCGATTGTTATCTCGGACCGTAGGACATAGGAACACAGGAATTGGGAGCAGAATTAGTCAATTCAGCCCTTCGAGCCTGCTCCACTATTCAATCAGATCATGGCTGATCTCTTCCTGGTCTGAAATCCACCTTCCTACCCGTTGCCCATGTCCCTTTACCCATTTTTAATCAAAATCCCTCCCTCCCCCTTCATGGATGAGTGACTTTAAGTACTGAATTGGGGGTGGGGTTAATTGGCGTGGGGGGGGTTGGTTGAGGGGAGTGAGTTGGGGGCAATGTTACCCAGCTCTATTTCTGGGAATGGGATAGAATTCCTCCTCTGGTCGGACTCCACGATAATGTAAATTGGAGATGTTTCGGGACCATTATCTGCCGTGTGGCCGGCGGAAGACACTTTATAGGTGGCTGCTGTTACCAAAGCTCTCGCTCAACACCCTGGTTTTTATAATATCACATTTATGCCAAATGGAAAGTGTTTCTGGATTTATTGCACAACTGAAAATAGTGTTTTGTTGCTTTTGTAACTTGATAACTTTGTCTTCACGTCCACACCCCTCAATCTCGCTCACCCTCATTTTCATCAACATGCATTTTCTTGTTCAGAACATGTTCAATTAATTTTCAGATCCACCAGGCCCTGGGAGAATGAAGTGAATAGAAAAGTGGGTTGGGCTGCAGGAACTGAGGCCAAGGTCCTAAAGCCCCACATTGTGAGTTAGTTGATGAATCAAACAGACAGATATTTATGTACATGGTCCAACCTGCCTCACACATGATGCATTCTTAAAACCATGAGTGGTCAGGGTTAGGATTGGGATTTTCTGGCCATCCACTGAGGGTGCCCCCCACGGCGGGTTCCCCAGTGGTGGGGCGGGCGAGGCATACAAAATGGCACAGGTCTCAGCGGCACCGATAGATCACGACACCAGCCAATGACGAGCTGCCTACACCGCCAGAAAACCCACCACGGTGGGGGGGGCATCCAGTGGCGACATGGAGGTGGAGGTCACACGTTGGTGGCTCCTGCTAAAGCTTTCGTTGTTTTGCACTTTTCACCCAGATTTGGGGTAAAGTTTTACATGATTGATCTTTAGAAAAGTTGCGGTAACTAAAGGATGTCGAAATACCAGGAGAAGAATACGGGAGAAAAAGGTGCCAGCCCCTCAAGCAGTCCCACGATCTGCAGGTTCTGCCTTCGTGACCTGTTCTCCAGGTGCTTCACTTTGTCTCTCAGCCCTTTGTTACTCTCTGCCGGAGAGCACGTGTTCGGTGGGGAGGACAGTTGGCGGGAGCAAGCTCGCCGGGTGGGGCTGCGCCCATTACAGTGGACCAGCTGGCTGAAGTGATGGCTTGGGTGAGTCAGGTGCTCCACTCGGGTGTTGGTGGTAGGCCCGGGGGGAGGGGGGGGGGGGGGGGGGGTGGGGGGGAGGCGGGGGGGGGGGGGGGGGGGGGGGGGCGAGAGACACTGGTGGGTAAGAGGGTGAGGTTTCAGATTGAGAAGGTGGTGGCTGACCAGGGGGGCAGGTACATTATGGTAACGGTGCGTTAGAGGGGAGGATGGTTAGCATGTACGGCCCAAATTGGCACGTCGCAGGGCTTATGAAGTAGATGTTGGCTGCCATACCGAATTTGGATACGCACTTTTTAATACCGAGGTGGGGGGCCTTGAATACAGTGCTGAATCCAAAGGTGGATAGGCCCAAGCCCGTGTGGGGGTGGGGGCGGGGGAGCACAAAGGTGTTGGCTGTATTTATGAAGGAGGTGTGGGGGATCCGTGGAAGTTTCTGCATCTGTGGGACACGGAGTATTCTTTCTTTTCGCCGGTGCATAATGCATATTCAAGGATCAACGTTTTTATTATGGGGAAGGTGTTGTCGGGTGTGAATAAGCGGGAAGCATGGCGATTGTTATCTCGGACCGTAGGACATAGGAACACAGGAATTGGGAGCAGAATTAGTCAATTCAGCCCTTCGAGCCTGCTCCACTATTCAATCAGATCATGGCTGATCTCTTCCTGGTCTGAAATCCACCTTCCTACCCGTTGCCCATGTCCCTTTACCCATTTTTAATCAAAATCCCTCCCTCCCCCTTCATGGATGAGTGACTTTAAGTACTGAATTGGGGGTGGGGTTAATTGGCGTGGGGGGGGTTGGTTGAGGGGAGTGAGTTGGGGGCAATGTTACCCAGCTCTATTTCTGGGAATGGGATAGAATTCCTCCTCTGGTCGGACTCCACGATAATGTAAATTGGAGATGTTTCGGGACCATTATCTGCCGTGTGGCCGGCGGAAGACACTTTATAGGTGGCTGCTGTTACCAAAGCTCTCGCTCAACACCCTGGTTTTTATAATATCACATTTATGCCAAATGGAAAGTGTTTCTGGATTTATTGCACAACTGAAAATAGTGTTTTGTTGCTTTTGTAACTTGATAACTTTGTCTTCACGTCCACACCCCTCAATCTCGCTCACCCTCATTTTCATCAACATGCATTTTCTTGTTCAGAACATGTTCAATTAATTTTCAGATCCACCAGGTCCTGGGAGAATGAAGTGAATAGAAAAGTGGGTTGGGCTGCAGGAACTGAGGCCAAGGTCCTAAAGCCCCACATTGTGAGTTAGTTGATGAATCAAACAGACAGATATTTATGTACATGGTCCAACCTGCCTCACACATGATGCATTCTTAAAACCATGAGTGGTCAGGGTTAGGATTGGGATTTTCTGGCCATCCACTGAGGGTGCCCCCCACGGCGGGTTCCCCAGTGGTGGGGCGGGCGAGGCATACAAAATGGCACAGGTCTCAGCGGCACCGATAGATCACGACACCAGCCAATGACGAGCTGCCTACACCGCCAGAAAACCCACCACGGTGGGGGGGGCATCCAGTGGCGACATGGAGGTGGAGGTCACACGTTGGTGGCTCCTGCTAAAGCTTTCGTTGTTTTGCACTTTTCACCCAGATTTGGGGTAAAGTTTTACATGATTGATCTTTAGAAAAGTTGCGGTAACTAAAGGATGTCGAAATACCAGGAGAAGAATACGGGAGAAAAAGGTGCCAGCCCCTCAAGCAGTCCCACGATCTGCAGGTTCTGCCTTCGTGACCTGTTCTCCAGGTGCTTCACTTTGTCTCTCAGCCCTTTGTTACTCTCTGCCGGAGAGCACGTGTTCGGTGGGGAGGACAGTTGGCGGGAGCAAGCTCGCCGGGTGGGGCTGCGCCCATTACAGTGGACCAGCTGGCTGAAGTGATGGCTTGGGTGAGTCAGGTGCTCCACTCGGGTGTTGGTGGTAGGCCCGGGGGGAGGGGGGGGGGGGGGGGGGGGGGGGGGGGGAGAGGCGGGGGGGGGAGGCGGGGGGGGGGGGGCGAGAGACACTGGTGGGTAAGAGGGTGAGGTTTCAGATTGAGAAGGTGGTGGCTGACCAGGGGGGCAGGTACATTATGGTAACGGTGCGTTAGAGGGGAGGATGGTTAGCATGTACGGCCCAAATTGGCACGTCGCAGGGCTTATGAAGTAGATGTTGGCTGCCATACCGAATTTGGATACGCACTTTTTAATACCGAGGTGGGGGGCCTTGAATACAGTGCTGAATCCAAAGGTGGATAGGCCCAAGCCCGTGTGGGGGTGGGGGCGGGGGAGCACAAAGGTGTTGGCTGTATTTATGAAGGAGGTGTGGGGGATCCGTGGAAGTTTCTGCATCTGCGGGACACGGAGTATTCTTTCTTTTCGCCGGTGCATAATGCATATTCAAGGATCAACGTTTTTATCATGGGGAAGGTGTTGTCGGGTGTGAAGAAAGCGGGAAACACGGCGATTGTTATCTCGGACCGTAGGACATAGGAACACAGGAATTGGGAGCAGAATTAGTCAATTCAGCCCTTCGAGCCTGCTCCACTATTCAATCAGATCATGGCTGATCTCTTCCTGGTCTGAAATCCACCTTCCTACTCGTTGCCCATGTCCCTTTACCCATTTTTAATCAAAATCCCTCCCTCCCCCTTCATGGATGAGTGACTTTAAGTACTGAATTGGGGGTGGGGTTAATTGGCGTGGGGGGGGTTGGTTGAGGGGAGTGAGTTGGGGGCAATGTTACCCAGCTCTATTTCTGGGAATGGGATAGAATTCCTCCTCTGGTCGGACTCCACGATAATGTAAATTGGAGATGTTTCGGGACCATTATCTGCCGTGTGGCCGGCGGAAGACACTTTATAGGTGGCTGCTGTTACCAAAGCTCTCGCTCAACACCCTGGTTTTTATAATATCACATTTATGCCAAATGGAAAGTGTTTCTGGATTTATTGCACAACTGAAAATAGTGTTTTGTTGCTTTTGTAACTTGATAACTTTGTCTTCACGTCCACACCCCTCAATCTCGCTCACCCTCATTTTCATCAACATGCATTTTCTTGTTCAGAACATGTTCAATTAATTTTCAGATCCACCAGGCCCTGGGAGAATGAAGTGAATAGAAAAGTGGGTTGGGCTGCAGGAACTGAGGCCAAGGTCCTAAAGCCCCACATTGTGAGTTAGTTGATGAATCAAACAGACAGATATTTATGTACATGGTCCAACCTGCCTCACACATGATGCATTCTTAAAACCATGAGTGGTCAGGGTTAGGATTGGGATTTTCTGGCCATCCACTGAGGGTGCCCCCCACGGCGGGTTCCCCAGTGGTGGGGCGGGCGAGGCATACAAAATGGCACAGGTCTCAGCGGCACCGATAGATCACGACACCAGCCAATGACGAGCTGCCTACACCGCCAGAAAACCCACCACGGTGGGGGGGGCATCCAGTGGCGACATGGAGGTGGAGGTCACACGTTGGTGGCTCCTGCTAAAGCTTTCGTTGTTTTGCACTTTTCACCCAGATTTGGGGTAAAGTTTTACATGATTGATCTTTAGAAAAGTTGCGGTAACTAAAGGATGTCGAAATACCAGGAGAAGAATACGGGAGAAAAAGGTGCCAGCCCCTCAAGCAGTCCCACGATCTGCAGGTTCTGCCTTCGTGACCTGTTCTCCAGGTGCTTCACTTTGTCTCTCAGCCCTTTGTTACTCTCTGCCGGAGAGCACGTGTTCGGTGGGGAGGACAGTTGGCGGGAGCAAGCTCGCCGGGTGGGGCTGCGCCCATTACAGTGGACCAGCTGGCTGAAGTGATGGCTTGGGTGAGTCAGGTGCTCCACTCGGGTGTTGGTGGTAGGCCCGGGGGGAGAGGGGGGGGGGGGGGGGGGGGGGGGGAGGCGGGGGGGGGAGGCGGGGGGGGGGGCGAGAGACACTGGTGGGTAAGAGGGTGAGGTTTCAGATTGAGAAGGTGGTGGCTGACCAGGGGGGCAGGTACATTATGGTAACGGTGCGTTAGAGGGGAGGATGGTTAGCATGTACGGCCCAAATTGGCACGTCGCAGGGCTTATGAAGTAGATGTTGGCTGCCATACCGAATTTGGATACGCACTTTTTAATACCGAGGTGGGGGGCCTTGAATACAGTGCTGAATCCAAAGGTGGATAGGCCCAAGCCCGTGTGGGGGTGGGGGCGGGGGAGCACAAAGGTGTTGGCTGTATTTATGAAGGAGGTGTGGGGGATCCGTGGAAGTTTCTGCATCTGCGGGACACGGAGTATTCTTTCTTTTCGCCGGTGCATAATGCATATTCAAGGATCAACGTTTTTATTATGGGGAAGGTGTTGTCGGGTGTGAATAAGCGGGAAGCATGGCGATTGTTATCTCGGACCGTAGGACATAGGAACACAGGAATTGGGAGCAGAATTAGTCAATTCAGCCCTTCGAGCCTGCTCCACTATTCAATCAGATCATGGCTGATCTCTTCCTGGTCTGAAATCCACCTTCCTACCCGTTGCCCATGTCCCTTTACCCATTTTTAATCAAAATCCCTCCCTCCCCCTTCATGGATGAGTGACTTTAAGTACTGAATTGGGGGTGGGGTTAATTGGCGTGGGGGGGGTTGGTTGAGGGGAGTGAGTTGGGGGCAATGTTACCCAGCTCTATTTCTGGGAATGGGATAGAATTCCTCCTCTGGTCAGACTCCACGATAATGTAAATTGGAGATGTTTCGGGACCATTATCTGCCGTGTGGCCGGCGGAAGACACTTTATAGGTGGCTGCTGTTACCAAAGCTCTCGCTCAACACCCTGGTTTTTATAATGATATCACATTTATGCCAAATGGAAAGTGTTTCTGGATTTATTGCACAACTGAAAATAGTGTTTTGTTGCTTTTGTAACTTGATAACTTTGTCTTCACGTCCACACCCCTCAATCTCGCTCTCCCTCATTTTCATCAACATGCATTTTCTTGTTCAGAACATGTTCAATTAATTTTCAGATCCACCAGGCCCTGGGAGAATGAAGTGAATAGAAAAGTGGGTTGGGCTGCAGGAACTGAGGCCAAGGTACTAAAGCCCCACATTGTGAGTTAGTTGATGAATCAAACAGACAGATATTTATGTACATGGTCCAACCTGCCTCACACATGATGCATTCTTAAAACCATGAGTGGTCAGGGTTAGGATTGGGATTTTCTGGCCATCCACTGAGGGTGCCCCCCCACGGCGGGTTCCCCAGTGGTGGGGCGGGCGAGGCATACAAAATGGCACAGGTCTCAGCGGCACCGATAGATCACGACACCAGCCAATGACGAGCTGCCTACACCGCCAGAAAACCCACCACGGTGGGGGGGGCATCCAGTGGCGACATGGAGGTGGAGGTCACACGTTGGTGGCTCCCGCTAAAGCTTTCGTTGTTTTGCACTTTTCACCCAGATTTGGGGTAAAGTTTTACATGATTGATCTTTAGAAAAGTTGCGGTAACTAAAGGATGTCGAAATACCAGGAGAAGAATACGGGAGAAAAAGGTGCCAGCCCCTCAAGCAGTCCCACGATCTGCAGGTTCTGCCTTCGTGACCTGTTCTCCAGGTGCTTCACTTTGTCTCTCAGCCCTTTGTTACTCTCTGCCGGAGAGCACGTGTTCGGTGGGGAGGACAGTTGGCGGGAGCAAGCTCGCCGGGTGGGGCTGCGCCCATTACAGTGGACCAGCTGGCTGAAGTGATGGGTTGGGTGAGTCAGGTGCTCCACTCGGGTGTTGGTGGTAGGCCCGGGGGGAGGGGGGGGGGGGGGGGGAGGCGGGGGGGGGGGCTAGAGACACTGGTGGGTAAGAGGGTGAGGTTTCAGATTGAGAAGGTGGTGGCTGACCAGGGGGGCAGGTACATTATGGTAACGGTGCGTTAGAGGGGAGGATGGTTAGCATGTACGGCCCAAATTGGCACGTCGCAGGGCTTATGAAGTAGATGTTGGCTGCCATACCGAATTTGGATACGCACTTTTTAATACCGAGGTGGGGGGCCTTGAATACAGTGCTGAATCCAAAGGTGGATAGGCCCAAGCCCGTGTGGGGGTGGGGGCGGGGGAGCACAAAGGTGTTGGCTGTATTTATGAAGGAGGTGTGGGGGATCCGTGGAAGTTTCTGCATCTGCGGGACACGGAGTATTCTTTCTTTTCGCCGGTGCATAATGCATATTCAAGGATCAACGTTTTTATTATGGGGAAGGTGTTGTCGGGTGTGAATAAGCGGGAAGCATGGCGATTGTTATCTCGGACCGTAGGACATAGGAACACAGGAATTGGGAGCAGAATTAGTCAATTCAGCCCTTCGAGCCTGCTCCACTATTCAATCAGATCATGGCTGATCTCTTCCTGGTCTGAAATCCACCTTCCTACCCGTTGCCCATGTCCCTTTACCCATTTTTAATCAAAATCCCTCCCTCCCCCTTCATGGATGAGTGACTTTAAGTACTGAATTGGGGGTGGGGTTAATTGGCGTGGGGGGGGTTGGTTGAGGGGAGTGAGTTGGGGGCAATGTTACCCAGCTCTATTTCTGGGAATGGGATAGAATTCCTCCTCTGGTCGGACTCCACGATAATGTAAATTGGAGATGTTTCGGGACCATTATCTGCCGTGTGGCCGGCGGAAGACACTTTATAGGTGGCTGCTGTTACCAAAGCTCTCGCTCAACACCCTGGTTTTTATAATATCACATTTATGCCAAATGGAAAGTGTTTCTGGATTTATTGCACAACTGAAAATAGTGTTTTGTTGCTTTTGTAACTTGATAACTTTGTCTTCACGTCCACACCCCTCAATCTCGCTCACCCTCATTTTCATCAACATGCATTTTCTTGTTCAGAACATGTTCAATTAATTTTCAGATCCACCAGGCCCTGGGAGAATGAAGTGAATAGAAAAGTGGGTTGGGCTGCAGGAACTGAGGCCAAGGTCCTAAAGCCCCACATTGTGAGTTAGTTGATGAATCAAACAGACAGATATTTATGTACATGGTCCAACCTGCCTCACACATGATGCATTCTTAAAACCATGAGTGGTCAGGGTTAGGATTGGGATTTTCTGGCCATCCACTGAGGGTGCCCCCCACGGCGGGTTCCCCAGTGGTGGGGCGGGCGAGGCATACAAAATGGCACAGGTCTCAGCGGCACCGATAGATCACGACACCAGCCAATGACGAGCTGCCTACACCGCCAGAAAACCCACCACGGTGGGGGGGGCATCCAGTGGCGACATGGAGGTGGAGGTCACACGTTGGTGGCTCCTGCTAAAGCTTTCGTTGTTTTGCACTTTTCACCCAGATTTGGGGTAAAGCTTTACATGATTGATCTTTAGAAAAGTTGCGGTAACTAAAGGATGTCGAAATACCAGGAGAAGAATACGGGAGAAAAAGGTGCCAGCCCCTCAAGCAGTCCCACGATCTGCAGGTTCTGCCTTCGTGACCTGTTCTCCAGGTGCTTCACTTTGTCTCTCAGCCCTTTGTTACTCTCTGCCGGAGAGCACGTGTTCGGTGGGGAGGACAGTTGGCGGGAGCAAGCTCGCCGGGTGGGGCTGCGCCCATTACAGTGGACCAGCTGGCTGAAGTGATGGCTTGGGTGAGTCAGGTGCTCCACTCGGGTGTTGGTGGTAGGCCCGGGGGGAGGGGGGGGGGGGGGGGGGGGGGGGGGAGGCGGGGGGGGGAGGCGGGGGGGGGGGCGAGAGACACTGGTGGGTAAGAGGGTGAGGTTTCAGATTGAGAAGGTGGTGGCTGACCAGGGGGGCAGGTACATTATGGTAACGGTGCGTTAGAGGGGAGGATGGTTAGCATGTACGGCCCAAATTGGCACGTCGCAGGGCTTATGAAGTAGATGTTGGCTACCATACCGAATTTGGATACGCACTTTTTAATACCGAGGTGGGGGGCCTTGAATACAGTGCTGAATCCAAAGGTGGATAGGCCCAAGCCCGTGTGGGGGTGGGGGCGGGGGAGCACAAAGGTGTTGGCTGTATTTATGAAGGAGGTGTGGGGGATCCGTGGAAGTTTCTGCATCTGCGGGACACGGAGTATTCTTTCTTTTCGCCGGTGCATAATGCATATTCAAGGATCAACGTTTTTATCATGGGGAAGGTGTTGTCGGGTGTGAAGAAAGCGGGAAACACGGCGATTGTTATCTCGGACCGTAGGACATAGGAACACAGGAATTGGGAGCAGAATTAGTCAATTCAGCCCTTCGAGCCTGCTCCACTATTCAATCAGATCATGGCTGATCTCTTCCTGGTCTGAAATCCACCTTCCTACCCGTTGCCCATGTCCCTTTACCCATTTTTAATCAAAATCCCTCCCTCCCCCTTCATGGATGAGTGACTTTAAGTACTGAATTGGGGGTGGGGTTAATTGGCGTGGGGGGGGTTGGTTGAGGGGAGTGAGTTGGGGGCAATGTTACCCAGCTCTATTTCTGGGAATGGGATAGAATTCCTCCTCTGGTCAGACTCCACGATAATGTAAATTGGAGATGTTTCGGGACCATTATCTGCCGTGTGGCCGGCGGAAGACACTTTATAGGTGGCTGCTGTTACCAAAGCTCTCGCTCAACACCCTGGTTTTTATAATGATATCACATTTATGCCAAATGGAAAGTGTTTCTGGATTTATTGCACAACTGAAAATAGTGTTTTGTTGCTTTTGTAACTTGATAACTTTGTCTTCACGTCCACACCCCTCAATCTCGCTCTCCCTCATTTTCATCAACATGCATTTTCTTGTTCAGAACATGTTCAATTAATTTTCAGATCCACCAGGCCCTGGGAGAATGAAGTGAATAGAAAAGTGGGTTGGGCTGCAGGAACTGAGGCCAAGGTACTAAAGCCCCACATTGTGAGTTAGTTGATGAATCAAACAGACAGATATTTATGTACATGGTCCAACCTGCCTCACACATGATGCATTCTTAAAACCATGAGTGGTCAGGGTTAGGATTGGGATTTTCTGGCCATCCACTGAGGGTGCCCCCCCACGGCGGGTTCCCCAGTGGTGGGGCGGGCGAGGCATACAAAATGGCACAGGTCTCAGCGGCACCGATAGATCACGACACCAGCCAATGACGAGCTGCCTACACCGCCAGAAAACCCACCACGGTGGGGGGGGCATCCAGTGGCGACATGGAGGTGGAGGTCACACGTTGGTGGCTCCCGCTAAAGCTTTCGTTGTTTTGCACTTTTCACCCAGATTTGGGGTAAAGTTTTACATGATTGATCTTTAGAAAAGTTGCGGTAACTAAAGGATGTCGAAATACCAGGAGAAGAATACGGGAGAAAAAGGTGCCAGCCCCTCAAGCAGTCCCACGATCTGCAGGTTCTGCCTTCGTGACCTGTTCTCCAGGTGCTTCACTTTGTCTCTCAGCCCTTTGTTACTCTCTGCCGGAGAGCACGTGTTCGGTGGGGAGGACAGTTGGCGGGAGCAAGCTCGCCGGGTGGGGCTGCGCCCATTACAGTGGACCAGCTGGCTGAAGTGATGGGTTGGGTGAGTCAGGTGCTCCACTCGGGTGTTGGTGGTAGGCCCGGGGGGAGGGGGGGGGGGGGGGGGGGAGGCGGGGGGGGGGGAGGCGGGGGGGGGGGGGCTAGAGACACTGGTGGGTAAGAGGGTGAGGTTTCAGATTGAGAAGGTGGTGGCTGACCAGGGGGGCAGGTACATTATGGTAACGGTGCGTTAGAGGGGAGGTTGGTTAGCATGTACGGCCCAAATTGGCACGTTGCAGGGCTTATGAAGTAGATGTTGGCTGCCATACCGAATTTGGATACGCACTTTTTAATACCGAGGTGGGGGCCTTGAATACAGTGCTGAATCCAAAGGTGGATAGGCCCAAGCCCGTGTGGGGGTGGGGGCGGGGGAGCACAAAGGTGTTGGCTGTATTTATGAAGGAGGTGTGGGGGATCCGTGGAAGTTTCTGCATCCGCGGGACACGGAGTATTCTTTCTTTTCGCCGGTGCATAATGCATATTCAAGGATCAACGTTTTTATTATGGGGAAGGTGTTGTCGGGTGTGAAGAAAGCGGGAAACACGGCGATTGTTATCTCGGACCGTAGGACATAGGAACACAGGAATTGGGAGCAGAATTAGTCAATTCAGCCCTTCGAGCCTGCTCCACTATTCAATCAGATCATGGCTGATCTCTTCCTGGTCTGAAATCCACCTTCCTACCCGTTGCCCATGTCCCTTTACCCATTTTTAATCAAAATCCCTCCCTCCCCCTTCATGGATGAGTGACTTTAAGTACTGAATTGGGGGTGGGGTTAATTGGCGTGGGGGGGGTTGGTTGAGGGGAGTGAGTTGGGGGCAATGTTACCCAGCTCTATTTCTGGGAATGGGATAGAATTCCTCCTCTGGTCAGACTCCACGATAATGTAAATTGGAGATGTTTCGGGACCATTATCTGCCGTGTGGCCGGCGGAAGACACTTTATAGGTGGCTGCTGTTACCAAAGCTCTCGCTCAACACCCTGGTTTTTATAATGATATCACATTTATGCCAAATGGAAAGTGTTTCTGGATTTATTGCACAACTGAAAATAGTGTTTTGTTGCTTTTGTAACTTGATAACTTTGTCTTCACGTCCACACCCCTCAATCTCGCTCACCCTCATTTTCATCAACATGCATTTTCTTGTTCAGAACATGTTCAATTAATTTTCAGATCCACCAGGCCCTGGGAGAATGAAGTGAATAGAAAAGTGGGTTGGGCTGCAGGAACTGAGGCCAAGGTCCTAAAGCCCCACATTGTGAGTTAGTTGATGAATCAAACAGACAGATATTTATGTACATGGTCCAACCTGCCTCACACATGATGCATTCTTAAAACCATGAGTGGTCAGGGTTAGGATTGGGATTTTCTGGCCATCCACTGAGGGTGCCCCCCCACGGCGGGTTCCCCAGTGGTGGGGCGGGCGAGGCATACAAAATGGCACAGGTCTCAGCGGCACCGATAGATCACGACACCAGCCAATGACGAGCTGCCTACACCGCCAGAAAACCCACCACGGTGGGGGGGGCATCCAGTGGCGACATGGAGGTGGAGGTCACACGTTGGTGGCTCCCGCTAAAGCTTTCGTTGTTTTGCACTTTTCACCCAGATTTGGGGTAAAGTTTTACATGATTGATCTTTTGAAAAGTTGCGGTAACTAAAGGATGTCGAAATACCAGGAGAAGAATACGGGAGAAAAAGGTGCCAGCCCCTCAAGCAGTCCCACGATCTGCAGGTTCTGCCTTCGTGACCTGTTCTCCAGGTGCTTCACTTTGTCTCTCAGCCCTTTGTTACTCTCTGCCGGAGAGCACGTGTTCGGTGGGGAGGACAGTTGGCGGGAGCAAGCTCGCCGGGTGGGGCTGCGCCCATTACAGTGGACCAGCTGGCTGAAGTGATGGCTGTTGAATTTGAACGGCAGTTCGCCAAGCATTTCGATAGGCACCGAACGGAAATGACGGCCTCATGCACGGAGCTGGTAGATGACATACTTGCCTCGATAAAGGAGACTTTGGGAAAGACGTCGACGGTGGTACTGGAGCAAGGAGAGATGTTGAAGGGAGTGGAGGAGGCATTGTCACAGCACAGTGACCAGTTCACCTCGGTGGGTGAGGAGATGCGGAGGGTGGTGGAGAGTAACAAAAGGCTGAGGGTGGAGGATCTGGAGAACAGGCCACTAAGGCTAAATCTGCAGATCGTGGGATTGACTGAGGGGCTGGAAGCCAACAAAGTATATCGCAGAGATGTTTGCCATGTTGTTCGGGGAGGAGGAGGACGCCTCCCTTAATGAGCTAGATTGGGCTTCCCGGTCGCTCCGGCTGAAAGCGAAGGCAAATGATCCACCTAGAGCTGGGATAGTGCGTTTCCATAGCTACCAGGTGAAGGAGAAAGTGCTGAGATGGGCGAAGCTGAATCAAGAGGTGAGTTGGGAAGGTGTTGGTATTCGTATGTATCTGGATCTTATCGTGGAGCTGGCAAGATGGCAGGCGGCCTTTGGCAGGGTGAAGGCGACGTTGTACCAGCGTGACGTGCAGTTTGGGGTGGTCTACCGGGCAAAGCTGAGAGACACGCACAATTCCAGAGATTACTACTTTGAGACAGCAGAGGAGGAGGAGGCGTTTCTGAAGGCTGAAGGACTGAATGGAGTTTGAACTTTGTTTCGATCGTTTTTCTCTCCTTCAGTTTGCGTTTGGGAGGGGAAGGCTTTTGCACTTTACGGTAATATGTTGGGATTTGTTTCTTCTTTGTTTAGGGGTTGATTGTTTTGGGGCGTTTGGAAGGACTGGATGTGAGGGGCCTTTATGTTGGTTTTCTTTTTGGGATTGGGTATGTGGGAGCAGGGGGCTCGGGCAGGGCCAACCATGCTGGCAAACGTAAGTTGGTTAGTGAACGGGAGTGAAGTGGGGCGAGAAGCCACAGCCGTTGGAACCTTTATGGACAGGTCTTGAAGGGCAATGGGGGTGTGTGAATGGTGGAGGGGTGGGGACGATGCAGGGAGATGTGGTTTTGAGGAGAAGTGGTTGCGGGAGTTTCGGGGAAGAGGGGAGGGGGTAGTTGCTAACGGTGACTCGGGGTAGGACTGGATCCCACCGGCCAGGCGGGGCCAGGAGCAGTGGTTATAATTGACAGGTGGGGCAGGAGGCGTGAGAGACCTCCGGTCCTTATGGTAACATGGAACGTGCGAGGGCTGGAGGACTGGTGAAGCGAGCGAGAGTCTTCTCGCAGTTCAAGAGCTTGAAAGCTGATGTGATGCTGCTGCAAGAGACCCATCTGTGGATGAAGGACCAGGTGAGGCTTCGGATGGGTTGGGTGAGTCAGGTGCTCCACTCGGGTGTTGATGGTAGGCCCGGGGGGGGGGGGGGGGGGGGGGGGGGAGGCGGGGGGGGGGGGGGGGGGGCTAGAGACACTGGTGGGTAAGAGGGTGAGGTTTCAGATTGAGAAGGTGGTGGCTGACCAGGGGGGCAGGTACATTATGGTAACGGTGCGTTCGAGGGGAGGTTGGTTAGCATGTACGGCCCAAATTGGCACGTTGCAGGGCTTATGAAGTAGATGTTGGCTGCCATACCGAATTTGGATACGCACTTTTTAATACCGAGGTGGGGGGCCTTGAATACAGTGCTGAATCCAAAGGTGGATAGGCCCAAGCCCGTGTGGGGGTGGGGGCGGGGGAGCACAAAGGTGTTGGCTGTATTTATGAAGGAGGTGTGGGGGATCCGTGGAAGTTTCTGCATCTGCGGGACACGGAGTATTCTTTCTTTTCGCCGGTGCATAATGCATATTCAAGGATCAACGTTTTTATCATGGGGAAGGTGTTGTCGGGTGTGAATAAGCGGGAAACACGGCGATTGTTATCTCGGACCGTAGGACATAGGAACACAGGAATTGGGAGCAGAATTAGTCAATTCAGCCCTTCGAGCCTGCTCCACTATTCAATCAGATCATGGCTGATCTCTTCCTGGTCTGAAATCCACCTTCCTACCCGTTGCCCATGTCCCTTTACCCATTTTTAATCAAAATCTTATCTCTTTCTTGTAACTATTTAATGACTCAGATTCCACAGCACTACAGCACTATTGGGCAGCGAGTTCCGCAAATTCACCACCCTCTGCGAGAAGTAGTTCCTCCTCATCTCAGTTTTAAATCTACCACCTCTCAACCTATATCCGTGACCTCTCGTTCCAGATTATCCCACAAGGGGGAGCATTTGCGGCGAGATTCTCCGTTTCTGAGACTAAGTGCTGACGGCAACACAGCATCCGTGGACATTCACGACAGCAAAACTGGTGCCGCACCTGGACCTATTCCGGTACTGTTGAGGGGCTAGCACCGGTGCCACATGGAACACAATCGATTCTAATGAGAAAATGTGCGGGATTTGCCGGGTCTGAGATCGACACTCAGGAGGCTGCCAATCTGCAGCCACATATACACACTGTACTCGCCACACACATCATGCCAGCCAACAAGATGACAGGAAGACACACAGCCCCACGTTTCACATATGCCGAGCAGGACTGGCAGTGCCAGGTGGCAGGGAAGCCTCAGGGGATGGCTCTGCTCGCACCCCAATCCCATGGAGTAGCCCGGGGTCCATTGGGCACTCCGAGAGAGGATGAGTTGATGGGCCCGTGCCGGTGACTCCCACAGGGGAGCTGCCGCACTCCGCAGCACCTCGTACCCCTATCCCTGGTGCATCTGGTGGGCAGCGGGCGGAACAGGGTGGGCAGCACCATGCCACCTGGGACACCCTTTGTCATCTGTCTTCCCTCTAACGTTCCCCTAGGTAGCCCCAGAAGACAGCCTTGGTCGCCCCAGAAGACAGCGTCAATGGGGACCCAGGTCGCAGGGCAGGAATCACAGCAGGTCGCCACTCCTGCTGTACCATCTGAGGAACCACCTAGGCGTAGCGTTAGGGCCCGTAAGGCCAGGAAGTTAGACACCAGTTGAATTGGCGCGGGTGGAGGATTGGTTCTACCGAATCTGGGCGACTACTATTGGGCCGCCAATGTGGCGATGATTCGTAAATGGATGATGGAGGGAGAGGGAGCGGCGTGGAAAAGACTGGAGAGAAAGTCCTGTAAAGGGACGAGCCTAGAAGCGCTGGTGACGGCGCCGCTACCGCTCTCACCAAAAAAGGTTTACCACGAACCCAGTGGTGGCGGCAACATTGAATATTTGGGGACAATGGAGGAGACAGAGAGGTGCGCGGGGAGCCCTAGTGGGGTCCCCAATCAGGAACAACCACAGGTTTTCCCCAGGAAGGATGGATGGAGGATTTCAGAGCTGGCACCAGTTGGGAATTAGGAGGGTGGGAGATTTATTTATAGATAGGACTTTTGCGAGCTTGGGAGCATTGGAGGAAAAGTATAAGTTGCCCCGGGGAAACTTCCTTAGATATATGCAGGTGAGGGCGTTCACAAGACAACAGGTGAGGGAATTCCCGCTGCTCCCGGCACAGGGGATCCAGGACAGGGTGCTTTCGGGGGTGTGGGTCGGGGAGGGCAAGGTGTCAGAGATATACCGAGAGATGAGGGAAGAGGGGGAGGAGCTGGTGGGCGAACTAAAAAGAAAGTGGGAAGAAGAGCTAGGGGAGGAGATAGAGGAGGGTATGTGGGCGGATGCCCTAAGCAGGGTAAATTCCTCTTCCTCATGCGCCAGGCTTAGCCTGATTCAATTTAAGGTGCTACATAGAGCACACATAATGGGAGAAAGGTTGAGCAGGTTCTTTGGAGTGGAGGACAAGTGTGGGAGGTGCGGGGGAAGCCCGGCAAACCACGCACATATGTTTTGGTCGTGCCCGGCACTGGAGGGGTATTGGAAGGGAGTGACGGGAGTGATCTCGAAGGTGGTGAAGGTCCGGGTCAAGCCAGGCTGGGGGTTAGTTATATTTGGAGTAGCGGATGAGCCGGGAGTGCAGGAGGCGAAAGAGGCCGACGTTGTGGCCTTTGCGTCCCTAGTAGCCCGGCGCAGGATCCTACTCATGTGGAAGGAAGCGAAACCCCCCCGGACTGGAGGCCTGGATAAACGATATGGCGGGGTTCATAAAATTGGAGCAGATGAAGTTTGCGCTGAGAGGATCGGCTCAAGGGTTCACCAGGCGGTGGCAGCCATTCCTCGACTACCGAGGGGAACGTTAGAGGGAAGACAGATGACCAGCAGCAGCAACCCAGGGGGGGAGGGGTGGAGGGGGTGGGGGGGTGGAAAGTTTTAGTTTATGTTAAATGATTAGTTTACCATGTTGATTAGCCATTTGTTCATTGTTAAATTTTCTTTTTTGTTATGTTTGATTTGTAAGGGGAAAAAATTGTGATCGAAAAATTTTCAATAAAATATATTTTTTAAAAAAAGAATTGGCGCGGGTGCAGGGCACAGTTTAGTTTTAGGGGTTAGGGCACAAATCTGTATATATTTGTTCACATTAACCAACTGTCACCACCGTTACAACAAGGGGCTTTTCACAGTAATGTCATTGAAGCCTACTTGTGACAATAAGCGATTATTATTATTTTTATTATTACAACCTGCCTCGGTGCTCTGTCAGATGGGTGTGCGGGATGGGCTGGGCTGGGCTAGTCAGGGCGGGGCTGCACACTCCGCTGCTGCAGCTTCCTCCTCCTCCTTGAGCAGCACCAGCTCGTGCAACTGCAGGCCATCCCCCAGGGCTGCGGCAACCAGCAGGAAGGCCACCAAAACCACATCAATCTCTCCCCCAATGCCGGCAAAAACTAAAGAGCTGGCCATGAGTTCAGGAAGCAAAGTATCGTACACACCCCTGTCTGCATCAACAGGGCTGAGGTGGAGATGGTTGACAGCTTCAAAGTCCTAGGTGTGCACATCACCAATCTGTTCTGGTCTACCCACGTTGACGCTATCACCAAGAAAGCACAACAGCGCCTCTATTTCCTCAGGAAACTAAGGAAATTCGGCATGTCCACACTGACTCTTATCAATTTTTACAGATGTACCATAGAAAGCATCCTATCAGGCTGCATCACAGCCTGGTATGGCAACTGCTCGACCCAAGACAGTAAGAAATTACAGAGAGTCGTGAACACAGTCCAGTCCATCGCACAAACCTGCCTCCCATCCATTGACTCTATCGACACCTCCTGCTGCCTGGGGAAAGCGGGCAGCATAATCAAAGACCCCTACTACCAGGGTTATTCCCTCTTCCACCCTCTTGTCATGTGAGAGTTCCTTTAAGAAATGGGTGTTTATAAATGGGTGTGTATATAAATATCTGTAGTGAGAGTACCTTTAAGAAATGGGTGTTTACTACTGCAGTGATGTCAGAGAGTGGGTGGAGCTGGGCTGTCTGTCAGCTTTTTACTTTAGTTTTAGGCTGTTTGCTGCAGGCTGTGTTTTAGTTTCATTTTCAGTGTTGGAGCTGAAGCCAGACCAAGCAGGTGTACTGTTGATCTCTCTGCCATCAAAAGACTCTCTCTTGATCATTTGGTGAGTTCAGAATTATAAATGTTTTCAGTAGTGACTTTAACCTGATGTGCTTCTGATAAAGGTTTTGTTTTTAAGTAATTTCGATGTTAAAAAGGAAAGCTTAAAGGATTACTTAGTGTTGTTATCTTTGGGGGTTGTATGTGAATTAATGGTTGCTAAGATGTTCACTGTATGTTTGAAAAAGGTTAACTTGAGTTCATAGAATAAACATTGTTTTGCTTTAAAAATTACTTTTCCATTTCTGCTGTACCACACCTGTAGAGTGGGCCGTGTGCTCCCCATACCACAATCTATTAAAAGTTGTGGGTCAGGTGAACTCCATGATACACTTTGGGGATCTCTAAACCCTGGCCCATAACACTCTTCCATTGGGCAGGAGGTACAAAAGTCTGAGAACATGCACAAATAAATTCAAAAACACCTTCTTCCCTGCCGTTACCAGACTCCTAAACAACCCTCTTATGGACAGACCTGATTAATACTACACTCCTGTAAGCTTCACCCGATGCCTGTGTCTATGTATTTACATTGTGCACCTTGTGTTGCCCTTTTAAGTATTTTCTTTTCATTTTAAAAATAAATTTAGAGTACTCAATTCATTTTTCCAATTAAGGGACAATTTAGCGTGGCCAATCCACCTAGCCTGCACATCTTTGGGTTGTGGGGGTGAAACCCACGCAAACACGGAGGGAATGTGCAAACTCCACACGGACAGTGACCCAAAGTCGGGATCTAACCTGGGGCCTCGGTGCCATGAGGCAGCAGTGCTAACCACTGGGCCACCGTGCTGCCTGGATTTTCTTTTCATGTACTAAATGATCTGATTTCACTGTACCTCGATACTCGTGACAATAAACAAATCCAATCCAATCCAATCCATTGCTGGTTGAATTCCAATATCCATTGTCTGCAGTGGGTGAAAGGCCAACATGTTAGCATGGTGTGTATCCCCCGTGTCCAACCAGGTCCTATGGCTACATGGTGGCCCCGGTTGGCACCGCGGGCTGTGCCCCCGCATGCCCCTACCCCCCAATCCGCACACCAAGCCCCATTGGTGGCCAGCACTATGGGGGCGCCTGGCCCTGTTATCCATCCCTGATGCCAGAGATACCGTCAGCGAGCACTACCCTCACCAGGGGTATGCACGATGGCCCCCGTAGGGCCTACTGGTGGGTGTTGCCTGGTTGGGCCAGCCGGGTGCTTGGGGGGGTGCGGGGAGGGGGGTGGGGGGGGGGGGGGGGAGTGTGGAGTGCAAGGGTAGAGGCGTGGGGGGACCCATATGGCTGGTGTCACTCTGCAGAACCATGGGCCAGTGTGGATGCACAGCAAGATGGCCACGGTAATGGCGGTCCGTGCCTGGACACCATCCCAGTTCCGTGGGGGCGTCACCCCGGCCACTCGGCCTATTCCCCCTGTCACCCCCCTTCCCCCGGCCCTGGTGCCCCCCCCCCCCCCCCCCCCCCCCGCTCCCACCCGGGCCAGTTTCCAGCCCAGCAGCCTGTACTCGCTCTCCTCTGCGGCCTACCTCCTCTCTCTCCCTCATCAGCCACCACACCGGTTTCACAATTTTTAAAAGCACAAGTGAACAGCACCATCAAGAAGTTGGCCCACCAGCAGAGAAGAATCGCAAAGGCCCCAGAGAACCAGGTCGGGCCCACTTATGTTATGCAAACAGTGTTTACTGTACGTGCGTTCCGGGACATATTGACGCCGCTGTCGAGGTGATGCAGAATTGTGACTTACCGTTAAATCGGCGCCTGCCGCAATTTTGGAGTCAGAACCTATTCTCCGCCCAATCACCTTTCGCAATTTTGACGCCAGCAAATGGAGAATCCCACCCACAGAATATGTTTATTCTATCAATCCCATTTAGTATTTTATATATCTCGATCAGATCCCCTCTTGTCCTTCTAAACCCCAGTGAGTATAAGCCCATGCACTTTAATCTCTCCTCATACGTCAACCAGAATCAATCTGGTGAACCTCCTCTGAACTGCCTCCAAAGCCACTGTGGTGATATGCATCACTGTAAATACACAAGGGGTTAATGCAAATACACTAAGACTAAGTAAACACTAGAGGGAGCACCAGAGACATCATGACATGCAGACATACAGCTAGTGAACACATAGAATAGGACATGACCAATGGGCAGTCAAGACACCCAGAGGTGACACTACCACAAGGGGGCAACCCATATAAAAGGACAGAGCACACATGCTCTGTCTCTTTCCACAGGCGACACTTAGAGAGTAGGACAAGGGCAGATCAGAAGCATCACACCCACCACGTGGCTTAGAGCAGACTGGTTAGTTAGACTGAGTTACTATAGCAAGATTAGCAGGAGAGTTTAACTCATAGAGAACTGTGCTAATGGTTCAATAAATCACATTGAACTTACTTCAAAGTCTGGAGTATCTTTTGGTCAAAGCTGCATCGAGTTGCAGCCTGTGTTATCCCAGAGTACATAACACAACAGTGGGATCCCAAACCTCTCCCCCACGGGATCCCAAACCTCTCTCCCGCGGGATCCCAAACTTCTCCCCCGCGGGATCCCAAACTTCTCCCCCGCGCGATCTGAGGTGGACTCTTTTCTTTTTTTTATGCTTGTGGTAGCAATTCTTGATGACATCTTTCCTGAAAGCTGGTTTGCTTGTCCGTAGTGTAGCAAACTTAAATTGGTAAGATGCGTTGACATGCCATGGTTTGTTTGCACTCTCACCATTGTTCTGAGCTGAGCAGTAACATTGTCCTTCATGGACAGAGTTGTACCATGTCGTACCAGTTGTTGTTCTATTGTTGTTGTCATTGTTGTTTTGACGGGCTTGTTGTTGTGTTTGTTGCCTCTGGTACACTTCTTGTTGTTGTTTTTGTAGGTTTTGTTGTTATGTTTGTTGCGCTCAATGACCACACCGGGTGGAGAATTCGAGTCCTTCACAAAGTTACTTGTGTCCTTTGTGGCATCTGCTGTTCCATTGAACGTGCCGTCTCTGATTCCTCGGCGCTCCCCGTCTGGAGTCATTTCAGGTTCACCTGAATCACCTTTGGTTACTTGATGTTCCCCGTCTGGAGTCATTTCAGGTTCTCGTGGAGAAGCTCGAGTAGATGGGGTTTGAATTAACGTGGTGTCACTGGAGTCACTAGTAGCCTCACTTTGATTGTCGAGTGCCTCTGTACAGACCAGCTGAGACCTGTCAGTCTCGCTGAGATGTCGCACATCTTGTATGGGAATTGTGAAGCCTTTGTCACTTGTCACACATACAGTGGGTAGACCTTCAGTGTCTTCTTGTCGGTTAGATGAGCTGGGTAGACTGTCAGAGTCTTCTTCTGGTGGCTCAAATAATCTGGGTGGACTGTCATAGCCTTTTTGTTGTTCACGTGAGCATGGTAGACTGTCATAGTCATCTTGCTGTGCACTTGAGCGTGGCAGACTTGCATCGTCTACTGCTGGTTGCTTAGATAAGGTTGCTAGACCTTCATGGTCTTGTTCATGCAAGGACTGCGCTCTGGAGTCTTGCGTTGCTTCCATCGTGGAGTCTGTCAACGAGCTCGCTGTGGAGGCTTGTATCGCTCTCTCTGTGGAGTCTGGCATCGTTCCCTGTGTGGAGTCGTGCAGTGGTCTTGCTGTGGTGTCGATCTGTGCGCTCTCAACGGAGTCGTGCAGTGGTCTCGCTGTGGAGTCTGTGATCGCTTTCTGTGCGTAGTTGGGCACTCTTCGTGGTGCGAGTGGTACAAGGGCCGGGATGTCGTCTATGCTGGGCTGAGGAACCTCAAATCCGAAGAACTCGTCCATGACTGTGTTGGATGCTTCAATGGGCAACACATCTCGTTGCGGTTCGGATTTGGTACTGAGGTCGCCACGTCCAATGATGAAATCATCGTCTGAGTCGTAGTCTTCAAGGACTAAATCATCTCTTAGGGCGGTGCTAACTGCTTGTTGCAGGGTTCTGCGGAGGTTACTTTCAGCTACTGGTCGAAGTTCAGGCATTGTGCTGTCGTTCCAGGTGAAAGAATTGTGTTTTCTGGCTTGAAATCTTTTTTTCACTTTTTTTGGACATTTCCCCTTTAAGTGGGCGTGGTCCGCAGTCTCTGACATCATGATGCTTATGACGTAGAGCGTAGGAATGGATTGCGCATGCGCAGATCGCTTTTCCTTCACTGTGCGCTCCTTTCGCAACTGCACATACGCGGCTTCTTGCCCGTACGCAAAACAATGTTTCGCCAGTTCGCGTCTTCTGGGGAACTGCGCATGTGCGGCTCCTTGCGCAAGATGGCTGCCAATCAAAATTGCCGTTTGCTTCTGTTGCAACCCTACTTGTGCCTCGTGGTGAGTATAGGTGCCAGTTTTACCGATGTCTGTTGTGTTCACCTCGCAGTAGTTTTCAAACTTGTCCAGGACTGTCCGGAAGTCTCTCTTGTCCTGAAGGAGTTGAAGATTCCTGTTGCACTTTCTCCCGCAATGCTGAGTAGAAGATTTATCTTCTCAGCATCGGCCACGCCATTTAGGTCGGATGCTACCATGTAAATCTCAAATCTCTGCTTGAATGCACGCCAGTTGGCACTGAGATTGCCGTGGTACCTGAACTGCTGAGGAACCGGAATCTCTATCATCTCGCCTGGGTGCTGTTGCTGGTAGTCACGGATCTTGCTGAGTTGAACTATATAGATTCAACAGGCACTACTGGTACCATGTTGTGTTATGTATTCTGGGATAACACAGGCTGCAACTCGATGCAGCTTTGACCAAAAGATACTCCAGACTTTGGAGTAAGTTCAATGTGATTTATTGAAACATTAGCACAGTTCTCTATGAGTTCAACTCTCCTGCTAATCTTGCTATAGTAACTCAGTCTAACTAACCAGTCTGCTCTAAGCCACATGGTGGGTGTGATGCTTCTGATCTGCCCCTGTCCTTCTCTCTAAGTGTCGCATGTGGAAAGAGTCAGAGCATGTGTGCCCTGCCCTTATATATGGGTTGTGTAATGTCCCCTTGTGGTAGTGTCACCACTGGGTGTCTTTACTGCCCATTGGTCGTGTCCTAGTCTATGTGTTCACTTGCTGTATGTCTGCATGTCATGATGTCTCTGGTGCCCCCTCTAATGTTTACTTAGTCGTAGTGTATTTACATTAACCCCTTGTGTATTTACAGTGATGCATATCACCACACTCACGGGGGGAGAGGTTTGGGATCTCGCGTGGGACAAGTTTGGGATCCCGCGAGGGAGAAGTTTGGGATCCCACGGGGGAGAAGTTTGGGATCCAGCGGAGGAGAAGCTTGGGATCCCGCGGGGGAGAAGTTTGGGATTCCGTGGGGGAGGAGTATGGGATCCCGCGGGGGAGACGTTTGGTATCCCGTGGGGGAGAAGTTTGGGATCCCGTGAGGGAGAGGTTTGGGATCCCGCGGGGAGAGAAGTTTGGCATCCCGCGGGGGAGAGGTTTGGGATCCCGCGGGGGAGAAGTTTGGGATCCCGCGGGGGAGAGGTTTGGCATCCCACGGGGGAGAGGTTTGGGATCCCGTGGGGGAGAAGTTTGGGATCCCGCGGGGGAGAGGTTTGGCATCCCACGGGGGAGAAGTTTGGGATCTCGCGGGGAGAGAAGATGGGGATGCCGCGGGGGAGAAGTTTGGGATCCGCGGGGGAGAAGTTTGGGATCCCACGGGGGAGAAGTTTGGGATCCGCAGGGGAGAAGTTTGGGATCCCGTGGGGCAGAGGTTTGGAATCTCACGGGGGAGAAGTTGGGAATTCCGTGGGGCAGAAGTTTGGGATCCCACGAGGGAGTGGTTTGGGATCCCGGGGGGGAGAAGGTTGGAATTCAGCGAGGGAGAAGTTTGGGATCCCGCGGCGGAGAAGGTTGGAATTCCACGGGAGAGAAGGTGGAAATTCCACGGGGGAGAAGTTTGGGATCCCGCGGGAGAGAGGTTTGGGATCCCGCAGGGGAGAGGTTTGGGATCCCACGGGGGAGAGGTTTGGCATCCCGTAGGGGAGAGGTTTGGGATCCCGCGGGGGAGATGTTTGGGATCCCTCGGCGGAGAATTTTGGGATCCCGCGGGGGAGAGGTTTGGGATCCCGTGGTGGAGAAGGTTGGAATTCCGCAGGGGAGAAGTTTGGGATCCTGCGGGGGAGAAGGTTGGAATTCCGCAGGGGAGAAGTTTGGGAACCTGCGGGGGAGAAGGTTGGAATTCCGCAGGGGAGAAGTTTGGGATCCTGCGGGGGAGAAGGTTGGAATTCCGCAGGGGAGAGGTTTGGGATCCTGCGGGGGAGAAGGTTGGAATTCCGCGGGGGAAGGTTTTCAGGTACATGCAGGTGCAGAATTATGCGAAGAAGGTTTTCCCGACTTTTCCGGTGGCACTGCCCTCCTCATTGTTGGACGGGGTGCTGTCGGTGATGGGGATGGGGAGGAGGAGGTGTCATCTCAGTGATCTATGGGACTATCCTGGGTGAGGGTTAAGGCCAAGTGGGAGGAGGAGCTGGGGATGGTGCTGGAGGAGGGGTTTTGGTGTGAGGTGCTGCGGCGGGCGAACGCCTCAGCCTCATGCATGAGACTGGGGTTTAACAACTAAAGGTGGTACCTAGAGCACACCTGACAAAGTCGAGGATGAGCTGATTGTTTGGGGGGTGGAGGACATCTGTCAACGGTGTGGGAAGGGTCCGGCCAGCATGTACACATGTTCTGGCCATGCCTGACGTTGCTCAACTTCCGGTGGCGGCCAGGGAGTAGGAGGTCACACATTTGGCAGCTCCCGCTTGTGACAAAACGTTTGGACCTTTACTCCCGTTTTGTTTCGGAATTTTACTGGATATATCAGTGGAGAGTGAGACAGTGAGGAGAAATCCCCCACCAGTGTATGGAGCATTGGATTAGAAGTGTAAGGAGACATAGTTAAGTAAGGAAGACACGAGCAGAGCCGGCAGCGCAGGAAAGCATGGTGGAAGTGCAGGATCCTGGCGTGGTGGCACAGTGGTCGATGGTACAGCTGGTGAAATTCTTTAGGGAGAGCTTCGCCAAGCTAAAGAAAGATACTCTGGACCCGATTAAGGCATCGATTGATCGGTGGAACAGGGTGATTCAGAAGGTGGAGGAAAAGGTGTCCGAGCACGAGGACTATCTAACCGCTTTGGAGGCTGAAGTGGGGCTGATGAAAGACCACCAGAAAAGGTTTCAGGAGAAGCTGGAGGACTTGGAGCACTGGTCCAGGAGACAGAACCTGAGGATCGTCGGCCTCCCCAAGGGCAGTGAGGGATCGGACACGAGGGCATATGTGGCAAGTATGCTGGAAAAGCTGATGGGAGATGGGGCGTTTACGCGACCCTTGGAAGTGGATAGAGTGCATAGAACTCTTGCATGGAAGCCGCAAGCCAATGAACCGCCGAGGGCGATGGTGGTGCGAATGCATCGGTTCCTGGACAAGGAACAGATTTTGCGGAGGGCCAAGCAGGTACGGAGCTGCAAGTGGGAGAATTGTGAGTTGCGCATCTACCAGGACCTGGGCGCGGAACTGGCCAAAAAGCGAGCCGGATTTAATAGCGGAAAATTTGGCCCTCTTCAAGAAGGGAGTGAAATTCAGGATGTTGTATCCAGGGCGTCTTTGGGTCACATTTGAGGGCCAGGAACTTTATTTTGAATCACCGGACAAAGTGATGACCTTTATCAAGGACAAAAGGCGAGCAGGGGATTAAGGTCACTGAACCCTGGGGGAGGACATTATGGTGGCGATTTGGTCAAAATCACTTCTGTGTTGTTCTGAATATATAGTGCTCTCTGTAACAAGGGGTTATTGTTGTTTCTTGTTTTTTTTTTACTTTGGTTGCTTTTGCCCCTTCCTTTTTTCTTTGGGTTTTGTTGTGATAAGATGTTTGAGCAGCTGCTCAGAAATGTAAAGTTAACTGTTCCATTGCAAGATGGGTGGAGGGATTTTTTCTACTGTTTGTTTACTGGGGACTGTGATGCTTTGAATATGTATGTCGAAGCGGGGAAGGGGGGGGGGAGGAGGGAGAACAATAGGGAGGCAGGATGTCTGGTGCCATGGACGGGAGCTACCAGGCTAGCTAGGTTAGCTAGCTCATGGAAGCGCAGTGGGGGGTGAGGCAGGTGATAAGTTTGATATGGGGGGTTGGGTTTCTGGTGCTGTTACTAGGGGGGAGGGAGCGGCTGCTCTGCTGACAGGGGAGGATCTGTTGCTAGGTGACAAAGGGGAGGTCGAGGATGGCGGATGCACGAGGGCAGGCCCGAGGAGGCGAGGGACGCGAACTGGCAGCTGGCCTAAGAAGGGTGATGGCTAATCGGCAGGGGGGGTGGGGGGTGGAGCCCCCCAACTAGGTTGTTTACTTGGAAGGTCAGAGGGCTAAATGGGCCGGTTAAGAGGGCCACGTGGGACGTCCGGTGGAGTATGCGAGCGGGGCAGCCGCATCAAGAAAGGCTCCCGCCGGTGGCCATGATTTATGCCACTTTCGGGGATTTCCCCAATTTATTGATCACCCCTCGACTATTGTCGGCCTTTGGGGCCGTGACGGGCAGGTAGCGGGGCCGGATTGAAAACCGGCGAAGAACCCCGCGCGGGTGTCGGGTGGTGGGGGCTGAGGCGCTGGGCCCAGTGCGCTCGAAGGCTGGAGCAGCAGGGGCGGAGCCAAAAGGAGGCCGAGTCTGCAGGCCCGAGGCCAGGGCGCGATGCAGGTGGGATGTCCCACATCGGGCGGCTCCCACCTAGAATGTAATAAGAAGGCTGAAGTCGGTCCCAGGGGAACTCTGGGGGAATGTAAGAGAGAAGAGAAAGAAGTTTTAAAGAGGTTTGGTGTAAGTTTTTTTTTCTCCCCTTTTTTTGTGTGAAGGAAGAAAAATTGTTTTTTTTTCACAAAAAAAAACAGACTGATGAAGGACAGAAGGGTGAAAAGGGGAAAAAATAAAGGGAAAACAATAAGCCGCTAAAGGATGCAAAGAGCAGCGTCGAAGAAAGGAGGAAACGCGGGCTCGCGGCTGAATGAGAGGACGAGCAAACAAGATGGAGGAAGCTGAACCGCATGGTGGGGCCGCACTACTTACGGTGGAGAAGATGACTGAGGTGATGGCGGTGGAGCTGGAAAAACAGTTTGCGAGGCACATGGAGGCCTTGAGGAAGGGGACGGCGGTCGCATTGAAGTCATTGGTGGAGGAGGCAATCGTCCTGGTGAGGGTAGCTATGGCAAAGACATCAGCCGAGGTGAGAGAGCAGGGCGAGAAGATGGAGGAAGTGGAGGAGGCCGTGTCACAGCACAGCGACCAGCTCACCTCGATGGGGGACGAGCTGCGGAGGGTGGTGGAGGTCAACAGAGGACTCCGAGCAAAGCTCAAGGACTTGGAGAACCGCTCGAGGCGGCACAATCTGAGAATTGTGGGATTGCACGAAGGGACAGAGGGCCCAAGGCCAACAGAGTACTTCGCTAAGAAGTTGGCAGAGTTGATGGGGGAGCGGGAGAACCCCTCCCGGTACGAGCTGGACAGAGCTCATCGGTCATTAAGGCCGAAGCCCAAAGTGAACGAGCCGCCAAGGGCAGTAATTATCTGCTTCCATGAGTACAGCATGAAGGAGAAGGTGTTAAGTTGGGTGAAGCAGAAGCGGGAGGTGCAGTGGGATGGTGCTAGAGTTCGGATCTTCCAGGACTTGACGGTGGAGTTGGCAAAAAGACCAGCGGCGTTCGGGCGAGTGAAGGCGGTACTGTACAACAAGGGGGTGCGATTTGGTATGGTGTACCCGGCTAAGCTGAGGGTAACGCATAATGGCAAAGACTTTTATTTTGAGACAATGGAGGCGGCTGAGGAGTTCGTGAGGGCAGAAGGCTTGGGACAGACATGAGGAGCGGAGCTGGAAGAGAGTCTGTGGACTGTGCTTGGGCAGCTGGAAAATGTATAAATGCTACAACTTTCTTTTTACTGACGTGTATTGTAATTAACTTCACTTCACATTGTTACAGAGTTCAAGTTATTGGTTGGGGTGATTGGCATTCTGTGTTGCAATGGTTATATCTTATTTTAGTGAATTGTATGGGTTGAATTGTTGTTTTTGTTTTTTCTTTCTCTGGGACTGGGTGGAAGGGGACGATATATCTTGGCAGGGGTAGCCACCCACGCTAGCTAACTAAAGTCGGCAAGTGAACGGAGGTGAGGTGAGAGGAGGGCTGCGGACATTGGAGCCTGAATAGCAGGTTTCGATGGGCCTACGAGGCGAGCGAGGGGGGGGGAAGGGATTGATGCTGGGAGATGTTTTTTCAAGGGGAAATGTAGGGGGGTTCTTAGGAGGGGGGGAAGGGGTTCAATGTTAATAATGGACAGGGGCAGGTCAGGCTTATGGGGCAGGGCCCAGTGGTATGTTGATGGTGGATAAGAAGGATGGAGGGGTGAGAGACCCCCAGTTAAGATAGTCACATGGAACGTGAGGGGGTTAAGAGGTCCAGTCAAGAGGTCAAGGGTGCTTGCGCATCTTAAATGTTTGAAAGCTGATGTGGCAATGCTGCAGGAGACTCACTTGAGGGTGAAGGACCAGGTGAGACTTAAAAAGGGCTGGGTTGGTCAGGTGTTTCACTCTGGATTTGACGGAAGGGCTCGAGGTGTAACGGTAATGGTCAGCAAAAGGGTGCGCTTCAAGATGGAGAAAGTGGTGCCAAATCAGGGGGGTAGATATGTGATTGTGACAGGGGCGCTGGAGGGGAGGTTAGTGGCGCTGGTAAGTGTATACGGTCTGTAGCCATCTGAGTTGGCCACTTCCCGACTTAAAATGGAGAACTGCAAAGGCTGAAGGGAAATTCAGCCAACACAGGCAAAGACTAGCAAATAAAGAAATCATGTGTATTGAGATCTGTAAGGAACCAGACAGCACTGAAACCAGCAGCCAGCTGCATAGTAATGCAGCAGCCATCTACATATTAATGAGCGATCCCCGGGAACAATCGAAACATTTTAAGGTAAACAAAGCCAAGCCAGACTCGTCGGCGCCAGCAGGAGCCAACAAAAAAGAGGTTAATGGACACTTAAAGACCGCCCAACGATCAGGGAACTGCTCCAGCATTGGAGAAATTGAACCAAGTGATTGGAACAAAGTCCAATCACTTGAAACCAGGTACGGGGTCCGCCCCGAAGGGCGGGAAGCCCCTGGGGACTATAAAGTAAAGCCCCCAAGTTCAAATAGTCCTTCTTGGCAGGGTCACTCAGCAGCGAATCAACCCTTGACAGTGACCTGCCTCGCTGCCTCCAACCAAGTAAGTCTCAAGTCAACGCTCGCTACGAGATAGGCGCTCCTAGCTACCAGTCCATACCAGCTTTTGAATCCCGTAGACTCAGAATCCGAACGAAAGGCCATTTGTTCCCCTGACCTGGTGGGCCAGTCCGAAGCTAAGTATAGGCCTGTTAGTTATAGAGATCATTTATTATTAAGTAGAATTTATGCATGAGTAGCGATTGACTGTGTATAATAAATGTGTTTTGATTTGAATCTTACTCATTGGTGTGTTGAGTTATTGATCATTAATTGCACTTGTACCTCGTGGCGGTATCATAAAGATACCTGGCGACTCGAGAGCAAAGGTTATAAAACAGAGCCAATTGAACCAACCAAAAGTTAGCAACAGGTCCCAATTGGGACGATGTGGGATTTGCGAAGAAGGTGTGTGGGGCCATCCCTGACTTGGACACACACAACTGATTGTAGGGGGGGACTGGAACTTGGTGCAGGAGCCAAGGTTGGACAGATCACGGCCGCGCTCGCTGGTCCCATCAGGGGGGGCAAAGGCGTTGGCTGGGCCAATGGTGGAAATGGGAGGGGTGGACCCTTGGAGGTTTCTGCACCCGAGGGAACAGGAGTACTCGTTTTTCTCAGCAGTCCATAAGGTGTACTCGCGGATCGACTTTTTCATGGTGGGGAACGCTTTGCTGGCTGGGGTTAAGGGGTCGGAATACTCGGCAATTGCAGTGTCAGATCATGCTCCGCATTGGGTGGATATGGTACTGGAGAAGGGGGTAGCGCAGAGGCCGGGGTGGAAATTAGATGTGGGACTTTTGGGGGACCAAGGGTTCTGTGAGAAAATTGAAAAGGTAATTGAGGAATATGTAGGTTTCAACTGTACGGGTGAGGTGTCAAAGGCAGTTGTCTGGGAGGCTCTAAAGGCAGTGGTGAAGGGTGAGGTGATTTTGTTTAAGGCCAGGGTGGACAAAGAGGCGAGGTTGGAGCGGCGGAGGGTAATAGATGAGATGCAGAAGGTGGGGACCAAGTGAAGTTGGAAAAGCGGAAGGAACTACAGACGAGCTTTGACCGACAATCTACCAAGAAGACGGTGCGCTAACTGAGGCGAGCAAGGGGTGCAGTTTATGAACATGGAGATAAGGCTGGTATGTTAGCAGGACAGCTCCGGAGGGAAGCAGTGGCAAGGGAAATTGTTCAGGTGAGGGATAGGGCAGGGAAGTTGGTGGTGGCTCCGGATCTGATTAACAAGGTTTTTGAGGAGTTTTATGAGAGGTTGTACAGGTCAGAGCCACCCGGGGGAGACCGTGAGATGCAGGAATTTCTAGATGGGTTGGAGTACCCGAGGTTAGGGGAGAGGGACAGGGCTACATTAGAAGGAGCGATAGTGGAGCAGGAGATAAAGGATGCGATTGGGAGGATGCAGTCGGGGAAGGTGGCAGGGCCGGATGGGTTTCCGGTGGAATATTATAAAAAAATTCAAGGATAAGCTGGCACCCCTGATGGTGGGGATGTTTGAAGAGGCGATAGGGAAGGGAGTGTTGCCGCAAACCTTGGGGCAGGCATCGATTTCACTGTTGCTAAAAGATAAGGATCCGACGGAGTGTGGGTCGTATCGGCCCATATCACTTCTGAATGTGGACGTAAAAGTGTTGGCGAAGGTACTAGCGGGTAGGCTGGAGGAGTGCCTTCCGAAGGTAATAGGGGAGGATCAGACGGGGTTCGTGAAAGGGAGGCAGCTGTTTTCAAACGTTAGAAGGGTATTGAACGTGGTTATGGCACCAGCAGAAGGGAAGGAAACAGGTGGTTGTGGCATTGGACGCCGAGAAGGCATTTGACCGGGTAGAATGGGGGTACTTGATGGCAGTTCTGGAGCGGTTTGGGATTGGACCAAGATTTGTGAACTGGGTAAAGCTACTATACAAGGAGCCGAGGGCGAGTGTCCGCACAAATAATATCAGCTCGAGATACTTTTCTCTCTACCGTGGGACTAGGCAGGGATGTCCTATGTCCCCCCTGCTGTTTGCACTCGCGATTGAGCCGTTGGCCATCGCATTAAGAAGTTCGGGGGTATGGAAAGGAATAGTGCGGGGGGGGGGGGGGGGGGGGGGGGGGGGATAGAGCACAGCGTGTCCTTATATGCCGATGACTTGCTGTTATATGCGTCGGAACCGAGTGTGTCGATGGGAATATTGGAGCTACTGCGAGTATTTGGGTCTTTCTCGGGGTACAAGCTGAATCTAGACAAGAATGAGTATTTTGTGGTGTCTTGGCCAGGGGTGGGGGGGCTGCCATTCCGTAGGGCAGGGACTCATTTTAGGTATCTGGGGGTGCAGGTTGCCCGGGAGTGGGGGAGGCTTTGCAGGTCCAACATTTCTAGTTTGGTGGGGAGAGTGAAAGCCGATCTGGCAAGGTGGTATGGTGTCCCTCTGTCACTGGCGGGTCAGGTCCAGGCGGTTAAAATGAACGTGTTGCCGCGATTTCTGTTTATTTTTCAATGCCTGCCGATTTTCCTGCCAAGGCTTTTTTCAGAGAGATTGAGGGAAGGATTATCTCGTTCATATGGGGAGGGAAGGTGGCCAGAGGGGAAGGCAAAAGGGGGTTTGGGTCTTCCGAACCTGATGTATTACTACAGGGCGGCGAATGTGGAGAAGGTGCGGAGCTGGGTCAGAGGGGTTGATTCCCAGTGGGTCAGAATGGAGGAGAGTTTGTGCAGGGGGTCGGGACTGAAAGCACTGGCAACAGCGCCACTCCTGATAGCTCTGGGGAAATACTCAGGGAGTCCGGTAATAATAGCTTCATTGAGAATTTGGAGGCAGTTTCACCAACACTTCTGGTTGGGGGCAGGGCCAAGGGAAATGCCGATTCGGGGGAACCACAGATTTGAGCCAGGGAGGTGGGATGGAAATTTTCGGAAATGGGAGGAGAAGGGGATTAAGACGCTAAAAGATTTGTTTCTTAGGGGTCGGTTTGCAGGACTGAAGGAGCTGGAAGCAAAGTATGGGCTGGAGCAGGGGGAAATGTTTAGATACATGCAGGTTCGAGATTTTGCCAGAAAGGAGATACAGAACTTCCCGGAGGAGCCGGCCTCCACATTGCTGGAGGAGGTGCCGACAACAGGGGGACTGGAGAAGGGGTCAGCAGTTTACGGAGCTATTTTGGAAGAGGATAAGGCACCACTGGAAGGGATCAAAGCAAGTCGGAGGAAGAGTTGGGAGAGGTTATAGAGGAGGGGTTCTGGTGTGAGGTGCTCCTGAGAGTAAATGCCTCCAGGTTGGGACTGATACAGCTGAAGGTGGTTTACAGAGCACACCTCACGAGGGCAAGGATGAGCCGAATCTTTGAAGGAGTAGAAGATGTGTGTGAGCGTTGCGGGGTGGGGGGGCGGGACAGGGGGGGGGGTGGGGGGGCCCCCGCTAATCACGTTCATATGTTTAGGTCCTGTCCAAAGCTAGAGGATTACTGGAAGGAGATTTTTAGGGTAATTTCTAAAGTGGTGCACGTGAAACTGGACCCGGGCCCCCGGGAGGCCATATTTGGGGTGTCGGACCAGCCGGGGTTGGAAACGGGTGCGGAGGCAGATGTTGTAGCCTTCGCCTCGTTGATCGCCCGAAGGCGGATCCTGATGGGTTGGAGAGTAACCTCGCCACCCAGTGCCCTGGTGTGGCGGGGGGACCTGCTGGAATTCTTGACTCTTGAGAAGGTTAAGTTTGAACTGAGGGGAAGGATGGAGGGGTTCTACAATTCCTGGGCATTATTCATTATGCACTTTCAAGAACTAGATAACATCGAACATTAGTTGGGGCGTGTGGGAGGGAGGGTTGGGGGGAGGGGGGCTGTGTGTATTAAGGGTGACTAGGGGTGATCCCTTATTCCTTTTTGTCATTTGTTTATGCAAACACGCGGGCTAATGTTTGGGGGTTGGTGGGAGGATGGGATCATTGTTATTGTTTTGGGGATTGACATATTTGTTGCTGATTATTGTTTATTGTTGGTGGGTGTAAATTTGGGAAAAAATGTGAAAAAGGAGAATAAAAATATATTTTTTTAAAAAGAGGGCTCGTGTGTTCACGCATCTGAGCGTTTGAAAACAGACGTGGCAATGTTACAAGAGACACACCTAAAGGTTTTAGACCAGACCAGATTGAGGAAGGGGTGGGTCGGCCAGGTATTTCATTCAGGGCTGGATTCTAAGACCAGGAGGGTTGCGATCCTGGTTGACAAACGGGTGGCATTTGAGGCAGGGAGAATTGTGTCAGACGGGGGAAGCAGGTGCATTATGGTGAGTGGGAAGCTTGAGGAGATGCGGGTGGTATTTGTGAATGTATATGCACCAAACTGGGATGATGTGGAATTTATGAGACGGGTGTGAGATAAGATCCCGGACCTAGAGTCGCGTAAGCTGATCATGGGGTGGGGACTTTAATACAGTCATTGACCCAGGGTTGGACCGGTCAAAATCTAGGACAGGAAGGATGCCAGCCGTAGCAAAGCAATTAAAGGGGTTTATGGAGCAGTTGGGGGGAGTAGACCCATGGAGGTTCAGATTGCCAAGAGTGAAGGAGTTTCCTTTTTTCTCCCATGTCCACAAAGTATACTCTCGGATTGACTTTTTTATCCTGAGCAGGGCTCTACTGCCGGGGGTGGTGGATACTGAGTACTCGGCAATCGCGGTGTTGGATCATGCCCCACACTGGGTGGATCTACCGGTTAGTATGGAGAGAGGGCAGCGCCCGTTATGGAGGATGGATGTGGGACTATTAGCAGATGAGGGGGTGTGTGGGAGGGTGAGCAAGTTCATCCAGAACTATTTGGAAATAAATGATGCGGGAGAAGTGCCGGCAGCAACGGTGTGGGAAGCTCTGAAGGCAGTAGTTAGAGGGGAGTTAATTTTGATACCGGCCCATAGGGAAAAGATGGAATGAGCAGAGAGGTTGGTTGGATAGGAGATATTCAGAAGCTCCGGACACGGTACTACTGAAGGAGCAGCGGAGGTTACAGGTGGAGTTTGGGCTGTTATCTACAGGGAAGGCGGTGAAACAACCGAGGAAGGCAAGGGGAGCGGTGCATGAGTATGGGGAAAAGGCCAGTAGGATGCTAGCACACCAGCTGAGGAAATGAAAGGAGGCCAGGGAGATAGGGAGAGTAAAGAACAGAGGTGGGAATGTGGTCCTGGATCCAGTGGGGATTGTCATGATATGCAAACACACACATCATGATAGACAGACCAAAAGACAAATCAGCACACATAACACGACAGCCAATCACAGACAAGGACAGAGACAGTATAAGAGAAGAAACACGACACCTGGTGGCCAGTAGATCTGGAGACCAGGACAAGGACAGGACCTGATCAACAAGACACTCAGAGAGTCACCACGTGCTGAGTACCAGGACAGGTCTGTAAATAACAAGTTGAAATAAAACAGCGTTGTACCAAATACAACCGTGTTGGTTCATCTGTACCTCAGAACACCCAACACCACATGGTACCTAGTGAGTGGATCGATACCTGCCGCCATACCTCAGCGTACAGAGACAACCAGCAATACCCAGGCAAGATGTACGAGCTCCCGGTTCCGCAGCCGCTCCAGTGCCACGGCGATCTCCGCGAGAACTGGCAGCGATTCCGGCAGGCGTTTGAATTCTTCCTGGTGGCAGCCGAACTTCAAGACCTGGCCGATGATGAAAAAAATAGAGTCTCTCCTCACCATCGCCCGTCCAAGAGCAGAAGAAATCTTTAAAAAATTCAAGTTCTCCAAGGGGCAAAACAGGTACGATTTCCAGGCAGTCCTGGACAAATTCGCCAAATACTGTGAGGAAAACACACTCCAATCGGCAAGGAAAGGTAAGAGAAGCGCCAGTACTCACCTCGAGGCAGAGGGCTTGGACCAGAGAGAGATTTGGGTCGAGGTCGGCGGCCATCTTGCTAAAGGTATTACACTAGCGCAGTTGGGCGAGAAGTGCGCAGAACCGGAAGGCTTGTTTGCGCATGCGCGAGACGCCGCGAATGCGCAATCAAGAAAACGGCCATCGGTAAAGGGACGTCGATCTGCGCGTGCGCAATCGCTTCCTCCGTGCCTCGTCACGCGCGTCATGACGTCAGAGGCCCCAGACCGCACCAATTTAAAGGGGAAACGTCCCAAATCCAATTTAAAGGGGAAACGTCCCAAATCAAAGAAAAAATCTTTTAAAACTGTAAAACAATCTTCCTTCACCTGGAATGACAGCACAATGCCTCAAATTGAACCAGGAAATGAATTTAACCTCCGAGGAACCCTGCAACAAGCAGTTACCTACGCACAAACCGATGATTCCGACCTCGAATACGTCGATACCGATCTTTACATTTTTTCCGGACCTCGCGAGCCCAATGACAGCTCCATGGTCCTAGACGACTATGACCCGGACGAACCTTTCGTGTTGAAAATTGGCGACCCCCACATTGAATCCGACGCAGATGCGGATTCATTCTTCGGATTTGAGGATCTTCAACCCAGCAGATATGATGTCCCAACTCATCAGTGCAGGATGATGCTGCAGCCTGAAATTAAGAGACAGAGAGCAGTACAAGCCCACAGAGAGCGGCCTGCTGCCACACAGAGCGTGGTCCACGTCCCGCTCAGCATTCCCGACTCTATGAAAGAAGACATGCAAGACTCCACACCCCAGTCCTTGCATGCACAAGAAGTTACTCCAGTATCACAAGACTCCGCAGCGAGCTTGTGGAGGCTCCACAATGGCAGAAACGCATGACTCCGATGCGCAGTCCTTGCAGGAACAAGACCATGAGGGTCTAGCAACCTCCTCTGACCAACTAGCGGCAGACGATGCAAGTCTGCCATGCTCACGTAAACAGCAAGAAGACTATAACAGTCTACCACGCTCCACTGCACAGCAGCATGACCATGACGGTCTCTCATGCTACAGTGAAGGGCACAGCGCTGATGACTGTTCAAGCCCAACTGAAGACAGGCCAAAGGAACCGCCTCTTCCAAGCCCGAACAAAAAAGGATTATGCGCTGACCTTCAGGATCATTATAGCCGAAGAGATATTAATAATGCTGCACAGTCACAGAAGGATGCTGAGGATTTGCTAAAGAAATTACTTGTATGTCTAACTTGCAAGGAGCAGACTAAAAATTGCCATTGTTTTAGTACGGATGAAAAAAATGGACAAGACATTGATCCTCATTTAATGGAAATAACACAACCTGAATCATATCTACAGCAGGGACAACTGTCTCCCTTTAACACAAAACCGCAAAGTCCCAACTTCAGAGACCAGCAGTTAGTCAGTAATGACTCTTCAAACCCTGAGGGGAATATTAATCGCATTGAACCTATGCACACTCCACTGATAAATGAGCAGAACATTGGAGCAAGAATCCTGAGGACACCGACATCGAGTAGCCAGACAAAGCACTTAAAACCCGCAGCAGTTTCAAGTGAACCAATTGTGCTTTCCAGTGATGGTGAAGATGCAGATAAGGTCGACCCGATTATCCATTGTACCACACTAACCCCAGAGATTAAGCATTTATGTCTGGGGAGTAGAATGTGGGCAATTGAGAACAGTAAAAGAGAGACTGTGACTATGCCAGTCCCAGCAAAATCAGACCCAGAGACTATGAAGGCATGTACATTAGAAAAAGATACATATGAAGTAACTGAGAAGAAAATTGAAACGGACTGTTCTTTGGAAACTAGTACAATGACGAAAGAAACATTGGATCCAACATTTGATGCCCTACATATGGGAGAAATTGAGGGAAATGAACAAGGTTCTGCAATGTCTGGGGAAAGACTTAAAATTCCAAAGAAGAAAAGCCCAAATGAAGGACAACGGCAAGACAATGACAGTCCACCGACATGGTTTGCACAACCAGATGAAAACTCTGACAATTTACCCAACCCTAGTGAACAGCAAGCAGCTACTGAGGATCTACCCACGGTATGTGAAACGAGTGACGACAGCATCCCACTTCCCATGCAAAAGGTGCAAAGTGACAGACCTCAGCTAGTGCGTACAGAGGCACTCGACGATCACGGTGAGACCACACTACTTCCACCCTCAATTGCTCGAACCTCTCCACTAGTCAATGCATTCCTGCATGTTCCGACTCCAGAAGTGCAGCTTCAAGAAATCTCAGCTGACTCCAGTGAACCTGCTAAGACTCCGGACGGGGAGCATCAACAAAAAAACAGACCAGACTCCAGATGGGGAGCAACCAAACACCGACTCTGATTCACGTAAGCCAGACTTTACTCCAGACAGGCAGTGTCGCAACCTCAGTGATGGCACGCTCAGGGTGACAGCAGATGCCACAACGACAGGAGATGGATCACGTGACAATCACACTGGGTCAGCAATAACAAGCAGCGGCTACAGTCCAAGAGGAATACACCAATTTTCACCACAGCTATATCCACACATTTGTTCCACACCGGCAGTGCGGCCAATGACAGCTCATGCTGGACAAACCCAGTATTCAAGCCTGCAGCAGCCAGCAGTCTATGCAGCATATTCTCAAACAGGCCAGCACTACGGATTGCCCACTAATGGAATCAAGACCAAAGGAGGACTACCACCAGCGCAATCTGCACTACAGACTGGATGCCTTAGTTACTGCCCAGGATTTGCTGCACCACAGCCTGGCCAGATAGCATATTCCTATCAGATGCAAGGTTCTAGTTTCACACCATCACCAGACATTGATGCGAGCAGCAATTCTGTCTCCAAAGCGACATGCTTCAACGCTTCTCAGCAGAATCACCCTTCCAGCACAGCACGTGGCCAGAACCAGCATGCACAGTCTCATCCAACTTCAACATCTGGCACATCCATGACCTTGAATGATATTGTTGATGGTACCTCTTCAATGTCAACGACCTATCAACTACAAGATGCCATCCGACACCACCACCACAAACATAAAAAGAAAAAGACTCCACCTCGTTCCTGGTACGCATGACGGATGGATCGGTGCGTAGGCGCAATCGGCGAGCCTTTCGCCTACTTCCACGCTCGCAACGGGACCCTACACAGACGCCGTGTCCTCCACTGGTTCCTGATAGTGACTTCGTGGAGCTGCCATATACCATGCCACTTCTGTCGCCGCCCGTGGCCAGGCTCGCACCTCAGCCGGTGGTTCTCGACCCACCCTTGAGGCGGTCAACCCGAATTCGTCGCACACCTACTAGACTGGACTTATGAGACTGTTCACACGTTAAAGTTTAGAAACTATTGTATTGTAACATGTTATTGTTTTATCGTTCCAGACCTCGTTTGACCGGACCACACTTCAAAGTTTTTCTTCTTTTGTTATGGTACAACCTCGTTAGCATGACACACCCGACATCGCCCCATGTATATAGTTACGCCATATGTACATGCTGTAAATATCACGCACACACGCCTTTCGCTACACTCAGGACACATTCATATTTATAACCACGTAGGCACATAATCTTGTAAAAAAGGGGGGATGTCATGATATTCAAACACACACATCATGATAGACAGACCAACAGACAAATCAGCACACATAACACGACAGCCAATCACAGACAAGGACAGAGACAGTATAAGAGAAGAAACACGACATCCGGTGGCCAGTAGATCTGGAGACCAGGACAAGGACAGGACCTGATTAACAACACACTCAGAGAGTCACCACGTGCTGAGTACCAGGACAGATCTGTAAATAACAAGTTGAAATAAAACAGCGTTGTACCAAATACAACCGTGTTGGTTCATCTGTACCTCAGAACACCCAACACCACAGGGATGAGTGAAGTGTTTAAGGACGTTTATAGCAAGTTATATGAGTCGGAGGGGATGAGGCAGTTCTTGGGTCAGCTGAGGTTCCCGAGAGTGGAGGAAGAACTGGTGGGAGGGCTGGGAGCCCCAATTGAAATTGAGGAAATAATCAAGGGGCTGGAGGCCATGCAGTCGGGCAAGGCCCCGGGGCCGGACGGCTATCCGGTGGAATTCTACAAGAAGTTCTCGGAGATATTGGGCCCACTGCTGGTGAGGACATTTAATGAGGCAAGAGAGAAGGGAGCCCTCCCCCAAACAATGTTGCAGGCCTTGATCTCATTGATTCTGAAGCGGGAGAAGGACCCTGAACAATGCGGGTCATACAGGCCAATCACCCTAATGAATGTGGACGCCAAACTGCTGGCTAAAATATCCTCGTGTCTGACCCCTGGAACACAGTCTTCAATCCTCATGGCCAATACCTTTGCTAGCAGTTTCGCATCCACATTAAGGAGTGAAATTGGCTTATACGATCCGCACGGTACAGAGAGTCCTTGTCCCGCTTCAGAATTAGAGAAATCAATGCCCTAGACATCGTCGGGGGCAGGCCCCCCCATCCCTTGCCTCGTTGAAAGTCATAACCAGCAGCGGACCCAACAGGTCCACGCACTTCCTTTGAATTCCACCGGGAACCCATATGGCCCTGGTGCCTTCCCCGCCTGCACACTCCCCAGTCCCTTGACCAGTTCCTCCAACCCAACCGGCGCCCCAAGCCCCGCCACCTGCCCCTCCTCTACCCTCGGGAACCTCAGCCAGTCCAGAAAACAACCCATCCCCCCCTCCTCCGATGGGGGCTCAGACCGATACAGTCCCTCGTAAAAGTCCCTGAAGACCCCATTAATACCCACCGCACTTCGCATCCCTAACTCCCCTGATCTCCCTCGCTGCCTCCCGCTTCCGAAGCTGGTGTCCCAGCATCCGGCTAGCCTTCTCTCCATACTTGTACACCGCCCCTTGTGCCTTCCTCCACTGCACCTCCGCCTTCCTGGTGGTCAACAGGTCGAACTCGGCCTGGAGGCTTCGTCCTGCCTTGAGTAGTCCCTCCTTGGGGGCCTCTGAATATCTCCTAGCCTCCCTTACCATCTCCCTCAATAGCCTCTCCTTCTCCCTCCTCCCCTTCCCCTCTCTGTGGGCCCTAATGGAGATCAACTCACCCCTGACCACCGCCTTCAACGCCTCCCAGACCTACCTGCACCTCCCCATTCTCATTGGCCTCCAGGTACCTTTCTATACACCCCCGGATCCGCCCGCTCACCTCCTCATCCGCCAACAACCCCACCTCCAAGCCTCACAGTGGGCGCTGGTCCCTCTCCTCCCACAGCCCAAGGTCCACCCAATGCGGGGCATGGTCAGAGATGGCTATCGCCGAATACTCCGTGCCCTCCACCCTCGGAATCAGCGCCCTGCCCATTACAAAAAAGTCAATCCGAGAGTAATTTGAAGGAGAAATTTGAACTGCCAGCAGGGAAAGGGTTTCGGTATCTGCAGGTACGGGATTTTTTGAGAAGGCAGGTTCCGACCTTTCCGCCCCTGCCACCACGGGGGTTACAGGACAGGGTAGTTTCCAGAACGGGGTGGGAGAGGGGAAGGTATCGGATGTCTACCAAGAACTTATGGAGGCGGAGGAAACTCCGGTGGAGGAGCTAAAGGGCAAGTGGGAAGATGAGCTCGGAGGAGAGATAGAGGCGGGTCTATGGGCAGATGCCTTAAACAGGGTTAACACATCCTCATCATGTGCCAGGCTTAGCCTGATACAATTCAAGGTAGTCCACTGGGCACACATGACGGTGGCCTGGATGAGCATGTTCTTTGGGGTAGAGGACAGGTGTGCGAGGTGCATGGGAGGTCCAGCAAATCATGTCCACATGTTTTGGGCATGCCCGTAGCTCAGAGGGTTTTGGCAGGGTTTCGCACGGGCAATGTCCACGGTGCTAAAAACACGGGTGGTGCCGAGTCCAGAGATAGCGATCTTTGGAGTGTCGGAAGATCCGGGAGTTCAGGGGGCGAAAAAGGCTGACGTCTTGGCCTTTGCCTCCCTGGTAGCCCGGAGACGGATACTGTTAATGTGGAGGGACTCGAACACCCCAAAATCAGAGACCTGGGTTCGTGACACGGCTGGGTTTCTCAGTCTGGAGAAAATAAAGTTCACCCTTAGAGGGTCAATGTTAGGGTTCACCCGGAGGTGGCAGCCGTTCGTTGACTTTCTCGGGGAAAATTAAAATGTCAGCAGAGGTAGAAATCTAGGGGGAGTTAGGCTATTTTTTCTTTGTTGGGGGTGTGAGGAACGTGTCAGGGATGGAAATGTTTTATATACTATGTTTATGTTGCTGTTATTGTTATTATTGTAAAAACTACAAATACCCTAATAAAATGTTGTTTTTTTTAAATGCCTGAAGTTGCTCGCGTTCGGCGGGACCAGAAGATTCCATTGATGCGAAGTGCTGAAAATTCCTGGCTCATGTTTCCACAAGTGTATTTCTGCTCACACAGAAAGGCTATCCCTGTTTTGGGTATTGGGCCAATCATTGTATATTGGGCGGCACGGTGGCACAGTGATGGCACATTGCTGCAGTGGATACATGTTCGATTCCGACCGCGGGTGACTGTGTGGCGTTCACACATTCTCCCTATATCTGTGTGGGTCTCCTCCGGGTGCTCCGGTTTCATCCCACAATCCAAAAATATGCAGGTTAGGTGGATTGGCCATGATCAATGCACGGGGTCACGGGGATAGGGCGGGGGATTGGGCCCAGGTAGAGCACTCTTTCAGAGGGTTGATGAAGACTCAATGGACCGAATGGCCTCCTTCTGCACTGTAGGGATTCTACGGATTTCCCTGAATTGGAGAATTCCGTCTTGAACATTTCAGTCACTCGCCAGTCACAGGAAAGAAGTGAACAATCCTGGCTTGAAATCACAAGCTGCATTTATCACAAACTATAAGATATGGGACTGGTTTAGCACACTGGGCTAAATCGCTGGCTTTTAAAGCAGACCAAGGCAGACCAGCAGCACGGTTCAATTCCCGTACCAGCCTCCCCGAACAGGTGCCGGAATGTGGCGACTAGGGGCTTTTCACAGTAACTTCCTTTGAAGCCTACTTGTGACAATAAGTGATTTTCATTCATTTCATATGTCAACAGGTCACGTTGAACTTGGGCCTAATGGA
Source organism: Scyliorhinus torazame (assembly GCF_047496885.1). Taxonomy (NCBI): domain Eukaryota; kingdom Metazoa; phylum Chordata; class Chondrichthyes; order Carcharhiniformes; family Scyliorhinidae; genus Scyliorhinus; species Scyliorhinus torazame. The sequence goes on along the minus strand of NC_092708.1, from coordinate 189,713,088 downwards.
CCTAATTAGCAGCTTGGCGTCAACCAATAATCACAGACCGTTCTCCACCTTCACCTTCAATCAAAAGCAACGGAAGAAACTTTAACTCCTGGGTGGCACGTTTGAGGTGTGGGGGAGGGGGAAGGGGAGAGGGTTGAAGGCAAGCAGCATGGCGGATTATGCAAGGGAGAGGGACAAGAGGGTAGAAGAGGCAGACAGTGTGGAGGATTGTGGGGAGAAGAGGGTAGAAGAGTCGGCAGTGTGGAGGATTGTGGGCGGAAGAGGGAGAAGAGGTAAAGGGTAGAAGAGGCGGCAGTGTGGAGGATTGTGGGGGAAAAGAGGGGCAGGGGCTGGGGAGAGGGAGAGGTTTGAGGGACATATGGGGTGGGATGGGAATGAGAGTCTACAAACTGACCCTTTAAATCTTGAGGATCTGGGATTATGTCAGGCGGGTCATCATTGTGCCTCAGACCGTCGGGCGGCATGGTAACACACTGGTTAGTGTCATGATATCCACATCAGCATATCATGGTGCAGTCACACACACACTGATGGACAGGCAGTTGGACCAACCAGCACACACATAACATCGCAGCCAATCACCAGTGAGAGCACAAGCACTATAAAACAGGGAACACCACAGTTCCCGTTCATTCTACCAGGAGATAGCTCAGAGCACAGAGCTCACAGCACGCCACTCAGACATAGACCATGTGCTGAGTGCCTCACTAAGATAGTGATAGGGCTGGGTCCACAGGTTAGCTGGTGAAGCACGTACCCAAGCCAGCAGTTAGTTGTAACCGTTGTTAAGATAATAAAACAGAGTTGTACCATCTACAGCCGTGTTGGATCATTTGTGCATCGGAACACGCAACACGACATGATACCAGTAGTGGAAGCTAACCAGCGACTGTGAGACCTACCTGCACCCTTTCAGAAATCCGCCATCCTGCTCCAGGGAAACCATCAGCCCACCGCAGCCACTCCAAATCGCTGGAAATCTTGGCGTAAACTGGAAGCTGTTTAAACAGCACTTCCAGCTCTTCCTAGAAGCCACAGACAGGGAGAATGCATCGGACACCAGGAAGATCGCCCTCCTCCTCTCCACGGCGGGGCAACACGCCATCCACATCTATAACTCCCTGGCATTCGCGGAAGGCGAGGACAAGACAAAATATAAGATGGTGCTTCTGAAGTTCGAGGAACACTTCAGCGTGGAAGTCAATGAGAGCTTCAAGAGGTACCTATTCCAGCAGCACCTGCAGGGTAAGGATGAGCCTTTCCAATCTTATTTGACACACCTCCGTATCCTCGCGCAGTCCTGCGGCTATGAGGCCACCTCCGACTCCATGATACGGGATCAGATAGTTTTTGGGGTCATCTCGGACACCCTACGCCAGCAGCTCCTTAAAATAAAGCGCCTCACCCTAGCGACTGCCATCAAGACCTGCGTCCTCCATGAGAACACGACCAGCCGGTACTCCCAAATCCAGGTGGCCGAAACGGCACGGCACGGGTCCTACGAGGCGGAGCAGGTCCAGTCGATCGAGTTACTCCCGGCCCGCGGCCCGGAAGAGGGTGGCCATTTTGCGCGCTTTCCGAGGGCCTCCCGCGCTTGTACGCGCCAAAAGAGGGGACGTTGATGCAGAGGGACGTGATGCGCAGGCGCGCTCTACGCAGGACCGCACCGCGCATGCGCGGTGGCGCAACGAACGCCATGACGTCACGACGTGCGGCAACTGTGGCTCCGCCCACTTGAAGCGGCAATTTCCGGCCAAAGCGCGACAATGCCTCCGCTGTGGCAGGATGGGCCACTACGCTGCCTGCTGTGGAGCAGCTCAACCTGCCAACTCCCAACAATTCCGCCAGCTTCGCAGGGACGTGCGGGCGATTCAGCCCCCCTACACTGAGTCATATCCAGATAGTATGCAGACCAGCGATACCAAAGACCGGGAGCCCTTCCGCTTTGCGGTAATCCACAAGAACCGGATGTCCCCAAGTCGGAACCACCAGCCGCTGCCAGTGCACAGCATTGATCCGGGCGATGAGTGGTGTGCCACCCTAACGGTCAACCAATCACAGATCACATTTCGCCTGGACACTGGTGCCTCCGCCAATCTCCTCGCATGGTCAGCCTTCCAGACCTTGAAGGTTAAACCACCGATTCTGCCATCCCACTGTCAGCTGGTTGACTACAATGGAAACGTCATCCCGGCCACGGGGTCCCGCCAGCTCGATGTTACACACAACTCACACAAAGCCACATTATCATTTGAAATCATAGGATCCTCGAAGGACTCTCTGTTAGGCGCACAAGCGTGCAAGATCCTCCACCTCGTTCAACGGGTACACACTCTGTCTCCAGAAGGCACGTCCGATTTCCCGGATGCAGACTTTAGGGCGCAGCTCCACTCTCTCCTCACGCACAACCAGGAGGTTTTCGAGGGCATGGGCACACTGCCCTACACGTACAAAATACGGCTCCAACCGGACGCCACCCCGGTCATTCACGCACCTCGTAGGCTCCCAGCACCACTCAAGGACCGCCTCAGTGGGTCAGCTCCATGCTGTGCGTAAAGAAGCCCTCCGGCGAGTTCCGGATCTGTATCGACCCGAAAGATTTGTATCACAACATGATGAGAGAACACTACCCCATACCCAAACGAGAAGAAATCACGAGCGAAATGGCTCGGGCAAAAATATTTACCAAGCTTGATGCCTCCAAGGGCTTTTGGCAGATTCAATTGGATCGGTCCAGCAGGAAGCTGTGCACTTTCAACACTCCATTTGGCAGATACTGCTACAATAGGATGTCGTTCGGCATCATCTTGGCCTCCGAGGTGTTCCATCGCATCATGGAACAGATGATGGAGGGCATCGAAGGGGTACGCGTCTACGTAGACGACGTTATCATCTGGTCCACCACACCACAGGAGCACATCAGTCGTCCCCAGCGTGTCTTTGTACTGATACGAGATCAGGGCCTGCGCCTCAACCGAGCCAAGTGCTCTTTTGGCCAGACCGAGCTCAAGTTTTTGGGGGACCACATCTCCCGGTCGAGTGTGCGGCCGGATGCCGACAAAGTGGCAGCTATTGCAGCCATGCAGCAGCCGTCAGACAAGAAGGCAGTGCTGCGCTTTCTCGGGATGGTCAACTTCCTGGGGAAGTTCATTCCTAACCTTGCTTTACACACGACTGCTCTTCGCCACCTGGTCAAAAAGACAACGGAATTCCAGTGGCTGCCCGCACACCAGAGTGAATGGGAGGAGCTCAAGGTCAAGCTCACCACCGCCCCGGTACTGCCGTTTTTCGATACCACACGGGAAACAAAGATCTCAACTGACGCCAGCCAGTCCGGCATTGGGGCGGTACTCCTGCAACGCGACGACACCGCATCATGGGCCCCGGTTGCCTATGCGTTGCGGGCCATGACCCCCACTGAACAGCGCTATGCGCAGATTGAGAAGGAGTGCCTAGGCCTGTTGACTGGCATCGACAAGTTTCACGATTATGTATATGGTCTTCCGCAGTTCACTGTGGAGACCGACCATCGCCCCCTGGTCGGCATCATTCAGAAGGACCTCAACGATATGACCCCTCGCCTCCAGAACATTCTGCTCAAGCTCCGGAGGTACGACTTCCAACTTGTCTACACCCCGGGGAAGGATCTCATCATCGCAGATGCTCTGTCCAGGGCGGTCAACACACCGCCCGACTCGGAGGGGTTCGTTTGTCAGGTCGACGCACAGGTAGCCTTCACATCAGCCAATCTGCCGGCCACTGATGCACGTCTGGCCCACATTCGCCATGAGACTGCGGCTGATCCCCTTCTACAACGTGTGATGCGCCACATGACGGCAGGGTAGCTCAAGGGGCAGTGCCCACAATTTTACAACGTCTGGGCCGACTTGGCCGTCGTTGATGGTGTCCTCTTGAAGTTGGACCGGATCGTGATCCCACACAGCATGCACCGGCTTGTCCTCGAGCAACTGCACGAAGGCCATCTCGGAGTTGAAAAGTGCAGGCAGAGGACCTGAGAGGCTGTGTACTGGCCGGGCATCAGCAACGACACCGCCAACATGGTGCTCAACTGCCCCACCTGCCAAAGGTTTCAGCCGGCGCAACCCCCTGAGACGCTTCAGCCCCATGAGTTGGTCACGTCCCCCTGGGCGAAGGTGGGCGTCGACCTCTTCCATGCGCTCGGCAGGGACTACATTATTCTGATTGACTACTTCTCAAATTATCCGGAGGTCATACGCCTGCACGACACAATGTCATCAGCTGTCATCCGGGCATGCAAAGAAACCTTTGCTCGCCATGGAATTCCGCTCACCGTCATGTCTGACAACGGGCCTTGCTTTGCGAGCCAAGAATGGTCTTCCTTTGCCACTTCATACAACTTCGCACACGTGATGTCCAGTCCCTTGCATCCTCAGTCGAATGGCAAGGTGGAAAATGGCGTCCACATTGTGAAGCGGCTCCTCTGCAAGGCTGCCGATGCCAGATCTGACTTCGGTTTAGCCCTGCTGGCCTATCGCTCGGCCACACTGTCCACGGGCCTCTCGCCAGCCCAGCTGTTGATGGGTCGCACCCTCAGAACCACTGTGCCATCCATTCATGCTCCTGACCTCGACCATGCTCCAGTACTGCAAAGGATGCGACAGCAGCATGCTCAGCAGGAGGTGGCACATGACGCTCGGGTGACTGATCTTCCTGCCCTGGCGCCTGGAGACAACGTCCGCATACACCTACCGGAGGGTGGCTGGTCGGCAACCGCCGAGGTTCTCCGCCACGTGGCTCCCCGCCATGTGGCGGTTCCTGGTTCGTATGCTTGATGTCTCCATTCGCCGCCGTAATCGGCGGGCCCTTCGGCTGCTTCCGTGCTCGCTACGTGATCATGCACCGGTGCCACGCCCTCCTGTTGTTCCTGATGTCAAATTCGTGGAGCTTCCTGACACTCTGCCTCTTCCTCTATCGCCAGTGGCCAGGCCCATTCCTCAGCCGGTGGATCCTGACCCACCCTTGAGGCGGTCAACCCAAATTCGTCGCCCACCTGAGAGACTTGACTTATGAGCCTGTTAGCACATTGGACTTACTGAATTGTTTTACAGTACTGTTAACGAGTTTCTTTTCTTGTCGCTCATTGTTCCAGAAGTTTTCTTTCGTCATTTGTTGATTGCATTTGTTCTGTTATTGGTACAACCTCGTTGTTCTGTTGCACCTGACACCTTCCTATGTATATAGTTTAGCCTCATGTACATGTTGTAAATATTGCACACACATACTCAGATGCACTCAGTACACATTTCTATTTATTAGCATGTAGGCACATATCCTTGTGAAAGGGGGGGATGTCATGATATCCACATCAGCATATCATGGTGCAATCACACACACACTGATGGACAGGCAGTTGGACCAACCAGCACACACATAACACCGCAGCCAATCACCAGTGAGAGCACAAGCACTATAAAACAGGGAACACCACAGTTCCCGCTCATTCTACCAGGAGATAGCTCAGAGCACAGAGCTCACAGCACGCCACTCAGACATAGTCCATGTGCTGAGTGCCTCACTAAGATAGTGATAGGGCTGGGTCCACAGGTTAGCTGGTGAAGCACGTACCCAAGCCAGCAGTTAGTTGTAACCGTTGTTAAGATAATAAAACAGAGTTATACCATCTACAGCTGTGTTGGATCATTTGTGCATCAGAACACCCAACATGACAGTTAGCACTGTGGCTTCACAGATCCAGGGTCCCAGGTTCGATTCCCGGCTTGGGTCACTGTCTGTGCGGAGTCTGACATTATCCCCGTGTGTGCGTGGGTTTCCTCCGGGTGCTCCGGTTTCCTCCCACAGCCCAAAGGTTAGGTGGATTGGCCATGATCAATTGCCCCTTTGTGTCCCCCCAAAAAAGGTTAGGTGGGGTTACGCGTAGGGTGAAGACTTGAGTAGGGTGCTCTTTCCAAGGGCCGGTGCAGGTTCAATGGGCCGAATGGCCTCCTTCTGCACTGTAAATTCTATGATTCCATGATCAACATCAAACCCAGCAGTAAGATTAGAATCTGAGGTGGAGGCCATTCAGTCACTCTAACCCCTCCTCCATTCAATAAGACTGATCGGCTATCTCAACACCATTTTCCCTGCACTAGCCACATATCCCTTAATACCTTTCATATCTAGAAATCTGTCAATTTCTGTCTTGAATATAGTCAGCGACTGAGCTTTCTATGCCCTCTGGGACGAGAATTCCAAAGATTCAACATCCTCTGAGTGAAGAAATTCCCCATCTCAGTTCTGAGACTGAGACTGCCTCTGGCAACTGAACCGGTCAGAGCTCTCGCTGCAGAGCTCCCCATGTTTATATCTATCACATTGTTACCTTTGCCTTTAGGTAGTTGAGGACGAGCTCGTCGACTTGACTGGGTGAAGAAAGCCTGCTTTTCCGATACATGGCAGCGTGACTGCGCTCCTTGAAAAAGAGGACTGCCATCTTGGTATTGTCACTGTATCGCCGTCAGTTTCTGGTTATAATCACAGGAATATATAACAGGAATAGTATTTAAATAATGAATTGGGCAACTGCCAGAGAGTTCACCCAATAAAAACGCTGTATTCTCCCGAGATTGTTTCTGCCAATGATAACAATCTGTGAACTACGTGGAAACTTGCAGCTGCGAGGGAAGATTATATAGGTGGGGAACAGGGGCGGCTCAGGGAGGATTTAATTCATGTTTTTAAAGTTATGAGGGCCTTTAACAGAGTGGATAGAATCTATTTTTATCAGCAGAGTGCACAATCCTGAGGCACAAAGCCAAGTTCAAAGGAAAATATCCAGTTTTAAATGTATTTGAGAATTGTCTGATGTTTATTGCATTAATATCTCTTTCACTTACTACAGGTTCGGCATTTCAAACATTTTTTTGCAAAAATGTGCACTATTTATTGTTCCGAAACCCCGCTGATGTCATGTGTGAGATTGTTCCAGCTTAAAACATTGGTTTCACGTAGTGTGTTGTTTTTTGTTTTGGATATGAGTGAGAAACGTTTGTGGAAATAGTGAGAACTCAAAGCTCTTTCAATAGACAACAATAAAAGTATTTATTAAAGTAGAAGACAGATAATGAAGCACTACAACAAACAGTCTTCTATTTCGGCACATTAACAGTAAGCACTTAGTCCCTCAAAGACCGAAAATCCAAAACGTCTGTTTCCCCTTCCCATCATACATCACCCATATTTTCGTCAGGTAGAGCACCCCAAACCCTGTCTGCGTTTGATATAACACCGCCTTGGCTCTGTTGAACCCTGCATGCCGTTTTGCCAGTTCAGCTCCAATGTCCTGGTATATTCGGACCTTGTTCCCCTCCCATTCGCGCTTCCGCTTCTCACTGGCAAGATCTTTTTCCACAAACTTGTGGATTCTCACGATCACCGCCTGCGGCAGCTCCCCAGCTCTTGGCTTCTGCCTCAGAGACCTGTGCGCTCCGTCCACCTCAGGGGCCTTGTCCAGCACCCCCTCCTCCACCAGCACACTCGAAACGTACCGCGTGGCATTCGCATCTTCCACTCCTTCAGGCAGGCCAACTATTCGCAGATTCTGCCTCCTCGACCCGTTTTTCTGCTCCTCCACCTTTGCTCTCAACATCCTGCAAAGGTCTCCTAAGAGCCCCACCTCCGCCTCCAGTGTCATCACTTTATCGCTGAGCTCGGGCATCGCCATCTCAATCTCTCGGATCTGTGACCCCTGAGCCTCCAGACATTTCGCCACCCTCTCCATTGAGCCCTTCAGGGGTGTCACAGCCCCTTTGATGGCCTTCGATCGATCCTCCTGCAACTCTTTCCTCTGCTCGGAGAACTCCCTGATGAAGGTCATCAACTGTACCATCTGGGGCCTTCCAACCTGCACTGACCCTTCCCCCTCCACCATCCTTCCACTGGCTGCTGCACCACAAGTCCCTACCAACTCCTTGGCCAAGTCCTTCACCTTCTTCTGCCAGGTTTGATAACCAGTGGACATGCCACTCCAGGGCGGAACTTCTCCAACCTTCAGCTACACGTTTCTGTCGAAGTTACACCCGATTTCGGGTAAAAAGAACTCTTTTCTCGACTTCAAGCAGGAGCCACTCTGTGTGCAACCACTCACACCATGGCCACCACCTGAAGTCCCCTTCTTGCTGCCATCGTGTTGGCTGGGATGGTGTGTGTGGGGAGTGCAGTGTATATATGCGGCTGCAGCTTGTCAGCCTCCCGAGTGTCAATCTGGCACCATTCTCATTGGAATCGATTGTGTTCCATTTGGGGCCGGTGCTAGCCCCTCAACAGTAGCAGAATCAGTCCAGGTGCGGCATTAGTTTTTCTGTCGTGGAACTCCATGAATCCTGCGCCAGCCTCAGGAACGGGATTCTGTGATCCTGAGGTTAAGTGTTGACGGCGTCGTAAACGCCGTCGCGTTTTACAGCGGCATCAACAGGCCCCCAGGAGCAGCAATCCTGCGCCCTACAGGGCGCCAGCACAGCACTGGAGCGCTTCACGCAGCTCCAGCTGCCGATACTGGCATCAAACAGGCGCCTCGGGTCTGCGCATGCGCGCTGCGACCGGCATGAACCTGCGCATGTGGGCTGCGACCGGCGCAAACTCGCGCATGCACACTAGCTTCCTTCTCTGCGCCAGCCCCGACGAAACATGGCATAGAGCTACAGGGGCCGGCACGGAGTAAAAGAGGCCCCCACCAGGAGAAGCCGGCCCACCGATTGGTAGGCCCCGATCATGGGCCCCCCCCCGGGGCCGGGTCTCCTCTCTCCCCACCAGGCCACCCCCCGCACGATGGACGCAGAGGTTCCGCCGGGTAAGACCACATGTGAACGGCGTTGGCGGGACTCGGGCTATCTCAGCGGCCACTTGGCCCATCCCACGCGGAATATCGCCGGGGGGACCAGGTAGAGCGACCTCCGACCGGCGCCACGCCAATCGCGCCGGCGCCGATGGCGCCGATTCTCCGGTCACCGGACAATCGGCGGACCGCCGTCGGGGCGGCATCACGTGAATCGCGCTCCCCACCCCACCCGGCGATTCTCCGACCCGGCCCGGCGTCAGAGAATCCTGCCCCCGCCTCTCTTCTGTGTCAGACTGGCTGGCCAGCCCACAGCCCTCTGACTATGAAAGGCTTCAATTGTCAAGAACAGCATGTTCCCTATTCTTCCTGTTCCTCTCTTTCATTTGGTTGCTGCCCAGAATAGCTATTTTTGTAAAATACCTGGCAGTTTAGGGATGGGCAATAAATGCTGGCCTAACCGGCGACACCCACATCCCGTAAAGTAATTGAGGTACCCTCAATAATGATGCTCAGAGATTAAACTGTAAAGAAGGCTTTATTAGGCTAATAACTATGCTACAGATTTGGACGAGAGCTGACTGCTACACAGACCATGAGGCGGGCCTTTATGTATGGCTCCCAGATGGGCGGAGCCAGAGGCGGAGTCCCCAGGGTTCCAAGCCTGGTCTTAAAGGGGACATCACCTTACATGATGATAAGGCAGTAACCGTTCATCACATTCACCCCCTGTTTAAAAAGGAGTCCGGCGGGGGTGAAGTGCCATCATAGGTCCATCCGTCTCGGCGGCCGGATCATCCTCCTCGATCTCCTCAGTTCGGGCGGCGGTGCGGCGGGCATGGACGTCCTGGTTGAGGGCACATCCGGGAGCACAGCGGTCAGAGCTTCGGTCCGGGTCGGGGCAGAGGAACTAGGCAGGGCCGGGGGTAGTGGAGCCGGGGCAGAGGAACTAGGCAGGGCCGGGGGTAGCGGAGCCGGCGCCGGCGGGGTGTGTAAAGGGGGGGCTCACGGTAGGAGCTCACCCATGGGTGGTAGGGCCGGAAGGGGGTGTGTTGTAGGGGGCGACGGGTCCTGCAGGGGAGCAACGCGGGAAGGGGCGTCTGTGGTGGAGGATCCAGCGGGCGCCAGATCCCGGAGGGAAACCGTATCTTGCCTGCCGTCGGAGTACTCCACGTAGGCGTAACTGGGGTTGGCGTGGAGCAGTCGGACCTTTTCAACTAGGGGGTCCGTTTTATGGCTCCTCGCGTGCCTCCGGAGAAAAACAGGTCCCGGAGCCGTCAGCCAAGGTGGAAGCGAGACCCCGGAGGTAGACTTCCTGGGGAAGCGAAACAATCGCTCATGAGGGGTCTCATTTGTGGCCGTGCAGAGGAGTGACCTAATGGAGTGTAGGGCATCGGGTAGGACCTCCTGCCAGCGGGTGGTTGGGAGATTTCTCGACCGCAGGGCCAGAAGGACAGCCTTCCACACGGTCGCGTTCTCCCTCTCCACCTGCCCGTTTCCCCGTGGGTTATAGCTGGTCGTTCTGCTCGAGGCGATGCCTTTGCTGAGCAGATACTGACGCAGTTCATCGCTCATGAACGATGTACCCCGGTCGCTGTGGATATAAGCAGGGAAACCGAACAGGGTGAAGATGCTGTGCAGTGCCTTAATCACCGTGGCTGAGGTCATGTCGGTGCAGGGAATGGCGAATGGGAAACGGGAGAACTCATCGATCACGGTGAGGAAATAGGCATAACGGTTGGTGGACGGGAGGGGCCCCTTGAAGTCCACGCTCAGTCGCTCAAAGGGGCCCGAGGCCCTCACGAGCCGAACCTTGTCTGGCCGATAGAAGTGCGGTTTGCACTCCGCACAGACCTGGCAGGCCCTGACCATGGCCTTGACCTCCTTAGTTGAGTAAGGTAGGTTGCGGGACTTGATGAAATGGACGAGCCGGGTAACCCCCGGGTGGCAGAGGTCATTATGGATGGCTTGCAGGCGGTCCTCCTGCGCGTTGGCGCATGTGCCGCGGGACAGGGCATCTGGGGGCTCGTTGAGCTCCCCTGGACGATACTTGATATCATACGAGCAGGTGGAGAGTTCGATCCTCCACCTCAAAATTTTATCGTTCTTTATTTTGCCCCGTTGCGTGTTATCGAACATATAGGCGACCGACCGTTGGTCGGTGACGAGGGTAAACCTCCTACTGGCGAGGTAGTGTCTCCAGCGCCGCACAGCCTCCACAATGGCTTGTGCCTCCTTTTCGACTGCAGAGTGTCGAATCTCGGAGGCGGTGAGGGTTCGGGAGAAGAACGCTACTGGTCTGCCTCCTTGATTGAGGGTAGCAGACAGGGCGATGTCTGATGCATCGCTCTCTACCTGGAAAGGGATGGTTTCGTCCACCGCGTGCATGGCGGCCTTGATGATGTCGGCCTTGATGCGGTTGAAGGCCAATTGGGCCTCAGCCGAGAGGGGAAAAGTGGTGGTCTTTAGGAGTGGGCGGGCTTTGTCCGCATACTTGGGGACCCACTGGGCGTAATAGGAGAAAAGCCCCAAGCACCGTTTGAGGGCCTTGAGGCTGCGGGGGAGAGGGAGTTCCTTAAGGGGGCGCATGCGGTCGGGGTCGGGACCTAGGACCCCGTCTTCCACGACATAGCCGAGGATGGCCAGCCGGGTGGTGTGGAAAACGCATTTGCCCTCGTTATAGGTCAGGTTAAGGGCTCGGGCGGTCTGGAGGAACTTTTTGAGGTTAGCGTCATGGTCCTGCTGATCATGGCCGGAGATGGTGACATTGTCCAAGTACGGGTATGTAGCCCGCAAACCGTACTGGTCCACCATTTGGTCTATCGTCCTTTGAAAGACGGAGACCCCATTTGTGACACCAAAGGGGACCCTGAGGAAGTGGAAGAGCCGGCCGGCTGCTTCGAAGGCAGTATAGGGGCGGTCTTTTGGTCGGATGGGGAGCTGGTGGTAGGCAGATTTGAGGTCGACCGTGGAAAAGACTCAGTATTGGGCGATCCGATTTACCATTTCCGCGATGCGAGGAATGCGTGAATCGGTTTATGGTCTGGCTATAATCCACGACCATCCGTTTCTTCTCCCCGGACCGGACTACCACCACTTGCGCTCTCCAAGGGCTGTTGCTAGCCTCGATGACCCCCTCTCCCAGTAAACGCTGGACCTCTGACTTGATAAAAGCCATATCTTGGGCACTGTAGCGCCGGCTCCTGGTGGCGACGGGCTTACAGTCAGGAGTGAGGTTAGCGAATAGCGAGGGGGGTGCGACTTTCAGTGTCGCAAGGCAGCACACCGTAAGGGGGGGCAAGGGTCCGCCGAACTTCAGTGTCAGGCTTCGGTGGCTGCACTGGAAATCCAGTCCGAGCAGCAGGGGGGCACAGAGGTGAGGGAGGATATAAAATTTGAAACGGGTGTATTTGGCACCCTGGATCGAGAGATCCGCAATACAGTACCCCGTGATTTGTACCGAGTGGGACCCAGATGCGAGGGCTATGGTTTGGGATGTGGGATGGGTGCGTAGGGAGCAGCGCCTTACCGTTTCAGGGTGGATAAAGCTCTCCGTGCTCCCGGAGTCGAAGAGGCATGCAGTGTCGTGCCCGTTGACCTGGACCTGCATCATGGAGTTCTGCAGGTGTTTTGGCCGAGTTTGATCGAGGGTGATCGCACCCAGTCGCGGGTAGTCGGAGTCGTAAAATGGCCGCTGCCATTGGTCGCACGTGTCGGGTCGAGAAGATGGCCGCTCCCATGATTCGCACGAGGCTGATGACGCGTCAGAAGAGGACGTGTCGGATCGGTGCGCAGCAGCATTGCGAGGCCTACGGGCCTGGGAGCCCGATTTTCGGGCCGGCTGTTCTTTGTTTTTCTGGCCCCTGGGTCTGGCCAGGCAGACCCTCGCAAAGTGCCCTTTCCTCCCGCAGTCGCTGCAGATCGCGGAGCGGGCTGGGCAGCGTGGGCGTGGGTGCTGGCCCTGCCCGCAGAAGTAGCATGGTGTGCCCTCATGGTGAGCGGGTCGCCGCGTGGCGCAGGCCTGTAATACGGGCGAGTCTGAGGAAGTCCGGGGGGGGGCTGGCAAAGTCCGCGGGGTACGTACCCAAGTTATGTCGGGCCACCTCCAGCGAGGAGGCGAGCGTTAGCGTCTCCTGGAGGTCTTTTGCCCCGTTTTCGAGCAGTCGCTGCAGGATGTAGGTCGAGCGGATGCCGGACACAAAAGCATCCCTGATGTGCAGGTTCATATGGACTTCCCCTGTCACATCCTGATGGTCACAGTCCCTGGCAAGCGCGGTGAGTTTCTCGATGAATTCGTCGAGCGATTGCCTCGAACGCTGCCGGCAGGCAGAGAGCAGGTGCCGGGCATGCACCTCATTGATGGGTTTGACAAACCGCTTGCGGAGCAACTCAATCGCTTCCTCATAAATCGTCGCCTTTTCGAGCGTGGCGGAGATTCTGTGACTCACCCGGGCGTGGAGTAGACGCAGCTTGCATGGCCCCAGGATGGGAGTCTCTGCGGAGTCCAGGTAGGCCTCGAAGCACCGCAGCCAGTATTTAAAGCTTCTCTGGTTTTAGGCCTGCGTCCATCCTGAATCTAGTTTAGCCTAATAAATTGAGGTACCCTCAATAATGATGCTTAGAGATTAAACTGTAAAGAAGGCTTTATTAGGCTAATAACTATGCTACAGATTTGGACGAGAGCTGACTGCTATACAGACCATGAGGCAGGCCTTTATGTATGGCTCCCAGATGGGCGGAGCCAGAGGCGGAGTCCCCAGGGTTCCAAGCCTGGTCTTAAAGGGGACATCACCTTACATGATGATAAGGCAGTAACCGTTCATCACAGTAATTTTTTAAAAAGAGTTTGATTTTACTTGCGCAAAAAACATTTTTTGATAGCATCCAATCATTTTGTGACATTATAAAACATCTGAAAGAACATTAGAAGACTTTTCAGAATGACCGTCACATTAAGATTCAGGTTTTCTATATAGTTCAAGTTGCAATCTGAGGTGCTTCAATATAACTGTGATGTGGAATATTCACCATGTTCTATACAATTCCCCTCCCCCCCCAGTTCACTCTGGCTGAAAGGCCTTAGGCAGCGGCCGGCCCTCATTGTATCTCTGTGGTGCCTGCCCTGATACATCACCTGTTTACGGAGAGGTTACAAGAGTTCATGACTGGCTGCTCCCATTCAGCAGATATGGACTGATATCCTTGGCCATTCTTTCTCTGTTCCACTGTCTACGTTCCTCGGAGCGATCAATAGACGGCTTTCATCCCACACTGCAAGATAACGGCTAGTTCACAATTAACTGGGAACACACAATTAACCGGGAACATTGCCCAACTTGTGACCCACAACCTCTGACCTTGTGTGGTGAGCCACGTATGGCTATTGTATACACTTGCTGTTGTTCTATTATTACTAATGTCATCGACATCCACTGTTGTATATACTTACTGTTGTTCTATTATTACTAATGTCATCGACATCCACTATTGTATATACTTAATGTTGTTGCTGTTACTGTTGCTGTTGAATTGTTGTGTTGATGCTGCTGTTGGCTCCGCCTGTGGCTCCGCCCCTCTGAGGAGGTATATAACCGGCCGATCTGAGACAGGCTCTCAATGCGGGAGAAGCTACAGGTTGGCACACATCTAGTTGATTAAAGCCACTGTTCTTTGGTACAAACTGTCTCGACTGAATTGATGGTCATCAATTTAATCAACTAGTTTTTTTTACAATGGATGCTGCTCTGAAACCTGATCGTCTTGAACTCGACGCACAGGCAGCTGGAGCTACGGCTATCTTCGAGCATTGGCTCAGTTGCTTCGAGGCCTACCTTGACTCCTCAGCCGCCGTGGTCCCCCTGGTACTCAAACAGCATCTCTTCAACGCCCAGGTGAGCCACAGGATTTCTCGGCTAATCAGGGACACGGCCTCGTACACAGAGGCAGTGGAGCTGCTCAAAGGACAGTTTGTGAGGCCAGTGAACAAGGTACTCGCTCGACACCTCCTGACCACGCAGCGCCAGGGTGAGTCGCTGGCTGAATATCTGCGCGAACTGAAGGTACTCGTCCGGAGTTGTAACTGCCAGGCGGTCACGGCTGTACAGCACGCAGAGCTGTTGATCCAAGACACCTATGTGGCAGGAGTCAGGTCCAGCTACATCCGGCAACGGCTTCTCGAGAAAGGGTCCCCCGACCTCAAGAAGATGGTGAAACTAGCTACCTCGCTGGAAGTGGCCTTCCAGAGCATGGACCCCTTTCCATCCGACCACGCGGCATCCTCGGGGGCATCGGAGGCGCAGCCATCACCTGACCCGGGCGTGCCCCATACCTGCGCCGTGCGGCAGCCTGCCAGCTCAGGAGGGCCGTATTGTTACTTCTGCAGGCAGGGCCAGCACCCCAGGCAGCGTTGCACGGCTCGCAACAAGACCTGCAACGAGTGTGGCAAGAAAGGGCACTTTGCTGAGGTATGCAGGTATGCCTGGCCCAACCCAAAGTCCAAAAATCAAAAGCCTGCCAGGCCTGGCCTGAGGCTCACAGACCCCGCAGCATGGCATCGTGCCTGCAGGGCCCGCCCTCTTCAGACGCGTCGTCCGCTTCGTGCGACCCAGTGGGGGCAGCCATCTTGGTCACCATCTTCGATTCCGCCCGCAATGTGCGACCGGTGGGGGCCGCCATTTTGGCCGACATCCTCGATGCCACCCGCCACGTGCGTCTCATCGGAGCCGCCATGTTGGGACCATCCCGCCACTGCCGCTACCAGTCGCCCGCAACTCGGCTCGATTCAGCTCGACCAGTCCCGGCCTTATCCCCTTCAAAACTCCATGATGACCATCCGACTCAATGGACAGGAGACTCAATGGACTCTTCGACTCCGGGAGCACAGATAGCTTCGTCCACCCGGATATGGTAAGGCGCTGCTCCCTCCTGGTCCTCCCAGTCTCACAAACTATCTCCCTTGCTTCCGGATCACACTCCGTGCAGATCCCGGGGTATTACATCGCTAACCTTGCGATACAGGGCGTCGAGTACGCCGATTTCAAGCTTCACGTCCTCCCCCATCTCTGCACCCCGCTGCTACTAGGTTTAGACTTTCAATGCAACCTACGAAGCCTGACCTTAAAGTTCGGGTGACCCCTGCCCCCTCTCAACGTCTGCAGCCTCACGACCCTGAAGGTCACCCCTCCCTCGCTCTTCGCGAACCTCACCCCAGACTGTAAACCCGTCCCCACCCGGAGCAGAGGGTACAGTGCTCAAGACAAGGCCTTCATCAGGTCAGAGGTCCAGCGGCTCCTGAAGGAAGGGATCATTGAGGCCAGTAACAGCCCCTGGAGAGCACATGTGGTGGTTGTCAGGACTGGGGAGAAGAACCGGATGGTAGTTGACTACAGTCAGACAATCAACCGGTACATGCAGCTCGATGCGTACCATCTCCCCCGCATATCTGACATGGTCAATCAGATTGCGCACTACCTGTGCTGATGTGCATCAATGTAAATACATGTAGGCTAGCTAGACACTAGAGGGAGCACAAGAGACATCACACACACACACTCAACCAATAGATCAAGTAGATAGGATGCGACCAATAGAAATTCACGATGCACAAGGAGGTGACACGACCACAGGGGGGCATTACGCCAACCCATATATAAAGGACACCACACACATGATCTGCCTCTTTCGCGTGGAGACAGTCAGTGAGTACAGAGACAGGGTTGATTCAATATTACACCCACCACGTGGATTGCAGCAACTGGTTAGTCAGTCTGGGTAGCTATAGTAGGATTAGCAGTAGTGTCGAACCCGAGTAATAGAAGTGTAAATAGTTTAATAAACGTGTTGAAGTTATCTCCACGTCTGAACCTTCCTTTGTCAAGTGCACCACAAGGAAGTCGCTTATGTTACACCTACAACATAACAAGTCACTACCGAGTCTTTTCTACGGTGGACTTGAAGTCTGTGTACCACCAGCTCCCTATCCGGCGGGAGGACCGCCAATACACTGCCTTTGAGGCAGACGGCCACCTCTTCCATTTCCTCAGGGTCCCCTTCGGCGTCACCAATGGGGTTTCGGTCTTCTAACGAACGATGGACCGAATGGTCGACCAGTACAGGCTGCGGGCCACGTTCCTGTACTTGGATAATGTTACCATTTGCGGCCATGACC